>NC_081414.1:861597455-861920205 GCF_030272615.1 Cryptomeria japonica | reverse complement strand
TGATGAAGAAAAGGAAACTCTTAATGAACTTGTAAGAAAATAAGGCAAGAAAACATGACCTTGAGGAATGATATGCAAGACATGACTATGAGATTTTGTAGAGATATTGAAGACACAAAGAAGAATGAAGATGACTTGACTAGAAAACTCAATGATGCTGGAAATGAAAATCTAAGACTTAGTCATGAAAATGATATGTTAAAGACATATCTAATTCACATGGAACATGATAAAATTGAACTTATGAGATAGAAGGATTTTTTGAAAAATGAGTTGGCTACTAAAAATCAACATAAAGAGAAATTCAAGAAAAGTTTAGAAGAACTTGATGGTATGCTAAAAAGTTAGAAACCTAATGAAGACACTAATGGACTTGGATTTGAAGTTGGTGAAACCTCTGGTACTGCAAACAATCATGATCATAGCAAACCGATAAGACAACCTAATGCCTACAAATTTAATGGGAAATGCTTTAACTGTAACAAGTATTGTCATAGAGAAAATCAATGTAGATCTAGAAACTATCAGAACACTAATGCACCCACCGGTCAATATTCCAAATGCAAAAAAGTTGGTCATAATTCAGAAAATTGTAGAATGAATGTAAGATTTTATGTTTGTGGAAGATTTGGGCACCTATATAATCAATGCAGAACTCAAACTGGCATAGGATATGGAAAGGCTATTCATAAGAACAATGTGACTTTTTATGATTGTAACAAGATTGGACATATTGCAAAATTTTGTAGAAGAAAGACTTCACCTGCAAATAATAAAGGATCAAGTTTGAAAGGAAAAAAGAAGGTTGATGAGGTAAAGAAAGAATTTTCAAGACAATGGATTAGAAAGAGAGATTAGAATGTTGATGAGACTATTCCATCACTGATAGAACAAAGTATTACTCCACTGGCAGGAGATTCTTCATCCAACTGAAAATAAACCTTTTGAGGGTATGGCAAGAAGTTGAAAATCATTCAAGTTTACAGTCAATTTATGGTGAGAAGATGAACTTCTTCTTTACTGACAGATGTGTTAAGTTTCACTTAACCGATAGGCATTTATTGTGGTTGTTAAAGGAAAAGACATTATAAATCAGTATTTTTCCCTCTTTTTCATTCACTGGGCATTCAAACTTTTCTAAGTGTTGTTCTCAAAATTTGATTCCCTTCTATCCTTCTTGTAAGAAATATAATGAACTATGTTTGCATATGGAGAGGACACCAAGAGAATTAGAACTCCAGAATAACATATAACAAGGTTTCAACAAAACCTTCTACACTTCAAACGTATCCAAAGTTTAGGTGGGTATACCTTCTATGAAAACTTTCACACTTTGAAATTTGAGATCCATAGTAAACCAATGCTAAAACCTATGGACTTCATCACCTTAATAAAAATGAAACAATGAAGGAAAAACTTATGCTCATTTTCAGTATTGATCCTCAAAAGAATTAGAAAGAAAACCATGACTGATACTAGTGCCTTATCCAAGCTATAGATTCATCTAAATCAAGAAAGGATTCCAAAAATAAACTTCCCCATACATCTCATTACTTCGGATTTAATTAACCCTATTCATGCTTGACATATATGAGAGTTCTTTCTTGTTAAACTAAACACTATCTATCAAATTCAAAGTTTCAAACAAATAATCTACTAACAAAGATGTTTCATGCATATTTAATTCCTCTCCTGAAGAGAAAAGCTAAGAACATATCCATAAAGATTGCATTACAATCCGTGTTTAGTTGAATAACCCTAGACTATTCAAATGAAACCAGTAAATTACTGAAAGCACACCAGAAGAAAACACAAGTTTTAGGCTCGAAAGATTCTAATTTGTATATTGATATTCATTTTGAAAAATAATCTTACATGACTCAAAGTATTCTTTGTAATAGCTAGAAAAACCCAGATATATTTATGTAGAGTTTCTTTACAAAAATTCTTGTGATCCCTTTTTCATTACTCCTGGTATCCATTTATAACATTATGGATGCATACAAGCTTTGGACATGCCTAAGAATAATTAGTTACAATCGTAATTCCTTTCAAAAAATAGTTACAAGTCCTCTTCCATCTCAGCAGCCTTTTCGATTTGTTGCTCCTCTATAGCATCTTCTAACCACTCTAGGATTCCTTCTTGCACTACATACTTCTTGGTCCACTCTTGAAACACGTCATCAGTGGGCCATGAGTAGCCAATAATTTTCTCCTTCAACTTAAATAACCTTTCCCAAGAGTTTCTCAGTTTCCTAACCTCTGATTCCAAAAAACCGTAATGTGACTTTATCTTTTCTATCTCTTCAATTGTTTTAACAAAAAAAGATGTGTCATCTTTGTTAATGACTTCATTCACCCTTAAAGACAAATTAGCTCCTAGGTCATCAAGCCATACCTATTTGTCCTTCAACTGATTTTGGCTAAAAAAACCCTCAGGAAACAATTCAAATTTATGCTCGGTATATTCCTTCCTGTACAAGTTAGCCTTCCTCTCTACATTGGCTCTTCCTTCTGCTAGCTTGGTCAAGAATTTTTCTAACTCACATGTGGATTTAATAATGGCATCAGATCTTGCTTCATCATAGGATGCACACATAAGTTCTAAATCCACTTCTATTGGGATCAACTTATTTAAAATCGGCTCTAAAATAGCCTTTTCCTCATTCAGCTCACACAAGGTATCCAAAATTCTTTTCATATTATTGTGCATAGTGGGGGCCTCTACTATATCAGCAAAACTCAAAATTGTGGCCTTTACCTTCTCTTCATATTTACTCTTAAACAGGGCTTGAGCCTATTTCAACTTTTCCAACTCATGTTGAATGGTCTCAGCTGGTTCAAAAAAAAAAGGCATAGAAGAAGGGTGAAATTCTATGATAGGACTGGTAGGTGGAGGTCTTACTAGAGAAGATGCACTCATCAGGGTAGAGGACTCACCTCCTTGGTTTTCTCCCGCCGTTTGACTCTGTAGTCTAGCAATAATACTATCCCTATTGGCTACCTCCTCTTTGGCTTCATTATAAGCCTTTAGAATTTTTTCTAGTTTCACTTGGAGATCAACTCTCTCCTTTGCTTCTTTCTTAGCCACTGCTACATTGAATTTTGTAGTTTCTAGAACTGTACTAGCATCTTCTACCACCCCTGTATCCTGAACTCTATTTACTATCATACCTCCTAGGAAACTGGGTTATGAGGTATCTTTCCTCTTTCTACTTTCATCCCTCTTCAAGGACCACACAACTAAAGCAAAATTATTCTTGCTGGATGTCACTCCCTCCATAGGCTTGGTCTCTTTCCTGACTGCTTAAAGTACTAGGGCATTTGCTATATCCCATTCAGGGAGGAGTAGAATACCAACCTTTGACACCATTTCCCTTCCTTCTTCAGGAGTGATGGCTTGAAATTATGCCATCATTTCTTGTTTCACTTCCTCCTCTACTGAAGTGGCATCTTTATGAGGTTGGTCACTTTTCCTCTTTTCACACCTCACCTTGAATTGCTCTATGTTTTTCTTCCAAACAAATTGCATAAAGGCCCATGTTGTGACAAAATTACTATCAGCTAGGAACTCCTCACTAGCTTGCTTGACAGTAGAGTCTAGCTCTTTACCCTTGAACTCATTAGTAGTTAAGTTAATTTTAGTAGTAGGTGGCTCTTCTAGCATTCCCTCTTGTGTCTCCTCATATGTGTAAAAAATCTCTCCGAGGCTTCCTAACTACAACAATTGTTCTTCTACTGCCTGTTCATCTCCTATATGGATAGGGGATTGAGATGGAGAGTATAAAGGTTCACCTATTTGTACTTCCTTCCCCACCCTTTTCCTTTTGGGGGAGTCTTTGATGTCAATGACATCTTCAATTTCTCTCTTCCCTCTTGAAGTAGAGGGCTCACCTGTTACTAGCATCAACACATTGTATTTGGACTTCTTATGCATTACATAATTGCTTGGAGGGATGGCCTTAGCAAAGGAAGGCTTGGCTAGAACCAACCTAGCCTTTTCAGGATTACCTCTTATTACAACTTCCCTCTTTTCCTTCAAAGTTTGCATTAAATCTTCAAAATAAAGAACTAAGAATTTGATCTTTTCCTCAAAGGGAGTAAAGCTAGATAGAGGGCCATAACTGTTGTCAAATTGATGAATGAAATCCAGACGCTTCTTGTAGGCTACCCACTTTTCTTTCCTCAATTCTTTCTCATCCAAACTAAACTCATTTCTAATTATATCCTTAGGGAAATGAAATTGATGTGGCCTACCTTTGCATACTTCTGTCCTCCTGAACATGCCATTGAAAAAATTCATAGGGTCAACAAACCTTATTATTGTAGTAGGCAACCTATATGGTTGAAAGAAATCTTCAAAGTACTTCCAACCACCCTTAGTGATCACAAATTGATGGGCCACGGTAATAGTTGGGAAAATGGTCCCTTTTCCCCTATTTGTTAGCTCTGCCTCTTGCACACCTCCAATTTGCCTTAGGACCTCTGCAATTCCTATCTTTAAAGGGACTTGATAAGGCAATAAATATGGAGTGCCTCTAAAACCATAAACTTTGAAAACTGTAGAGACAGGGTACAAGTATATGTCACCCTAGTTGTGCACAATATTGATGCCTTCAGCAAATTCCTTAGGCCTAAGGAATTCCAAAAGAGCTTTGGGGATCCTAGGGTTCTCTAAACATAAAAGAATCCTAATCTTAGATGCAAAGCATCTATCAAATTTTAGATAGCTGGCATCCTCTCTGTTCGAAAACCAAATAGTGCTCCATAGTTGTACAAGCATCTCTTCACCATCCTTTTCCTTAACTAAATCCATTTCACTAGCAAAGTAATCAACATCTTTGAACAAATGGTCTGTCTACCTTACCACTTTTTATCCCCATCAATTCTGCATGGATTGCATCTATGAGATAAGGTGCATAGTCAAATGTTACTACTAGAGAGGGGTTCAGATCCTATGCTATCATCAACATATAATGAGTTGGCATGGTGGTTTCAGCATCTTCCCCAAATATTTGACATAGTGACCAATACATGCCTTTAGCTCTTAGAGTGAACAAATTCAGGGAGAAAGGCTCCATGGTACTAGGGCCTACAATAGTTAACCCTCATATTTTAACAAAAAACACTTTCAAAGGTCCACTCCTAAGGTGATCCCTTTGTACATTGTAAACTTGGGCTAGAGCATCAAAATTTATGGGCTCTAGATAATTAGACACCTCACTGAGCTTAAACACCTTGCTAAACTCATCATCATTGATCTCAATCAAGGCTCCTCCCTTCACATTCCTAATACATTTGTCAACTAGGTCATAATTGTGTGCAATCTGGGTTAACAAATCAACATCCATGAAAACCCTAGAGACTATGAGCTTTCCTACGTCTAATTCCCATATACTATTCATTGGGACAAGGGCATGTCTCTGACCAAATCCTACTTTGAAAAGACCCACACCTGATATCCCTATCTAGGGATCTCTTAACCAATTTCCCTTGTCATACAAACCATCTCCAATCCTTAGACGGGGGGCTTTGGGTACCAATTCTTTAATTTTGGCTGCAACATTTGTGGACATAGTCAGTTGTTCTAGGAAATCATCACATATGTTTCTATCCTGATAATGTACCTTCCCTATGAAATCCCTACTTGGTGCCATCCTAACAATGCAATTATATCGATTAAGACTCAAACATAACTCCGATGAGGCAAGCACACAGTAATACTGATTTTTAAACTATAACTAGCAAGCAAGACAGAAAAATCTATTACTCGCCTGGAGAAAATCACTCTGCACTAGCTCCTCTGCAACAAACTCATTAAAATGGTGTCGATATTCAATTTGATGTGGAACTTAATATGACAACTTGGCATTGAATTGAGACATTAACCCACATACTTTGGCCATCAACTCAGAATTGAATTCCAATCGAATTCAAAAATGGGCTCCAACAGATCACAAGCTTTTCTGAGTATTTCATTATTTCCTTGTTTTGCCATTTTGTGGAGCTTAAAACCATCGCACCTTTCCTTTGTGAAGCAATGACGCTCATCGGATCTTGTAAATTTGCACTTCCTTTACTTCCCTTTGTCCTTATATATTAGTAATGAGCCCCACCCTCCCTTCGCTATTTCGCAAAAGGTAAAACTTGCATACTTTAATCACGCAAAATAGCACTAGCCATCCGATCAATTACCACGTGCTTGATTTTTACTGCTTACGGTGACCACCAATCTACTTCACTAACCACACACAACCATCACTACTAGTGGTTTTCACTGCTTCACAAAGGCTAACTACCTTGCATCTTCAAGCTATGAAAAAGTGCCCATCGTTGGATCTATCTCAAGATATACAACCTTTAACGCACTCAAACCTTTAAAGTGGGCCCTCAGCATGGAAACAACCTACTTTTCTCTATCACCAGTAAATGAAGCTTACATGTCAGTCAGCTATTCACCCAAGAACTCCATCGGGCTCCAATTTAGGACTGCCACATGTTCTATTTCACCATGGGTTTCAACACCATCACCGGTTAAATAAAAGTGGGCCCTCAACAATCCTTTGGAGCCACATGTATCTGACAGGCCATCTTTTACCTTAGCCAAGTGATCTACCTATCCTGCCATGTCATCTGCCATGTGACTGCCATGTCATTTTGCTACTTCACAAATGGTAAACTTCATTTGATTTGAGGTTGTGAATCAATGCAGGTCATCCAATCAACTACAAGTTGATCGATCTTTAAAACCATGACTTGCCTATCTTTCAGGTCTAGCAACCTTTCGCTATTTCATAGACTTTAAACCTCAAGCAACTTTTCCTTGTGAAATAACATGAACCATTGGATCCTATAAAAGATGATCATCTATTAACCCCTTCGTGACCACCTTACCCAGGCCCTCCACCTTTTTGCTACTTCATGAAAGGTAAACCTCAGACCATTTTCAGCTGCGAATCCACGTGCACTATTGGATCAACTAAAACTTGATTGGCTATTAACCAGAGAACCGCTTACCTCTGGGACCCACCCATTGTTTCACTATTTCATAGACTTTAAAACATATGCATCTTATGCAATCAAATCAACGTGGGCCATTGGATCTAAAATGAGATGCATTTTATTTACCTTACAAACCATCCTTCTGTCGGGCACATTTACCTTTTCACTACTTCACAGGAGGTAAACCACGGGCATCTTCTCCTAACAAAACAACATGCATTGCAGGATCAACTTTGACTTGCATGATTGTTAAGAAGCATGACAAAGATTAAAAACAAGACATAGGTAAAGGCGTAAAAATTAAAATACATTTAAAACCTGCCTAGGGAAAACCAAAAGGGGGGGACACCTTCATGATGGACCGGCCCTTCCACTTAAGTGGAAAAAGTAATGTAAAAATAGAACGTGGGAAATTCAGAATGGGAAAAAGGGAAAAAGAAACATCTTAAATCTTCGGACCATAAACTCAAAGGTAACATGAAGGGTTTAAGCATACCATTTCACACCTTAAAGAGCCAGAGAACAAAATTATCCAAAAATTAAAATAGTGATAACACTAAGAGCACAAAAAACCTGAGCGAAGGCATCCATAGCCAAAAGTGAAGCAAGTTCTTTCAAGCATCCAAACCTATCAGGTAGATTAAGGTATTTATCAATGGCTTCCTCCTCTTCTCTAGAATTCATTGCAAACCCTACTGTTATACAAGTAATTAAATACCCTAGGCCTATTTTCAAGATTATCCCCAAGGTAGCGAAACAAGATGATACCCTATGTGCTTTTTCAAAAATCCCTAAAGGAGTTGCATATGTAGAAGACCCTAGAATTTACATATATTGCCACATTGAGGAGTTAGGTTCTAAGGAACTCATGAAAATGTCCAAAAATGTTATCTGTGATGAAAATGGAATTGTGAAACTAGAACATAAGGTTATTGAAAATTTAGGTTTTGTGGAAATCCTTGACATCCTAGAATTTTCTAAGTTGTAAGGATTATGCCTAGCAGAGTTCATGGTGAATTCTTTTGGCTAGACTCTTTTCATAAAATCACTAAGGAAGTAGTTAGGGTAGTGACTGACTTACCATCCACCGGTAGTAGGCTAGATAAAACTAAAAAGGTTCCTAATAACATAGTGATGACTTTAACAGGTGCAACCTATGACAAGATATCCCTGAGAGTTAATGATGTAAAGGATGAGAATGTTAGATTCATAAGAATGATCTTAGGATACAAAACCACACATGCTAACCGACTGAACTTAGTTTCAAGTCTATGTATTAAAAGTGCATATGATATGGTCAATATTGATGCTAAGATAGATGTATGTGAGTGGTTGAAGGATGAGTTGATTGACAATTTGAAGAAAATAAAAGGAGATAAGAAAGGTACTTTCTGTTTTGGCAATCTTCTTGTATGCTTAATGCTATATCTTACAAAAGAGGTTCCTGGTATAGGCAAGAAATACTTTGGTTTTGATATACAGGTAGGAAAATAACTATTAGATATCTTCACCAGTATGGGGACAGATAAGGATAACAACATTACTGGGTATTTCCAAGCATTTAAAGAAAAAATGAAAACAAGGGAAAGGTTACCACAAAGCATTGTAGATAAATATGAAAAGGAAATTTGTTTTGTAATTAAGAAAGATGAGATATGGATGGAAGTAGTTCTTCCTAGAACTATTTGCGTGACAAAGATGGGATATGAGGCTGATGTGAACATAATTGAAACTTATGCAAAAGCCCTACTTGAAGCCCCTAAAGAACTGGAAGAAAAGGTTTTTGGTAGTGCAGAAATAATAGAGAGTGGTGTAAAAACACTTAAAAAAAGGAAGAGAAGAGAAAAATATACAATGATTGCACCTAAGAAGGTTAAAGAAATAAAGGAAAACATAATGAATATCACTGGTATCAAGGAAAGTGATCTAGAAGGATTACAACTGGAGGCTCATCTCTCACCGGTTGGTACATCCTCAGAAAGTGAAATCCCTGCAAAATTCAAAAGAGTAGATAGGAAGAGAAAACCCTCACCGGTACCCTCTCCTCCTCCCAAGAAAACTAGGACAACAAGGAAGAAGCAACAAGCAGTGAGGCCACCAGCCAGGAAGCTGACACCTAGAAAGAAAAACAAAAAACAAGTTATACCACCACTTGACAACCTACTAAATGAGATAACAAATGATGGAAACTTATCTAATGTTAGCAAATTATATGATACATTTACCAATGAGGAGAAGGAGAGTGTTGAAAATAGCATCATCTTACACCTTGATATTTATAAGAAAGTTTTAATAGAGGTTGTAGATGATTTGCCTAGTGAATTGTATAGGCGGCTAGATGCTAAGAGGTTAGCTATTATGGAACTTGAAAAGAAAATCAAAATTGAGAAACTACTTGTTGTTGATCCTGTGAAATTAGTTGAGGGAATTGATGAATTGATCAGTGAAGTTAATAGAACAGTCTTTTCAAGCGAACACTGACATGTAAGTCTAATGGCTGACAGAGTACATGAAATTTCAGAAGATACAAGTGACAAATGGGATATTTTCTTTGTTGAGAAAGAGAAACAAGAAGAATTGAACAGACCTAAAACATTCAAGGTATACCAAAAGGATCGAGATAAGGGAAAAGGAAAGGTAGGTGGACTTCCAAATATAAAAGTGATAGATAATCTACCACCACCTTCATTTACTTCATCGGTACAGTCTAACAATACACTGGCTACTGAGAATGTGGAAACACCACATGAGGATACAAACCCTGAGACTCAAATCTTGTATACTATGAACATAGATACTCAGGAGGTAAATATTGTAGTTGACAAAGAAAGCACTAAGGAAAAGAAAAATAATGTTGCTACTGAGAAACTAGTTGGTAATGTTGAGATTGGATCACAAGGAGAACATATTGAGATTGGGGTTAGTGAAATGGTTACTGACAATACTATCAATGCAAGTACTGAAAAAACAACAAAGATAGAGTCATTGGCTGTTGAGAATAAAGAGAAACAAATTGAGATACCAGTAGTGGACAATTCAAATGTAGAGATAGAGAAACTGGCAGTGGATACCACTAAAAAACCATTAGAAAAATTGTTAGGTCCCGGAGACAAGTAAGAGGGGGTGAATCAGTTGTCAAGAAAATTTAAATCAAAAAAACTTAAAACAACCTTTATGCTTAATATTGGTAAACCAAACTTTATACCGGTAAGCAATTTTATTAGTTAATTATAGTACCGATAAAGATTAATGTATGAAATAGGAAGATAATAACATCCACAACACATAACACCAATATTTGTACGTAGAAACCCTGTAAGGGGAAAAACCATGGTGGGAAACCTTACCCACAATCAGATGATACTACTATAGATAGTATGTGTATACAAATGGGGTCTACACATGCAAAAAGGCCAAGCACCTAGAGCTCACTGATCAATCACAAATGGGAGTCACACTGACTACAATTGGATGGTTAAATCCAATGATGATGTACTGCTCACAATAGCATCTTCATATGCTAGATTCAGTACCGGTTTAGTTCTAATAAGCCTTCACAAAACCTTCCATCAACCTTCAAGAGATGTCTACATGTATATCTCTTCTTATTTTCGCATATACCAAATTACAATCCTTCTTACATTCTCCTACTGATCTTACAAATAAGATCTTATATTTATACCATAACCTAAGACCAATTTTAGTAGGTCGGCTCTAGAAGATATTAAAATAAATTCAATTTAAAAATAAATCAATGACCGATGCAATAACCGATACAACAAAGTTGGCTGAATGCATTTACAACAATAATAAATCATCTCCATGATGTGTCGTGCTGATCTGGAATAGATAAGCCTACCGCTGCTTATCCTGGACCTATTTGTCGGTAACAGCAAATATGCAATTTCAAATATACCAATGAAAAAATCTCCAAGACAAAGTGTCCAAATGATGTTTTTAACATAACCAAGTATTCTCCATGTTGTTCCAAGTGCCGGTGTACAATATATCCTACGGGTGAACCAGATACCAGTGTCTGTGCATAAGTCACTTGTCTATCAGTGAACATTGCCAATTTTCAAGTGTTAACCAAAGTTGTTAATAGGTGTTGACATCAATGACAAAACCATATCAACATATCCAAAATACCAACAATCTCCCCCTTTGGCATTGATGGCAACACAAGATCGAAAAACCATCAAAATGTCAAATACCAATAATCTCCCAAAAAGATCATAACCAGAAATTAATCTCTCCTAGAATAACAATCTCTCCCCTTGAGAGTAACATGTGTTTTTCCATATCAATCTCTCTTGCTTTGACATCAAATGCCAAATCTTTATAGAAACCAAGTTCAAATACAAAATACCAACTTATTCAGTATACCAACTACTCCCCCTAAGAATTAGCTCTCCTCATCAAAAACTGGAGTAAAAGATTTCTCTGTTAGTTCTGTCGGTTGATGATAAACATCAACTGTCTAAGTCTCTACCGGTGGGGGTATGACCCCAAGCTGATCTCTTAGATATTCAAAATTCTCCTTAGGCAAAGGCTTAGTGAAAATATCTGCATTCTGCTCTTTAGTGTTTACATAAACCAGCTTTACTTCTTTTGCTTCAACATTCTCTTTCAGAAAATTCAATTTGATAGAAACATGTTTGGTTTTAGAATGTAGTACCGGATTCTTAGATATATCAATTGTTGCAGTGTTATCACAATAGATAGTTATGGGTTCTTTGCATTTTACTTTTATGTCCTTCAACATTTGTTTAAGCCATAATACCTGTGTATAGTTAGTTGCTGCTACAACATATTCTGATTCAGCCATTGATAGAGATGTGCAACTTTGTTTCTTACTTAACCAAGAAATTAATCTACTACCAAGGAAAAATGCTCCGCTGGTGGTGCTTTCTCTATCATCTACATCTCCTGCCCAATTTGAATCTGTGTATGCACATAATTCAAAGTTTTCATCTCTAGGATACCATAAGCCAAGATTTGTAGTGCCTTGTAAGTACCGAAAAATCCCTTTTATTGCTGATTCATGATTTTGTCTAGGATTACTCTGAAATCTTGAAACAATACATACTGCATTCATAATATGAGGCCTTGTTTGTGTCAAATACAGTAGCCCTCCTATCATAGATTTGCATCTAGTCGGATTAACAGGTGTTGATTCATCCCTCTGTGATAATTTGTCATTTGTAGTCATATGTGTGCTTACTGGTTTAGAGTTCTCCATGCAAAATTTCTTTAATAACTCCTTCAAATACTTGGATTGACGTAAGAATATGCCTTTATCACTTTGTGAAATTTGCAATCCTAAAAATAATTTTTCTTCTCCAATCATAGACATTTCAAATTCTTGTTGCATTTCAATAGAAAAGTCTTTACATAATCCATCTTCTCCTCCAAAGATTATATCATCAACAAAAGCTTCTATAACCAAGATGTCATCATTAGTTACTTTATAGTATAAATTGCTATCAGCATTACCTTTAGAAAAACCAATTTTTAAAAGATATTTATCCAATCTAGCATACCAAGCTCTTGAAGCTTGCTTCAACCCATACAAAGCTTTCCTTAATCTGCAAACCATATCTTTGTTATCTATTAAAGAAAATCCATCAGGTTGTTACATATAAACTTATTCTTCAAGATCTCCATTCAGAAATGCACATTTGGCATCCATTTGATATACTTTGTAGTTCTTATGTGCTAGAAAAGCCAAGAATAATCTAATTGCCTCAATTCTAGCTACCGGTGCAAAGGTTTCATTATAATCAATTCTTTCTTTCTATGAATATCCCTTACACACTAGTCTTGCTTTATTTCTAATTACCTTACCATCTTCATTTACTTTGTTTCTGAATACCCATTTAGTTCCAATTACATTTTTGTCATTAGGCCAGGGAACAAATGTCCATGTGTTATTTTTCTCAATTTGTTCTAATTCTTCTTCCATAGCTTTAATCTAGTGTTTATCCTCATATGCTTCATTAATTGATGTTGGTTCAATTTGAGAAATAAGACATACCTCTTCATTTTCCAATCTTCCTCTTGTCATAACTCCTGTGTTCTTGTTCCCAATTATCTAATCTTTAGATTGGTTCAATCTTACATATTCGGGTGTCTTCATTTGTTGTTGTTCCTCAGTTACAGTGGAATTTTTAGATGATACTGGTGTAATTGCATCTTCATTCTATAATGGTGGGTTTAGTGTAGGTTCATTTGTCAATATCTCTATTGCCAGTTTAGAGTCTATGTACCTTGTAGTACCTCTAAATTGTTCATCAATCTTCACATTTGTACTTTCAACGATTTTCTGCAATCTCTTGTTAAAACATCTATATGCCTTGCTTTTAGATGAATAACCAAGAAATATTCCTTCATCACTTCTAGAATCAAATTTTCCAATATACTCATCTCTTCTAATATAGCATTTACTTCCAAAAATTTTGAAATATTTAAGAGTAGGAGTAATACCAAACCATAGTTCATGAGGGGTCTTACCGGTTTCACCTTTGATGTGAACTTTGTTGAATGTGTAGACTATTGTTCTTACTGCCTCTCTCCAATATACATGTGGTAGATTTGATTCTGATAACATACTCCTTGCTGCATCCAAGATAGTTTTGTTTTTCCTTTCTACAACTCCATTTTGTTGTGGTGTCCGGGGTACTGATAACTGTCTTCTGATTCCATTTACTTCATAGAATGTATTAAATTCCTTAGATGTAAATTCACCTCCTTGATCTGATCTCAAACATTTGATTTTCATACCGGTTTTATTTGTCTACCATTTCTTTGAACAATTTGAATTTCCCAAGTGCTTCTGATTTTTCTCTAAGAAAAGTAACCCAACACATTCTAGAATAGTCATCAATGATTAGCATGAAATATCTATCACCTTGTAAACTTTTAGTTCAAGCTAGACCACATAAATCAGTATGAATTAATTCAAGAGCATTATTGGATTTTTCTGGAATACTTTTAAAAGAAGCTCTTACTTGTTTTCCAAATTGACATTCCTTACATACCGGATTGTAAGGCTTAATGATCTTAGGTAAATCTCTAACTGCCTTAGTAGTACTAATTTTCACAATGCAATCAAAATTTACATGATAGAGTCTCTTATGTCATAGCCCACTTTCATCAATATGTGCAATCAAGCATGTCTTTTCATTGTTATTCAGATGAAAGATATTACCTCTAGTTTGACTACCAGTTGCAATTTCCAAACCGGATCTATTCATGATTTTACATTTACCATTTTTGAATTGAACTGAAAACCTTTTTCAACTTATTGACCAACACTCAAGAGATTATGTTTTAAACCTTCAACATAGTAAACATTATCAGTATTGTGCTTACCATCAAGAGATATTGTACCGTTTCCTTTGTTCAAACAAGCTTTATCATCTCCAAATCTTACTAGACCTCCATTATACTCCTGAAATGTCAAGAATTTACCTTTATCACTAGTCATATGATGTGAGCATCCAGAATCAATGATCCATTCATCCTTAACTTCTATTTTAGCTACCAGGGCCTGCTCTACTGGTTGAATAGTTGGTGCCAGTTGATCTTCTATTATAGCAACAAAGACCCATCCATTGTATGTCGGATCCTCATCAGAATCATCAGTCACTCCTTCATCACCAAGATAACAATATTTGTCTTTATTCTTCTTAAATTTGTATCTCTCATATTTAGGTTTAGGTTTGTATGTTCTTCTAGATTCTTCTCTTAGTCTAGCATGTCTATCAGAACATCTTGAATCCATATGACCAATCTTATTACAGTTAAAACATTTAAAGGGTGCTTTACCTTCATACTTACTTCCAACTGGACCTTTAGGCATTTTTCTTGCAAATAGTGCTTCAAGTTCTTCAAGTTCTTCATTTTTTCTCCTGCTTTCTTCAAGTTCTCTTGCATAAAAGGCTTTCCAATCCGATTTGTTAAATGATGGTGCAGATGATGTTGATGCCTTAAAAGCTAAATCTATTTTTATAGTAGAAATAAGACCAAATTCCTCAATTTCAAAGGCTGAAAGTTTTCAAATCAATGTATCTGTAGTTACTGATGTGTTGGGTATTGTTCTCAGTTCATTTATAGTAGTAAATTTCATTTTGTATGCTGGTAACAATCGTCTTAAAACTTTTGAAATAGTTTCATCTCCACTTAAGGTTCCTCCATAACATTTAATACCCAAAACAATTTCATTAACTCTTTCCATAAAAGCAGAAATTTTTTCATCTTCTTCCATTTTCAAATTTTCATACCCGACCCGAAAGCTTTCAAGTTTTGCAATTTTGACTATGGAATCTCCTTTATTCAATGTTTCCAAATGGTCCCAAATGGCTTTAGCAGTAGACCTATCTGATAATCCCATGATTTTTTGATCTGATAATGTGATCAAAAGTGCTTCTCTTGCCTTGCAATCATTTTCTTCATCTTTAGAAAGATTTGGTGGATTAGGCTAACTTTGACGAGGAGTAGTATAGCCATTCTTTGTAACTTCCTAGATATCCTTTCCAATGCAATTTAGATGTGTCTCCATTCTGATCTTCCATATCCCATAGTTGGTTCCATAAAGTTTAGGACTATCCTTCCTGAAATAGTTTGAAGACATCGGATCTCCTGAAGCTGTTAAACTTCTGCAAAAGAGGACTAGGCTCTGATACTAATTGTTAGGTCCCGGAGACAATAAAGAGGGGTGTGTAAATCAGTTGTCAATAAAATTTAAATCAAAATAACTTAAAATAACCTTTATGCTTAAACTGGTAAACCAAACTTTATGCTGGTAAATAGTTTTATTAGTTAATTACAGTACCGGTAAAGATTAATGTATGAAACTGAAAGATAATAACATCCACAACACATAACACCAATATTTGTAGGTGGAAACCCTGTAAGGGGAAAAACCGTGGTGGGAAACCTTACCCGCAATTAGTTGATACTACTGCGGATAGTATGTGTATACAAATGGGGTCTGCACATGCAGAAAGGCCAATCACCTAGAGCTCATTACTCAGTCACAAATGGGAATCACACTGACTACAATTGGATGGATAAATCCAATGATGATGTACTGCTCAAAATAACATCTTCATATGCTGGATTTAGTACTGGTTAAGTTCTAATAAGCCTTCACAAAACCTTCCATCAACCTTCAAGAGATTTTTGTGTGTATAGCTCTTCTTATTTTCACATATACCGAATTACAATCCTTCTTACATTTGCCTATTGCTCTTACAAATAAGATCTTATATTTATACCATAACCTAAGACCAATTTTAGTAGGTCGGCTCTAGAAGATATTACAATAAAATAAATTTACAAATAAATCAATGACCGATGCAATAACTGATACAACATGTCAGTTGAATGCATTTACAACAATAATAAATCATCTCCATGATGTATCATGCTGATTTGGAATAGATAAGCCTGTCGGTGCTTATCCTAGACCTATTTGTTGGTAACAACAAATAAGCAATTTTTAATATACCAATTAAAAAATCTCCAAGATAAAATGTCCAAATGATGTCTTTACATACCTAGGTATTCTCCATGTTGTTCCAAGTGTCGGTGTACAATATATCCTACCGGTGAACTAGATACCAGTGTCTATGCATAAGTCACTTGTCTACTGGTGAACATTACCAATTTTCAAGTGTTAACCAAAGTTGTTAATAGGTGTTGACATCAATGACAAAACCATATCAACATATCCAAAATACCAACAAAAACTGGCTGACAACACTATGAAATGGGCAGAGAAACAAGCAGAGAAACGGGTTGAGAAACAGGTACACACAGAGATAATGCCACTAACATCTACTGAGAAGCCTAAACCTTTTCTAATAGAAATGTAGACACAAACTGACCCTCCAGAGGTCGAGGCAAGCAAAGTAATTGCTCCTACTAGCGGCACTAAAACTGTTAAGGTAATTGGATAGTCATCCAGTACTTCTATGACAGAATTCAGACCAGCAAATGTGACTGAAGTACTCTTAGATTCTATTAAGAAAATTACTAATTGTAATGCATTGGCTTATAAGGCTATAGATGACACAATACCCATTCTTAAATTGTTTGCACCCAAGTGTATTGTAGATAATAAGGATTCTTTGAGTCAGTTAGACACATTGTCTAAATAGATAATCGACAATATACTAAATGTGGACCAAATAAATGAAGAGACATTTAAGGAGAAAATGGACAAGGGAAAAGAGAAATTCTTTGGAGAAACAATAAAGAAGTGCATACAACATTTTGATACCCTCTTACTGGCACTAAACAAAACAATTATGGTGTTCAAGGAATAGTACAAAGATACCTGTAAGACTAATCTTTTGACAGTGGATATTGATAAGGAAATCAACAAAGTGCAAAAGGAAATTGATAACATAGCTGATAATATCATGGGCTCATCTGAACCAATATCTGTTATTGAACAAGAAATTACTGGATTTGAAGAGAAACTTGAGAAGTTAGAGAAGGAAAATGAAAGAATAAAGGGAAAAACAAAAAAGCTTAAATGCAAACTTAGTCCAAAGTTGGATAACCTCATCTCTCTATGGAAAGAGATGTCTGAGGCATTTATTCAAGGACAAAAGACACCGAAAGAGAAAATACATCATCTCACTGATGCCATTTAGAGAACAAAAGAAACATTGAAGGATAGAAACAAGTTTACTCAGAGTTTGAACTTGGTGTTAGCAGACTTATTCCAGATTGTAACCAACTAGTTACAAGGTTCTAGCTAAAAACTGCACTCATTTGACAATTTTGGCAACCTTTGTCATTGATGTCAAAGGGGGAGTAGTAGGATAGAGAAAAATGGTCATCAGAAGAGATCATCTGCTCAGGGGGAACACACATTTTTGGCAATATTTTTGGACTTCAATTTTGGGGACAATTTTTAGATTTTTCTCATGAGTGCTGCCATCAATGTCAAAGGCGGAGATTGTTGGCATTACACACTCCAATGAGAATTGAAGGTGATTGAAGGTGTTGTCATTGATGGAAACTTACCGGCAACCTTGTGATATCTTCCGGCACTGGTAGACTCTACACCAGTAGATAGTTCACTGGTAGTGACAATATTATTTACCGACACCCTAGCCGACAGGAATTTGATTATTATATTTTGTATTTAATTGTAATATCTTTTTGTAAGCCGACATTTCATGTTGTAATAAGACTCATATATAAGTATGAGATCTTGTAGATCATTTTGTGCGACACAACACAAAGATGATAGATATGATGGATATGTAGAGCAAATATTAAGGCAGATTTTGTTGAAGGGGTTATGGTTATTGTATGAGATTAAACTGGTACTGAACCTGGCATAGCATAAGTTGCTTTGTAGCAGTACATTATATTGTGTTATGGTTTGATTTTCCCACCAAGGTTTTTCCCACACCAGGTTTCCTTGTTAAACATCTTATGTTATGGTGTGATTTCTATGTTGTCTTTATTGTTCATATTTCTTGCATTAAATTTTATTTATTGGTACATTATTTTGGAATATAAAATACTTAATAAGGTTAGAAATTTTGTTAATCGATTAGATACTGATTCACCTGCCCCTCTCAGTATCTTTGGGACTATCATCAATCCTAACACTAGCAACCACTTGGCATTCATATGGTAAATCCAGTGGCAAACACCGACACTAGCATAGGCATCTACATACACTGACAGACACTTCACCGGCAGTGGCTACAATGCATACCAACACTCCAGCTGATAGGGAATAAACTTTTGTTTATTGTATTTAATTGTAATTATCTTTTGTAAATCTGACAAGGCATATTGTAAAAGACTCACATATATGTATGAGATCTTATAGGTCATTTTGTGTGTGTGTAAGAAGTATGGTAGAAGGATAGCATGAATGAATGATATTTTTGTATAAGGAGACATAAGTTGACAGTGAAGGTTTTGGTTATAGATTGAACTTAAACCGGTACTGAACCTGCCATAGTTGATGTTGATTTGAAGCAGTACATTGTATTAGATTTTCATAATCCATTTTTTTAAGTAGTCGGCCTTCCTACATGTGCAGGCCCCTCATTGTAAGTAATATTTATTCATTGGCTAGTGAGTAAATATTGTGGGTCACAAATCCCACTGAGGTTTTTCCCACACTGGGTTTCCTCATTAAACATCTTGTGTTATGGTATGTTTTCTATGTTGTCTTTATTGTTCCCGTTCACTACATTAATTCTTATTTACCGGTACATTGTTTTGGAATGGACATTACTTAATAAGGTTAAATATTCTACTAACTGGTTAGATACTGATTCACCCCCCCCCCCTCTTAGTATCTTTGGGACTATCATTAATCCTAACAATATACCAATGACATAGTTCATGAGAATGTTGGTATTATGGATGTGTTGCATTGGTTTTTTCATTGATTTCAACACTTATCAGCACTTATCCTTCTGGAGATCTTTGGTTATGTTCACCAACATGTTCAGTGACTTATGCATAGTCACCAGTATCTAGTTTACCAGCAGGTTATGTTGTTCATTTGCACTGAGGATGATCCATTATCATCTGGAGATTACTTGGTTATGTCGAAGATATGGTTTGGACACTTCTTTTTGGATATTTTGTTATTGGTCTAATCGAGTTGGCATATTTGTTGTTACCAGCAAATTGGTCTAGGTTATGGACCAACATGCGTTATCTAGATTAGCATGACATGTTATGGAGATGATTTATTGACTGGTTATTATTGTAAATGCATTGAGCCGATATGATGTATCACATATTGATTCATTTGTAATTGATTTAATTGTAATATTCTTAGTAAGCTGACCTACACATTTGGTCTTAGGTTTTGGTATATATGTAAGATCTTAATTGTGAGATTGATATAGAAGATAGGAGATGAGATAAGGTTATGATATTCGGTATATGTGAATATAAGCAGAGCTACTCATGCAGACATCATTCAAAGATTCAAGGAAGGTTTGAAGAAGACAATTAGAGCTTAACCGTTACTGAATCCAGCATTGAAGATGCTACTTTGAGAAGTACATTATCATTGGATTTAATCATCCAATTGTAGTCAGTGTGACTCTCATTTTCTGATTGAGCAGTGAGCTCTAGGCAGTTGGCCTTTCTGCATGTGCAGACCCCATTTGTACACACATACTATCTACTTTAGTATCATCTGATTGTGGGTAAGGTTTCCCACTGTGATTTTTCCCCTTATAGGGTTTCCATGTACAAATATTTGTATTATATATTTTGGATGTTATTTCTCTTTCTATTTCATGCATTAAGTTTCATCGGTATTGTTATTAGTTGTTAAACTATCAACCGACATTAGATTTGGTTTTCCAGTATTGTGCATAAAGTTTGATTAAGTTATATTTGGGTTGAAATTAATAGACAACTGATTCACCCGCCCCCCACCTCTTAGTTGCCTTCAGGTCCTAACAATTGGTATCAAAGCTAAGTCCTCTTTTTGCAAAATTTTAACATCTTTAGGAGATTCTATGGAAACTAACTATTTTAGGAATGACAGTTTGAAACTTGATGGAACTAACTATGGTATATGGAAGATCAGAATGAAGACACATCTGAATTGCATTGGAAGAAACATATGGGATGTTACAAAGAATGGCTATGTTGGTCCTACATAGAGTCAACCTAATCCACCAAACCTGGCTAAAGATCAAGAGAATGATTGCAAAGCAAGAGAAGCACTTTTGAGCGTATTGTCAGATCAACAAATCATGGGATTATTAGACCGATCTACTGCTAAACATATTTGGGATAAATTGGAGACATTGAATGAAGGTGATACCACTGTCAAAATTGAAAAACTAGAATGCTTTCGGGTCAGGTATGAAAATTTGAAAATGGAAGAAGATGAAACTATTTCTGCTTTTGTGGAAAGAGGTAATGAAATTATTTTGGGTATACAGTGTTGTAGAGGATCCTTAAGTGAAGATGAGATTGTTTCTAAATTTTTAAGAGCATTTCCACTGGCATACAAAATGAAATTAACTACTATTAATGAATTGAGAATAGTGCCTAATGCATCAGTATCTAGAGATACTTTGGTTGGAAAACTTTCAGCTTTTGAGCTTGAGGAATTTGGTCGTGTTGCTACAATTAACATAGATTAAGCCTTCAAATCATCATCATCATCTAATAAATCTGATTGGAAAGCACTTTATGCAAGAGAACTTGAAGACATCAAGAGGGAACATGAAGAATTGGAAGAACTTGAAGCACTATTCACAAGGAAAATGCCTAAAGGTCCAGTTGGAAGTAAGTATGAAGGTAAAGCACCATTTAAATGTTTTAACTACAATAAAATTGGTCATATGACATCTAGTTGTCCTTATAGACATGCAATATTAAGAGAAGAAGCTAAAAAACCATATAAGCCTAACCCTGAATATTAGAGACAGATTTAAGAAGAATAGAGACAAATCATGTTACTATGCTGATGAAGGAGTCACTGATGATTATGATGTAGAACAAGGAGACAATGGATGGGTTTTTGTTGCAATAACAGAAGATCAATTGGCACCTACTATACAACTAGTAGAGTAGGCCCTAGTAGCTAAAATTGAAGAAAATGATGAATGGATCATTGATTCTATATGTTCACATCATATGATTGGTGATAAAAATAAATTCTTAACTTTTCAGGAATACAATGGAGGTCTAGTAAGATTTGGGGATGATAAAGCTTGTTTGATCAGAGGAAAAGGCACTATATCTTTTGATGGTAAGCCCAATACTAACAATGTTTATTATGTTGAATGTTTGAAGCATAATCTTTTCAGTGTTGGTCAATTAGTTGAAAAAGGATTTTAGTTACAATTCAAGAATGGTAAATGTAAAATCATGAATAGAACTAGTTTGGAAATTGCAATCGGTAATCAGACTAGAGGCAATATCTTTCATTGAATAACAATGAGAAGACATGTTTGATTGCACATATTGATGAAAGTTGTTTATGGCATAAGAGACTTTGTCATGTAAATTTTGATTGCATTGTAAAGATCAATACAACTAAGGCAGTAAGGGATTTACCTAAGATTGTAAAACCTCACAATCCGATATGTAAGGAATGCCAATTTGAAAAGAAAGTTAGAACAAATTTTAAGAGTATTCTATAGAAATCCAATAATGTTCTTGATTTAATTCATACTGATTTATGTGGTTCGGCAAGAACTAGAAGTCTACAAGGAGATAGATATTTTATGCTAATCATTGATGATTATTCTAGAATGTGTTGGGTTACCTTTCTCAGAGAGAAATCAGAAGCTTTTGGGAAATTCAAATTATTCAAGGCAATGGTAGAAAATGAAACCGGTAAGAAAATAAAATGTTTAAGATTAGATCAAGGAGATGAATTCACATCTAAGGAATTTAATACATTCTGTGAAGTGAATAGAATTAGAAGATAGCTATCAGCACCTCAGATGCCCCAACAAAATGGAGTAGTGGAAAGGAAGAACAAAACTATTCTGGATGCAACAAGAAGCATGATATCAGAAGCAAACCTACCTCATGTGTATTGGAGAGAAGTAGTGAATACAACGGTTTACACTTTCAACAGAGTTCACATCAATGGTGAAACCGGTAAGACCCCTCATGAATTATGGTTTGGTAATACTCCTACTCTTAAATATTTCAGAATATTTGTAAGCAAATGTTATATTAGGAGAGATGATTATATTGGTAAACTTGATCCTAGAAGTGATGAAGTAATATTTCTTGGTTATTCATCTAAGAGCAAGACATATAGATGTTTTAATAAAAGATTGCAAAAAATCATTGAGAGTGTAAATGTGAAGATATATGAACAATTCAAAGGTAATTCTAGGTCTATGGATTCTGAACTAGCAGTTGAGATAATAAAAAATGAACCTATACCAAATGCACTGGTACACAATGTAGATCCAGTCACACCGACATCATCAGAGAATTCCACAGTGACTGAAGAACAATAGTAAGTGAATACACCCAGGTATGTAAGATTGAAACACTTTGAAAATCAGATAATTGGAAATAATTATCAAGGTGTAATGACAAGAGAAAGACTGGGAAATGAAGAGGTATGCTTAATTTCTCAAATTGAACCAGCAACTATTTTTGAGGCATGTAAAGATAAACATTGGATTAAACCTATGGAAGATGAATTGGAACAAATTGAAAAGAATAACACATGGACATTCATTCGCCGACCTAAAAACAAAAATGTAATTGGAACTAAATGGGTATTCAGAAATAAACTTAATGAAGATGGTAAGGTAATCAGAAACAAAGAAAGATTAGTGTGTAAGGGATATTCACAAAAAGAGGGAATTGATTACAATGAAACCTTTGCACCGGTAGCCAGAATTGAGGTAGTTAGACTATTTCTTGCATTTGTAGCACACAAGAACTATAAAGTATATCAAATGGATGTTAAATGTGCATTTTTGAATGGTGACCTTGAAGAGGAAGTTTACATTGAACAACCTAATGAATTTTCTTTGACAAATGACAAAGATATGGTTTGCAAGTTAAGGAAAACTTTATATGGATTGAAGCAAGCTCCTAGAGCTTGGCATGCTAGATTGGACAAATATCTTTTGAAGATTGGTTACACTAAAGGTAATGCTAACAACCACTTATCTTTCAATGTGACTAATTATGACATCTTGTTTATTGAAGTTTTTTTTAATGATATCATTTTTGGAGGAGAAGATGGATTGTGTAAGGATTTTTCTAATAAGATGGAAGAAGAATTTGAAATATCTATGATTGGGGAGATAAAATTCTTTTATGGATTGTAGATTTCACAAACTGATAAACGTATATTCATATTTCAATCAAAGTACTTGAAGGAACTCTTTGGTTATGTTCACCAACATGTTTAGTGACTTATGCATAGTCACCGATATCTTGTTCACCAGTAGGTTATATTGTTCACCGGCACTGAGGATGATCCGTTATCATCTAGAGATTACTTGGTTATGTTGAAGACATGGTTTGGAAACTTTTTTTTGGAGATTTGGTTATTGGTCTAATTGAGTTGGCATATTTTCTACTACTGGTAAATCGGTCTAGGTTATGGACCAGCATGCGTTATCTATTCCAGATTAGCATGACATGTTATGGAGATGATTTATTGATTGGTTATTCTTGTAAATGCATTGAGCCGACATGATGTATCTCATATTGATTTATTTGTAATTGATTTAATTGTAATATTGTTAGTAAGCTGACCTACACATTTGGTCTTAGGTTTTGGTATATATGTAAGATCTCAATTTTGAGATTGATATAGAAGATAGGAGATGAGATAAGGTTGTGATATTTGGTATATGTGAATATAAGTAGAGCTACTCACACAGACATCATTTGAAGATTCAAGGAAGGTTTGAAGAAGACAATCAGAGCTTAACCGGTACTGAATCCAGCATTGAAGATGCTACTTTGAGAAGTACATTATCATTGGATTTAATCATCCAATTGTAGTTAGTGCGGCTCCCATTTTGTTATGGAGCAGTGAGCTCTAGACAGTTGGTCTTTCTGCATGTGCAAACCCCATTTGTACACACATACTATCTGTAGTAGTATCATCTGATTGTGGGTAAGGTTTCCCATCGTGGTTTTTCCCCTTACAGGGTTTCCACGTATAAATATCTATGTTATACATTGTGGATGTTATTTCTTTTTCTATTTCATGCATTAAGTTTCACCGATATTGTTATTAACTATTAAATTGTCAACTGAAATTAAGTTTGGTTTATCGGTATTGTGCATCAAGTTTGATTAAGTTATATTTGGGTTGAAATTAATAGACAACTGATTCACCCCCCCCCCCCTCAATTGCCTGCGGGTCCTAGTAGAGAGCATAAGTGAAGCATCATATATTTTCTTAGTTCCTACAATCCTCTCTTCAATTCACTCAAATACCCCATTTCCTATTAAAGAAGTTCTTAAAGAAGGACTCTTAGAGGATGATTTGGGGTCATTATATTTCACTCCTACCTTTTCTAGCAAATCTAAGATGCTTGAATTTCACATTGCAAATTTTTCTCTTAACACAAATCTTGACATTGATTGGGCCTCTTTAAAATTCAATCCAATTCCCCCTAAGAGTGAACCCTATTTTGAGCATACAAATGGATGAAATTGCCAAATGTTTGAATGTGAGTGACAGAGTCATGAGAAATTATATTTTCTTTTGTCCACATCTTCTTCTCCATTGTCTTATAAAAGCACACATTCTTATTCTATTTTTTTACAACAAGAAAATGTGTTGACCAATCTTCTAAATTCCAACTTAATATATCCTCTTTGTTCTAAACAAAGAAGAAAACATAAACAACATTCTAAAAATTCTTCTTTTTGTAAATATCATCAAACCCATGACCATTCTACTAATGAGTGTCAAGCTTTAAAAACACAAATACAACATTACATTGATTCAAGCATGTTAAATATAACATCTATCAATGAATGACATATTCATCATGGTCATTTAAAATAAAATTCAAGTTTCAATTATGTTGCTCCTCACTATGTGACATAGTTAACCTACTTATTGGGGGCTATTTGTCATTCATGGTGGTACAATTTTAGGTGCAATCATACTTAGTGAGCAACATAATAGTCTATTTATTTTTACCTCTATTCTTGGGGGGAAAGAATATTTATTTTCCTCTTTCTAAGGTTTCACTATTTTCTTCATGGAGTACATTATTCATAAAGTTGATGTCCTTTCTTGCATGGATTTTTCCTTCATGCGAGTGTATGTTTGTTCTATGCTTAGGATCTTTTCCTTTCTTGAAATGGTACGTCTATTATGAGAAATCTCTCCTTAGAGAACCTTTGTGAACCTTCTTATTATTTCTCTCTCTTTGAAAATTATCTCTTCTATTTGTATTATTCATAAACTTGATGTCCTTTCTTGCATGGAGTATTCCTTCCTGCAAGCGCATGTCTATTCTATGAGTGTGATCTTTTCCTTTCTTGAAATAGTACGTCTATTATGAATAATATCTATTTAGAGGACTTTTGTGAACCTTCTTCTTTCTCTCTCTTTGTAAATTACCTCTTCTATTGTGTTATTCAAAACTTGATGTCCTTTCTTGAATGGAGTTATCCTTCATGCAAGCGCTTGTTTGTTCCTTGGTTAGGATGTATTCCTTGTTTGAAATGGTATGCCTTTTATGACCAATATCTCTCTAGAAGATATGTAATTCTAATCATTGTCCTACACTTGGGGGAAAATGATCTCTCTCCTTCTCTCTTTCTCTAAGGATCCACTTTTCCCTACTATGTGGATGGTGTGAATTTTATTACTTGATGTCATTCCTTGTGCAAAAGTGGTGGTTGTTTTCTCAAGGATTCTCTCTTATACTAGAGGTGTAATTCCTTGATTACAACCTCTTTTCCACTTGGTAATGTACATCTATGATCAATTAACCCATCCCTTTGGGGCCTACAAGTGATTCATCCCTCATCAAGAATCCCTTTCACCTAGAAATAGGAGGAAGGATTACATTCTTATTCTCTTTTGTTCTTCATTATAGAAGATGTTATATTTTGTCTAAGATAACTCCTCTTGGGGGTAGATGTATTTTGAACAAAGATCTCTTCTCCTCCAAGGATCACATTTACATTTACAACAAGATATCTCTTTTCAACTATCTTATCCTTACTTGAAGAGTATTCCCTCTCTTTCTTGGATTTATGATATTGTTACATAATGAATATCTTCTTTGTGATGAAGGTAGGTATCCTTGTTCTTATTTCCTTAAGATATCAAGATTAACCTATGTTGACATCTTAAGGGGGGGCACCCACACTACTCCTTTGTACTATACTTCTCTCATTCATTATATAGTGGGACATTCTTGGAACCAGAGGGTAGCCTCTTAGAGAAAGCTTTCATCACTTTTCTTGTATATTGGGACATTCTTGGAACCAAAGGGAAGCCTCTTAGAGAAAGATTTCATCACTTTTTTTCTTGCATAGTGGGTCATTCTTGGATCTAGAGCACAAACTCTTAGAGTGAGATGATGCCACTTTTTAAAGGGTGGCTATTCTCAGAACTAGAGCACAGACTCTTAGAGTGAGATATCACACCTTTCTTGACACATATACTATACATTTTATATGGGTTGTAGCATACTCGGACATAGATTCCTATGAGGCACTTTGAACCTCACTTCCACACAAATGTGCTTGAGGTTGGGTTGAACTAATGGTGTTCCCACTCTCATCCCTTACATGGATCACCCAAATAGGCTCTGGGGGCTATATTTCCATGTCCTTCTCTCCATGCATCACCTAGTTTTAGGGGTGAGATATCCATGGTTTCTCTCTTGTTCACCTTTCTTCTCATAGATCACCAAAGTGTGTATTCATGTCCTCTCTCTACTTCCTCTCATGAAACTATAGTTTTTCTATTCATTGTTCATGGATGATGTCAACTTTTCTCTTTTATCTGATTGCTTGTTTTTATGTGATGAAATTGGTTTTTCTATCTTGATTAGTTGGTGAGATATCTGAGTATCGAGGTCTCTTTGGCTAGTTGGTTTATCATCTCGTGTCTTGTTTGTTTCATGTGTCTTTTGCACTTTGTTTTTTTTTTGTCATCTTGCTCCTTGTTTTTTTTGTGCTCTTGCATATGTTTGAGTGAGTTAAGATCATAAGATTGGGGGCTTGGTTCCTCAATATTAGTGACATCTTATACTCCTTGTGGTATTACTTTGAATCTCTCATCTTCATCTCTCTCTTTCTTCTACTTTACTGGTAGTAGTGGCATAAGCCATACTCCCGCTAAAGTGGGGGCTAAATGTATTGTCATTAAATTACACCTCCTGCAATTTTAACCACATTTTAGGTCTTGACCTCGGTAATGACATCTTCTTCCCCAACCAAGATCTATTTTTGCATTTCCACCCCTTGTCCCCTTCATGTTAGCCTTGGGATAGCCTCAAGACCCTGTCTGGGCCCCAAGATAGGGCAGGACAAGGGCATGGTGCCCTTGTCCCTATTGGACAAGCTTGTGGTACCCCTATCCCACCCTCTTAGGGTGGCCCCAAGATAGGTCTCCCTGGCCCCATCAGGACTTTGGTATACTAAATCTCCCTGATGTCAACCTTTTATTAGATGAACTAATCTTCAAGAGGCATGTATAAAAGGGAGTTGGTTTTCTCATTTTCATAAGGAGAAATGTGAAGAAAAATTCAAGTAGGAATGAGACAAGAAAGCATAGGAGAAGATATACATCATCAAGCATTCAAGCATTCAAGTATTCTTCATTCATCTATTGGAGAAATATTTCAACATTCCTTTACAAGCATGTATGTGTGTTAGGGTTTTTTCATGTTACATGCCATTCCATGCAACACTTGTGATTACATTCAAGAAGAAAAGCAATCATCATCGACAAGTTATAGATCTACAAGGTATATGTTACCATTGTTTACATTCAAGCATTTTCAATTAATTTCTTTCAAGGTTGATTCCTCAACTAGTATCGACAACCCCTTTTCCTCTCTTTTCTATGTATAGGTTGCAGGTGCATAATTGCAATTACAGGTTTGGGCTTCATTTGCAAAGATGAAAGAACCCTTTTCATTTCACAGATTGACCATGTACATTCCCACCATGGTCTTGATGACTTTTCTCTAAATTTTCAGGGAAGATGCATATCAATCTAATTAGCTCAGATCTGAAGTTACAACACGATCCCAAATTGGGAGCTCTTCATTACACTCATTTTCTCTCTCTTTCCCACATAGTCAACAAGTCAACTTTCTTATTTACAAAAGAGGGCAAATCACACTTCAAACCTTTCAATCCACTTGGAATTGACATCCTTGTTTCCCTTGGATTTGGATCTAGTGGATTCAAGCCCCTCTTTTGAATGTAAATTTCTTCCAAGTGAAAATCATCCTAGTGGCTTCCTTTCTCTTTCCTGGGTGGGGTGTCACTAGGATCCAATTTTCCACTTTACACAGACAAAGATACTAAATTTGTTGGTTATTTTTAGAGTACACTTTGGAAGAATATGAAGATAGATTTGAAATTCAGTTCTAGTTTTCACCCACATACTGATGGATAGCCAAAGGTAGTAAACCAAAGTTTAGGAAATTTGATGAGATTCTTAGTTGGAGAGAAGACTAGAAGTTGGGATTTTTTTATTTCTTAAGCAGCATTAGCCTATAATAATTCAGTAAATAGGTGTACATGAAGAACACCTTTTGAGATTGTTATCAGAGTACACCCTAGAGATATATCAGAATTTAAGTAATGAAGACAAGATAAGTGTCAAAGTAGAAGAGTTTGTAGATCATATGAAGACATTACATGTTCAGGTTAAACAACATTTCGAAGATATGAACAATAAGTATAAGGAGAAAGTAGATGAAAAGAGGAGACATAAGGAATTTAAAGTTGGTGTTGAAGTGATGGTGTATCTAAGAAAAGAAATATTTCTAATTGGAACCTATAACAAGTTAAAGATTAGGAAGTTTGGACCTTGTAAGATATTGAGGAAATTCAGTTCCAGAAATACATATGAAGTGGAGTTACTAGATAGTTTGGGTATTTCAATGTATCTACATCAGTATCATGAGTCAAAATTCAGTGAAGATAGTATTGAAGACTTGGAGAAGCAGATGCCCTAGAAGGAACCAGATTAGATTGAAGAAATTTTGGACAGCAACATTAGGTGTAGAACCTAGAGCAACCAATACATAGAATATCTTGTGAAGTGGAAGGATAGACTAGTTGAAGATTCATCTTAGATTTCTCAAGCAGAGGTAGACCATCTTGGTTTTCTTCTAAACCCAAAAAAGTGAGGAACTCACTTTTTCAATGACCCCAGATGTCTGATGCGGGAGCATCCCTAGTTCTAGGCAATCTTGCATCAACCAAAAAAAATTCTTTCTGGTTTGTTTCCTATTTTGTAGTTTCAACATTTCCTTCTGAATTTTCTTCCATTTTCTCATTGGATCTTTTCAAGATGGATTTTTCTTGTGGACATGATTACCTTCTTTTCCCCAAATCTGTAGGACATTTGGACCTATTTTGAGCAAGTTATCGATTCCAGAACCTGAGACACTTTTATGGCTTAGAACATCAAAACCACTTGGACCTACTTTAACTTGGAGAATCTTGCAAATCCTTTATGTGGCTTACAAAACTTCAATTCATTATTTCCATCATTCCTTGGCATGTGGACGATCTTCCCTTTGATCCATACTTCTTCTTTTGGATTTTTTCAGAGGATTCTCTTTGGTGGACGCCAACCTAGTGGTTTTCTTTCATGTTTTTGTTCATCAACATTTAATCCATCTTGAGCCAATGTAGATCCCTCTTGATCATATAAATAACTATAATTAAGTATTATAATTCACTCCTAGGAACATAGAGGATAGATCTTGAGATTTATAGGTTTGGAGTTGACCTGTACTTTAAAAAAGCTTGTATGTAGTAGACCAGTGAGCCGAACCTTGTAACCCACATGTTTCCAATAGATTGTAAATGGTTTTCATGATATAATTCCATCTATTTTGCATTGCTTCCATCATATTGCATTACTTATGTTCTATTTACTCTTGTTGCATGGTCCAGATTGATCTCCTTGAGGTCCCTCCTAATCGTGACTACACCAATCAATAGGCCTGGAAGGTGAGTTCACACTTTTGAAATCTTCCGCTTGTACCAATTGGTTCCTCATCTCCCCACCATGGGAGCTTGGTGCTAGTTTCTCAGGACACCTAAAGGCTGGGTGTCCAAACTAGTTGCAATTGTAACACCTACCAGAGAAGGTTTTGGAACCCCTTCCTAGTCTATTAGACCTTCCTCTACCATTGGGCCTCCTTTCTCTAAATCCTTCTCTATTGATTTACTCTACACCTTGCTCATTATGACCACGAGATTTACCTTGCTTCCTTTGGGATTTTCCTCTTGCACCAAAAATGTCCCTACCTCTTAAATTTTTTCCTCTTCCTCTACCTTGCTACTCATTCTTTCTCCTCAACTTCTCTTCTACCCTTAGGGCCACTTGGAAGCACTAATCCATTGTTTTGGGGTTCAAAATGTTTATTTCATCTTGAATGTTGAGCTTCAAACCATTTAGGTATCTAGCTATCTTATCCTTCTCATTTTCTACATGCCCAAACCTTAGGCTCAGTTTATGAAACTCCTCTATGTAGGTAGCCACATCCATGTCTTTTTTCTTCAAGTTTCTCATGAACAATTGAACCTCATAATATGTATGAAAGAATTGAATCTTCAACTTGTTTACCATTCTATCCCATGAATTGATCATTCAATTTTGTTTTTGAAAAATTCACCTTCTTGTCCCATGGAACTTCCTTGTAATAAAATTAGTTGTTTAGAGAATCAACTCACTCTATTACCTCCTTATAATCCATCTTGCCTTCATACATTGGAATATCCATCTTTACATAAAACTCTCTTCGTTTACTGACTTCAAAGCATTGATAAGCCTTCTTTCTTCATAAGTAATCTCCTCTTTTTGAGGATTCACTTGAGGGTCTCCCTCTTCACTCTCTTATTCTTCCTCAGAGTCACTCTCTTCTTCACCCCTCCCTCTCCCTATATTTCTATATTTCATTGATTCAATCTCATCTTATAGGGCCTTTAATCTCCTGGCCATCACCGAACCACCTTTTGGAGGCATTTTGTTTTCATAAGACAACTTACACTTCTTCACACACCACTACTTTCCCTTGCCAATTATAACTTGTATCTGATGTAGAGGACATTATAATGAATTCACAATTAGAGTGAGAATAATTTTAAGTGGATCAATGGTTCGTAAGTGTAATGGTCATTCATGGGCAAACCACTCGGCAACATGAGGAAATATCAACTAGGGTACAAGACAAACAATAAGAACCAACATTCCACTCATATAATTCAATGTTCTCAAGGTATTATGATCATTGGAAAAATAAAAAAATAACCCTCCAAACACTTGGCATTGGCTTTGGGTCACTAACAAGGATACTTCATTCACCAAGGCTACTAGGCCCATTAGGATAGTCTAGATGATTTTTGGACATTAACTCCTCAACTGTTGACCATGGGTACAAAAAAAGATCATTTTAAGATACCCTTATTTGAGTTACACAACATATTTAAATACCTCTATAGGTTACTTTGGGACATTAGGGTCAAATTTAGACTATTGCAAGTTTTATGGATCACAATTAGGTCTCTTTTACAAACCAAGTGTCCTAGAAACAACTCATACACAAACTACTCCACTTCCAATGGCATGGGTATATCACAAATAGAGAGATTTCATATTTTTTATGAACCCTTTGCTTCATTTAGACTCCATACACCAAATATTTCACCATACCAATGCTTTCATGGCCTAACACATGAAGATGTTATCATTCAATGCTCCAAACATGCCCCAAAACTCAATCCCTGCAAAATGAACTAAAAACCATTTGGAGGAAACCTATTTCTAGAATTCCACTAGATTTGGGGTTATTATCTCAATGAAATGGAGAAATATCTACATATCTATATCCAAACCCTTGAAACTAGGGTTTCAAGGTGAATTTTAGAAAACTCCTCACCAAATGCTTTATACTAGATGAAAACTCACAACAGTGGTATCAAAAGAAATGTGTTTCACTCTTCTATTGAATTATGTGAGTTATAAGGTTGTAAAGATCTCTATCAGACCATATAGAGCATGAGAGAAGAAAAATTTCATAAAATTGGAAGAAAAAGAGCACAAGTTTTATTGATTTATCTTCACCAACGACACAATCAATATTTCCTCAGCCTAGGAAAGGCAATTTAAACTTTCTTATATTTTTTTCCAATGGTCCCCAACTAAAATATTAAAAGGGGTGATCGTTGGAGCATGATTCCCCTTAACAATCACTTTTTACAAGTTGACAACTTTGTATGTTTGTTGATAATTTTTCACAAACTTAGTTAAATGAATCCAAAACATCTACTATCATCTAAGACATGTGTAAATAGACTCAAAGAGACCTTTTACATCCATTCCACCCATACAACATTATTGACCATACTAAGACCATATAGGTCTATATTACTCAAAAGGCAACAAAGGCCTTACAAATTGATTTGAAATGATTAAAAATGGATTGAAATGACAAAAAATGGTCCTTAGGACCTTATTAAAACTTGAGTAAACACCAAAACAATAAATCATGATAAAAAATTTTTATAAGGCATCAATATAACCCTAAAGTTATGTGTGTTACTGATGTGTTGTTGATTTGTGCTTTCATGCTTAATAATCAAATCAAAGATTAAGTTTAATTTGTGTGATTTTGTGAGACAACTGATTCACTGCCAACCCTCTCAGTTTTCTACCCATAATCAGTCCTATTTCATTAGTGTTTAGATGATTCAGTGCAATTTATAGGGGTCCGCATGAACATTTGAGTGAGTTATGGTTATGGGTGTTGTGGCTAGTTTTTTGTTGTGCAGTGATGCCAAAGTGTTAGTAATTTGATCTACATTTCTCCGCATAGTAATATCTTGATCTGAGGATTTGGAGGAGTTTTTTGGATATTAATGTGTGTCTTCAATTAGAGTGGTTCATGGTTTGGAGCTCTGTGAGTGAATCTTTTAGGTTGACAATTAGTTCAGTTAGTGCTCTTGAGGTCCGGTATGATGATAATGATGATTCTAGTAATTTGAGTTGTTGTGGATGTTGCAGTAGTGATTCATGATTCTTGTGTATGTTTTTGGATCGTGTGCCTTTTGTGCTGGTGGTCCATATTGATCATTGTGTCTGTAATTGATGGTTTTCTCCGATGTGATGGTGTTCTCCATTGTTGTGGAAGATCATATGCTTGTAGCATGTTGCGGATGTTTGAGACTTAATTCTTGGACATGTTTCATATTCAAGGTGGTGATTTAGGTTCATGCTATGTCCTAGCTGACATTGTTTTGGTCTGCATGCAATATTGTAATGCGTATGGTTATATTTTTGTAATTAGGTGAAGTGTGTTGAGCCAGCCTTGTTGATCTTTTCAAGGTTGTTATGAATAAATAAATGTAATATCTTTGTAATTGTGAGTGCGATGGATGAGTGTGTGTACAAATAATGTATTGATCTTTTAGAGGAATATAAGAAGTATGAGAGAATTTTTTTGGTGCTTAACCAAAACTATAATAAAGGATTAGGAGATGTTATTCTATCAGTTCATACTCTTTTAGATGTAATTCAAATGTGTTTTTAAGATAGTGAGTCTTACCTCCCTGGGTTATAGCCCTTTGTTGTTTTTGAGCTATGAGCTCTAGTCAATATGCCTGAATGCATGTGCATTCCCCATTGTAATATTTGATATACTTCTAACAAAGTATCATCATATTGTGGGTAGGTTCCCATCATGTGTTTTCCCTTTACCGGGATTTCCACATCAAAAATCTTGGTGTTATGTGTGTTCTTGCTATGTTGTTGACTCATGCTTTCATGCTTAATAATTAGATTTGAGAATAAGTCTAATTTTTGTAAGTTTGTGAGACAACTAATTCACCCCCCCTCTCTCAGTTGTATGCTCAGAATCATAGTTATTTCATCAAATTCTTTTTACCCTTTGTAAGATAAAAAATTTGAAAAATAAAGAAAACCTAATCTAACTCCTTTGGAATTGCAACAAACATTAGCACTTGCAAAACCTTTTGAAAAAGTTAGTCAAGATTGTGCACTTACAAGCCTAAATTTTTCTTTTTTGTATTTCAAAATTTTCCTTTCTATTTATAACAAATGCACTGGAAAATAGATCATATGTGCTAGAAGATGGAATACATGTGTTATTATCTAGAGCATATGTGCTACTCTGGAGCAAGTATGTGTTATACTAGTGATTCTATGTGCTATGACAAAGTAAGACAAATTAAATTAGAAAGTTCTCCTATGTGCTGGAAATAAGTGTATATGTGCTTCTTTGGCCTTACACACTATAGGAGAGGGAAAATACATTAGAATATAAGTTGAATGCACTATAATTTTTTGCAGATGAGCTATTCTGAAATTATTTTTGAAAATTTTCTTCAACCTCCATACAAAATGATTAGAAATTTGGGTGGGGGCCCCATGGTGGGTGCCAAAAATATATGCTAGATTAGAGGAGTTAGTTTATCCATTTATAAAAACAAGTAACTAACATACCAATGAAACATTAAATATAAAGACTAACTTGGTAAACTAATTAAATAAGCCAATCCTTCAAAAGAGTCCCATTGTCCTCTATCTTCAAGGATTCTTAAAGTCATGATTTCTCTTAGATCATTGAGCAATTAACCTTTAGAATGACAACTCAAAGAATGAGTTATATGTGATTAAATGATCTATATGCCTATATAACCAAGATCAATAAGATTATGCTAATGATAATGAGATTCTATATTAACATGATATGCTATGCTAACATGATATGCTAAATTAAAAAAATAGTTCTAAATTATTAAGTTTTACCAAGAGAGACAAAATTTAGATTCTAAACCTAGGGCTTGATAATCTCGATAGACAATAACCTGGAAATATAAAACTTGGGATCCTGGTAATGAGGAAATGAGGCCTATTTATATAATAAATGAGCAATTAGATGGTTAAGATTCAATTATCTTAAGAAGGGCTAGGATTGAATGACCCTCAATCCAAGTGACACTTTCAAACCAATCCCATGTTGACAAGTGTCAACATGAGAATACTCAAGAGGAGAGAGAAGAGACATTAAATGCCTGAGGGTACATGATGGTTACCCTAGGGGTTTTTTTTAGGGTTGAGTTAATGGATAATTGTTTTATCCAAGGGATAAAAGAATATGCAAGAGTTAAAGGATAACCATTGTCAAAGCATGGAATGCTTGAAGAGACTTGTGGGTGAGATGGATGGTTGAGTTAGAGAGAAAGTCTCTAACCAAGCATAAAAGATGGGTTAGCCTTAAAGGCTTAGGAAGACATTAGAGGTTAACTGGTAGAAGGGAGAGAGCCTTTAATGGTCTGAGAAGTCACTCCTTCCTAAATTATTTGTTTAGGCATGTGCAAATTTTTAGGAGAGGATTAGGCTTAATTGGAAGGGTTTAGAAGAATCTAGAAGAAGGGTTTAGGTATGCAAGTGGGTTTTGTAGGAGAATGCAAGTGGGAGTGATTTTAGGATTTTATTGGAATAAAATTAATTTATTTTAATTTATGGTGCAACTTGCATTGGATGGATTTTTTAAAAATATTGATTTATTTAAATGTGAAAGGAATTAATTATATAAATATGATTTATTTAATTAGAAGATAGAATTTGGCTAAATGAATTAAATCAAATAAATTCAATAATTTATTTAATTAATAGGATAAGGGCAAAAAGGATTAACTAATTAAATATTGAATTTAATTAATAGTTAGAAGGATGATAATTAAATAGTATAAAATCTATTTTATCAGGTGGACAAAAATAGGTGTCTACAACCTTTGAAATGTTTTTTTGATGGAAGAATTGGACATTATGCCTCTAATTGCACCTATGGAGAAGTTTATCAGAGATCGGATGATGATGAGAAGAATAACAAGTTTAGAAGGTTCAATTTTAGTAGAAAAGAGAAAAAAGATGTATTCTATATTGAAGAACATACATCTGAATATGAAGTTGATGGTGATTCAAATAAAGAATCTAGGGTCCCTAAAATTTAAGATAAGGAGAGTGCTTTGGAGAAAATTAAAGATGAGAAATAAATTAAGAATGCATTGCATGCTAAGATAGAATTGAATACATGGATATATAGACTTTGGTGTTCAAATCATATGATTGGTGATAAAGACAAGTTTATTAATCTGAAGAAATATGATGGAGGATCTGTGAAGTTTGTTGGAGAAGATAGTGAATTTATTTGAGCTATCAAAAGCATTTATATTGATGGTAAGCATAATATTAATGATTTTTATAATGTTGAAGGATTAAGACATGGTTTGTTAAGTGTTGTTCAGATGTGTAGAAAAGGGTATGAAGTTTTTTTAGTACTACCAGATGTGTGATCAAAAGGGAAAAGGCTAGTAAAAAAGTTGCATAAGGAGTTAGAATAGGTAGAAATGTTTACTACATTAAGGATAGAGAAGAAAATAAATGCCTTCTAGCATAGAAGATTGAGGTTGTTCCTATAGTTCTAGAGAAGACAAGTGATTAGAAAAAATAAAAGAAAATGATTCAAATGAAAATGAAGAAGAAGAAGAAAAGGAGGAAGATTTAGTGAAAGTTCCTGCTAAGTATGTTCAAAAGCATCATTCAAAAAAATCAGATTATTTGAGATAAAGAAAAAGGTGCTCAGACAAAAAGATGTTGGAATCCAAGAACATTGAGAGGGGGCGGGGGGGTGAAACAGATTTCTACCAAAATTATCAATTTTAACCTTATTTAAACATGCATACACCAAACCATATATCAGTACATATAGAATTGAAAGAACTAAAGAAACCAATAAGCCAATCACATAAATAAATACCATAACACACAAAGTTATACGTGGAAAACCTCAAAAAGGAAAAATCACGGTAGGATTTGTGACCCACAATATCAATTCACTAGCCATATGAAGAGATATCACAAAATATAGGGGTCTGCACTTGTAGGAAGACTTACAGCCTAGAGCACACTAGTCAATCACAATAGGAGCCTCACTAACTACATACAAATCTAGACTACAATCCGAATAAATGATTGAACTACAAAGATAACATCTTCTATGTCGAATATAGTTCCAGTTAAGATTTGTCTATTCTGGTTTGAAACCCTAAACCCTTTATTGGAATATCCCTTACATAAATATCCTCACATACATGATCTCTCTCATATGTTTCACAACTCCTTCACTATTTCCTTCCTAATACATATTCACATGATATATCAAAATGATCGAATCAGCTAACCTATATACCCTTTACAATTTATCATGCCTTATGTCGACTTATAAATATATTTACAATGTCAATATATATGTTAGCTAGATAACATAAATACATGAATATCAAAACCAATTGCTGATCTTAGATCCAAAATATTTCAGCCTCGAATACCGATAACTTGATTTTAAACCATGTCGGCCTGCATTGTTAGTAACCAAAGAATTCCTTTCAACCTCTCGATGTCGATGCTGGTGTTGTTGAAGTGTCTATGAAGTTCCTACTGCTATACAACTAACCCAAAATATCAAGCTAGAATAAATTTCCATGTTTTCATCAATGACAACATAGTGAAACTAACCAATTGAGTGTCAATATTCAATAATCTCCCCCTTTGGCATTGATGGAAACACTCATGTGAAATATGATCATGGTTTCATCTGTCTATTTTATCCTGAACCTACTCCCCCTAAGCTAAATATTCATCTATGATCATAATAAAAAAATACTCCATATCTCCATATCTCCCCCTAATGTATACAACTAACTTTTTTCTTTTTGACATCTATATCACTCCCCATTTGACATCAATGCCATCAAAATTTCCAAAAAGAATACCAAAAATCCAAAACTGGGATGATCCTAAAAAATGCCTTATCGGAGCTTAATATATTTGAAAATTTCTGGATAGGCCTTTTTCAAAAGCTCTAGATAAGTATCCCAACTAGATTTGAAAGTGCTAGAAATAGATACAAGTCCATTTAACATATGTGAAATGAATTTTTCTCATTTAACTTTTTTGGTGTGGGCTTACAAACCATATCCATACACTCCTTCTTATGTACACTAAGTGAATCCAACTGGGGACTCACCAAACCTCTAATACTTCTAGCTCTTCTTATGATTTTGTCTTTTTCTTTCTCAAGAGAAGAAACTTGGGCTTCCAAAACCAGAAACTAACCATCAATGGATGTAGTTAATGAGTTCAATCCATCAAAAGAATTGGCTATACTTGCAATTTTCTCCTAAGAATCCTTAATCCTCTTATCCAAATTAACTATAAGTAAATATGTGCTACAACATACTCTATAAATATTTGTACACTTTAAATAATTTTCTATCAATTTTAACTTTTCATTAATCTTCTTCCTCTCAGAACCAATCACTTGATCAAATGTAGCTCTTTCTTCCTGTGTGAACCTCTCCACTACTTGTCAGTTTGAAATCTACTGCAAGGATTGAAAATCCTTCAAAATGTTCTCTATAATTGTCTTAAGCTTGTCGGATGGGCTCGCTTCTCTTTCAAACTTGCACTCCAGGACTAGTCTATGCAAAAGAGTGATAGATTGATCAATAATACCTTTATCCATAGATCCCTCCTTCAACATTTTCTATGCAACCATCATCATGAGTTAGGTAGAACTCATCTCGGTTATATTTTTCTTTTCAACTTGTGAGGTGTCAATTGACAACAATGATGGACTCATTTTCATTTCCCTACTAGATTCCTCTTTCTTCTCCTCTGATGATTTAACCTTTATAGTTTCCTCACTTGCACCAATGGCTTTGTTAGTCGATGCAGTCTCAGTAACTATCGTTTCCTCCCTAGGAAGTGTAACCTCATTTTGTACATCTGTATCTAGAGGATTGTTGTCCTCAACATTAGTAACCTATATATTATTAACCTTTTCACTCTGTATTTGCCGATATCTCAACATTTGTCTACCGGGGGCTTAATTTCCACTATCTTAATGTTTTTTAAAATTGAGGGTGAAGTACCCATTATACCCTTTCCTTTCCCTTCAATTGGGATGTTTGCAGTATCTGTCTTAGATTCTGCTGAAGTATTAAAACCATGGTTCTCTTCAAATAACTTAACCCATGCCTTGTGGGTCTCCTCAACTATCTCATTTACTCTTCCTAACATAAGACTAATTATTCTATGTTTGTTGTTAAATATTTTCCTATGTGCAACCTCAAGTGTCTTATCCATCTCCTCTAGAGCAATAGAAACACAAATAGATAACAACTCTTGTATCTTTATATGATTGTCCTCTTGCATTGTTGTTAGTCTTCTAGCATCTAATATATCATACAACTATGCTCGTATTTGGTTTTCAATTTCTATGAAGGCTTTCTTATAAATATCCAAATATAACAAAACTGCTTCCTCTAATTCTCTTTGTTTATCATTTTCCAAATGTTCATAATAAAAGTGTACATTATTTAACATACCATCTTTAGTAATCTTGTCAACTAACTCTGCACAAGTCTTTGGTGCAATGATAGTTACATTACCAGATTCAACTGTCAGATCAATGTCATCCTTCTTCTTTCTCCTTCCAGTACTGGATGGGGCTGAAGGTGTTACTTTAGGTGCTTTCTTCTTTGTCAGTACCCTGATAGTAACTTTCCTATCTAGTTGCCTTTTAGCCTCTACCTTAATTTCTTCAGTTTTCTTCCTTATTACCCTTTTGAATGCTAGGGGTGTGTCATCTTCTGATGTAGACTTTGCAGCAATAGGCTCAATGAATAATTCTAGTTATTTTCTCTTCCTACCTTTCTCCAGGACAACATAAATCAATGCTTTTATTTCATGAGAAACCTTTTCAACAAACTTACTTGCCTTTCCTTCTTGCTTCCCTCTCTTCTTCCAGTTGAACTCAGTTTCAACCTCTTGTGTCTTCTGGTTAGCAGTGCCAAAGGTTTTTATAGTTTCATCTTCCAGTGCATCAATTAACATTTGTGCATAAGCATCAAGAATATAAGCATCAACTTCATAACCCATCTCCTCAATCTAGATCTTTTTGGGTTTGACCACTTCCATGAGTGTTTCATCTTTCTTAACAATGAAGCATATGTTAGTTGAGTATTTCTCAACAATGTGCTTAGGAACCCTCATCCTAGAATTCATAGCCTTTTGAAATTCTCTGAAATATCCCCATACTTTTTCATCTCTTTGACTACCCAATTTAGCAATAGATTGTTTCAATTTCCTCCTTACCAAGATATCAAATGCCCATTGTCTCTTCCCAAAACTGGGAGTATCATTGATGAAAAATAGCATTAAATAGACAATTAGATTACCATACTGGAAAGTCCCCTTCTTTTCTCCTTTAATATTTCCTAGGTTAATCAATAGTTCATCCAACATCCAACCACATAGATCTGTCTTCTCATTCTCCCTCATCATTTTAGAAGCTACATAAATGCAAGAGCTAGAAACAAAATTTAGTCACTTTGATTGTGTTACCTTGTAATCAATGACCATGCTTTTGAATCTGATGTTTGTGTCGATGATTGTACCGATTCTCATTGACCACCTGTCTGATGTTGTACCGACAATCTTGTTAACCTGATTGTTTGAAATTTTCTTTTTCAGACATTGTCCAGCCTATGGTAAACCGGTGATTGGCTTGATGGCCTCCCTTGTAATCTTATATGGTCTATCTAACTAGATAAATTCTCCTTGCACTCTACTCAAAACATACCTAACAATTTCATCTTCAAATTCTGGAATATCTAGAATGTCGATAAACCCTAGATCAACAATATACTGGTATTCAGGTTTAATCTTTCTAGAATCTCCCATTAGCTCATTCATGTACACACTCTTGATATCAATCATTACCAAATTCTCAATATGATAGTGGATATAAGTTCTTATATCTTCAACATACACGATTCCCTTCAGAACATGAGAAAAAGAACCAACCAAATCATCCAGGGTAGCCACATGTAGATATCACTTGAAAATCAGGCTAGGATGGTCGTTGATCTCAACTACAGATGGATTTGCAACAAAGATAGGTATAAATGATGATCCCACTTCCATGATTCAAGATAAATACCTATGAATCATTGCCCCTAAAAAACCCTAAAGACCTCTTCCAATCACTGGTGAAATCCCTCAAGAAGATATCTGATCACACTGAATCACTCTTAATCGCTCTGAATGACAGTTAATCATTTTGAATGCAAGGTGATAAAAAATTAAGTAGATACTTCTGGTGAAAGATAATGGATCTTGATAAAACATCTCCATGCCAGATAAGCATCTCTAATGTCTGGAACATCTTCTAGAAACTCTTCCTAGTGCATATGTAGCATCCTCATGAATTTTTTCTAACCCTAAGGCATCTGCCTGAGTTACCGGTTGAGCTACCTTCCAGTGTAGGAGCAACCTCCTCTATTGGATAAGTAACCAGTGCATTACCATTTGTAGATTAATCTTCAGTCTTCCTAACCCATCTTTGGGTATGATCTTGTCAGATTTCATTAACCTTTTCTTTCCCTTTCTCATTTGATCCTCCATTACCAACCGGTGGATTTATGTTTCTACAAAATTTAGCAATATGTCCAACCTCATTACATGTATAACATGTAACACTGTTCTTTTGAATTTCTTTGCTAAAACCAGTGTAATTGCTTGACCTGCACTGATTAGCCACATGTCCAAATTTTACACATGCATAAAATTTTACATTCATTCTGTAATCTTTTGTCTTATGACCATACTTATTACATTTACAACATTGACTAGGAGCAGAATCAGGGTTTTGATTTTCTCTATTTATATATTACCTTGCCATATGACCAAATTTATTACAAACAAAACATCTACCATTAAATTTATAAGAATTAAACTACCTTACCAATGCCTTATGGTTTTGATCCTCATTTGCAGTACAAGAACTTTGTCCTTGTTCAAATCCAAGTCAACTAAAATCACCATTCTTCCTTTGTCTCTTCAACAACTCATCTAGTTGTGCTGAACTAATCTTGAATTTTTCTTCATACTCACTTGTAATAGTCAAGTTATCTCTCAGAACTATCAATTATCTCTCAAGCTCTTGTTCATTACTCTAGGATTGTACTAAATCAGTTCTCAAAATATCATTCTCATGAACCAACCTACCACATTCTTCAAATTTGTTCTTCAAAGATACAACAAGATTTTCTTCTAGTATTCAATCTCCTTAGTCATCCTCATAGTTATAACTTGCATTTTATTTTTCATAACCATGTTCTCCCGACTCATCTTCTGACACTATTCCTTAAGTGCATCTTTCTCTTCATCATCCTTATTTTTCAAAAGTTCCTTCCTCCTAGCTTGAACAGATGATAGCCTCTCCTGTAGGACAAGAATGAATTCATTATAAAAATTCAATTAATCTTGTAGCTTTAAGTTCTTCATCCTTTGAGCATAATAATCTTCAAGTGCCACCTTAAGTTTCTTCTCCAAACTCATATCCATGAATTCCAGATTCAGGAGCTTCCTCAAGTTGTTAAACTTCCTCTGAGGCACAAGGCTCTAATACCAATTGTTGTAATCCAAGAACACTAAGAGGGGGGGGCAGTTGAATCAATGTTCTACCAGAATGATCAATTTTAACCTTATTAAAACATGCATACAACAACCTGTATACTGGTACATATAGAATTGAAAGAAGTAAAGCAACCAATAAGCCAATCACATAAATGAATACCATAACATGCAGAGTTATACATGGAAAACCTCAAAGAGGAAAAACCATGGTGGGATTTGTGATCCACAATATCAATCCATTGGCCATATGAATAGATATTACAAAATATAGGGGCCTGCACTTGTAGGAAGGCTTACAACCTAGAGCACACAACTCAATCACAAAAGGAGCCTCACTGACTACATACAAATCCAAAATACACTCCAGAAAAATGATTGAACTGCAAAGCTAGCATCTTCTATGCTTGAATACAGTTCTGGTTAAGCTCTATCTATTCCAGTCTGAAACCTTAAACCCTTTACTGGAATACCCCTTACATAAATATCCTCACATACATGATCTCTCTCATATGTTTCACATCTCCTTCACTATTTCCTTCCCAATGCATATTCACATGATATAAAAATGATCTAATCAACTGACCTATATACCCTTTACAATTTATCATGCCTTATGTTAGCTTACAAAGATATTTACAATGTCAATATACATGTTGGCTAGATAACATAAATACATGAATATCAAAATCAATTACCGATGTCAGATCCAAAAGATGTCGGCCTCCAATACTAATAACCTGATTCTAAACCATGTCAGCCTACATTGCCAGTAACCAAAGAATTCCTTTCAACCTTCCTATGTCGGTCCCCGTACCAGTGAAGTATTTGTGAAGTGTTTGCCAGTACACAACTAACCCAAAATATGAAGCCAGAATAAATTGCCATGTTGCCATCAATGACAACATAGTGAAACCAACCAATTGAGTGTCAATTTCAAACAAAAGAAAGATTGCAGAAGCTCAAGATCAATCTAATTACTATTTTTTTATCAGTGACTAAGCCAAAGACTTATGAGGAAGCAAGAAAAGATGAAAGCTAGATGAAATATATGGAAGAATAACTAAATTAGATTTAGAAGACCAAGACATGGGAGCTAATACCTAGACTAGTGGATAAGATTGTAATCGAGACTAAGTAGGCATTCACAAAGAAGTTGAATGAGAAAGGACAAGTGACAAGGAATAAAGTGACATTGGTATGTAAAGGATATTCTCAAGTAGAAGGTATAGACTTCGATGAAAATTTTGCTCTTGTAGCAAGGATGGAAGATATTCATATGTTTCTTGAATTTTCATTTTACAAGAACTTTAAGGTTTATTAGATGAATGTTAAATCAACATTTTTTAATGGAGATCTAGAAGAAGAAGTTTGGATTGAGCAACCAGATGGGTTTAGATTGACATAAGATCTAGATATGGCATGTAGACTAAAGAAATATTTGTATGGACTCAAATAGGCTCCTAGAGCCTGGTATGTGAGGTTGGACAAGTACTTCAACAAAATTTCACAAAAAGTACAATAGATAGTATGGTAAAAGAACCAAACTGTGTCATATTTTAGGCCAACTTATCAGTACGAGTGAATTTAAGTAATTGTAACCAAAAAATAATTTTAGTCAAACATATGGTGTATATAGATTCATTATAGCTATGTTATATATGGGATCACAACTTTTCCAATTGGAAGTGTCTACTAAATGTATATTTTATACCACTTTGGGTCTAATTACCAAAAAAAATAAAAAATTAGGAAAACTCAATGTTTCAACAACTCCTACTCTCATAAATAATTTTTTTTTTTAAATGTAAAAATAACCTTTTATAGGTTTATAAGTGAATTTTCCAAAATATATATCTTTTAATATTTTAATTAGTTTTTATATTATATATTATATTTTTATTGAAAGTAGGTTATCAACACTAAAATATAATGTTGATTATCTTATCAAGGAAAATTACTTAAATTTATTTAAAAATTTAGAAAAAACTATGATGGAGTAGAGAAAAGAATCTATGTCAAGATGATATAATTTTTTTCAAATTTGGATAATTAATTAAGAAAAAAGGTGGTGGGTGTAGACACCTAAAATTAATATTTAATTAATTTAAGCCTATAAACATAATTAATTGACTTTAATTGTGTTATCCTCATTCCTCTCAGAATCAAATAAATATAATTTAATTAATCCTGTCACTATTGTCCAATGATTAATTTATCAAATAAATTAATTATTTCCCTATTCTTCTAAAGTCCCCTCCAATAATCATTTCCTCTAAACCCACTCAGTTAATTAATTTTAATTAATTAACCTAGTCATGTGATTCCTACAAATCACTTTTCCTAATCCCACTTAGCCTAATTAATCCTTCTAGAATCTCTCATAATCATGCTTATCATTCTTCTCCAATTTTTAATTCCCACTCATGTCACATCAACATTGAGTCTCTAAAAGAAATTCAAATTTCTTTGAATCCCTCAATGCATCCTTATTTTGGAATTTTTAATTCCTCAAGTTTGAAATTCAAATTTCTCCCCCATTTTTCAAAGGAATTTTATATTCTTGTTTATTTTCCCAAGGCACCCTTGTTCCATGCCTTCTATCTCAAATCAATCTCAACCCTTCATAATCAAATCAATCTTGGCCCTCCATTGGCCTTCTCCAATCTATAAATTGGAGCCTATTCTCCTCACAAATCAAATCCACTTCTCATGCATTGTCATGCTACTCTTTTCTCCTCTCTCTTCCATACTTTATCTTTCAATCCAAATCCACTCCATCAATCTATCTTGTTGAGCACAAAGGAGATCAATCCACATCCAAATCAAGCAAGCAACACATCAAGTGGAGCATCAAGGGCGCATCCTCATCATCCACTTCATCAAGCTCAATCCGAAGGAGAAGGTAAAATAGGAAGGTAAAAATGATCTCTTGATGTTTTAGTGTTTTCATGCTTATTTCAGTGTGCTTTTGATCATTTAACATTTTATTCCATTTTCCCCTCTTCAGTGGGAATTGGAAATAGTTATATTTCAGCACACATAACTTTTCAAATTTATTAAAAAATAGTAAAAAATATATGCATGCACTAAAGTTTCAAGTTATGAATATACACAAAAAATTTGAAGAAAGAAAAGTAAAATTTACTAAATAAAGTGTTGTTGTTTGTGTAACTTCAATTTCAACATTTTATCAGCAACTAAATTATAGTGTTTACTTTATAAAGAACTACATTCAAATAATTTTTAAATTTTTATTAAAATTAAAAACCTAAATTGATAAAAGAATATAAATTTTACTAGTTTACATCATTTCTAAATTTAAAACATATATTTCTCTTTCTATTGATTTAATTTAAAAAGTTGAATCAGCATTGACCATATCCTTTATAAAAGTGTAACACAACTTTGTACTTTTACCTAGTAGTATTTATTTCAAGAGTAATGATGGAGATAAGTTGTTGATTGTTACAGTTTATGTTGATAAAATTATATTTGGAGGAAATGATGGTCTATGTAAATAATTTCCTAGCGAGATGCTGAATGAAGTTGAGATGTCAATGATTGGTGAGTTTTCTTTCTTTCTTTGGTTGCAAATCAATCAATAAATCAAAAGATCAAATATTTATTTATAAAAGAAAGTATGTGCAGGAAGTATTGAATAAGTTTAGTTTTGATGATTGAAAACTAGTTACTACTTCTTTAACAGTTGGATGAAAGTTTAACAAATATAATGATTCTCTACAAGTTGAACAAAATAAGTGCAAGTAGATGGTTGGAGGATTGTTAGATTTGATTGTAGCCAAACTAGATATCATGTAGGTTGTTTGTTTGGTAGCTATATTTTAGGCTAAGCCAAAAGTGACACATGAGCAAGCCGTGAAAAGGATTTTCAAATATTTGAGAGATTGGCCAGAAGTGTTGATGACTATAGGAGTACTATTGGTGGCACATTCTTTTTATGAGATAGGTTGGTTTCTTGGTTGAGTAAGAAACAAGATTTACTTTCCCTATCTACTATTGAAGAAGAGTAATAGCATCTTGTTGTACTCAGTTGATGTAGATGAGAGACTCTTAAGTATATCAAGGTAACATATGATGAAGCAATTCCTATTTTGTGTGACAATACAAGTACAATAATTTTTTTGAAGAATCTTGTTATGCATTCAAGAAAAAAACATATTTCAATAAGATATTATTATTGTTGGCATTCTGGTTCATTTGTATGACCGATTAATGATATAGTTGTCATTGTTGGCAACTTCATCTCCCAAATCGTCATAGTCTATCGGTAGTAAGTAGACCAATATACAAATGTTAACTAGCTAAGCAATGTGTGGACAGGCTAAGCAATGAGTATACTCACACACAGGAGGTCAACTGGAAAAGAGTGAGTAGACTGACATAGAAGAGGTCAATCAACTAAGTAGTGAACAGATCTGTATATAGAAGGTAATCAGCTAGGTAGATTTTGATCAATAAATAGGTAGAGTCTATAATTGACAGACTTGGTAATGTTCAATCAACATCCAATTAAACGAGTAGTCTTCTCCAGTCAACTAGACAAAGATTCTTGCAATGATTACAGAGTGATTTATGGCGTGGTAATAGAATTTTAAATCTGATGTTTTGGAGGGAAAGTTGGCAATATATCGAAAGGGTAATAAATTCATAATACTCATTTAGATGAGGTTGTTGTTCATGTGAAAATTGAAAATGTGAAAGTGAACACAGGGGGAGTATAATAGAGTGTAAAGCCAAGTGATAGAGGATCAGTAGAGTGTAGAGCCGAGGATCAGTAAATCGGTAGAGTGTAGAGGCAAAGGTATATTTTAGAAACTAGTGTTGTGGAGAGAAGATACAACTAATGCAGACATAGTATGATTTTTAGTGTGATTTGATCAAGCTATCACTAGTCACTCCAATAGACCATCTTTATGTTGCTTTCTAACCATTGCAGCTAAAATCCCTTAATAGGGTGTACTTTAACAGGTCCCATTGTAAAAATCCCCTAACCAAGTTTCATCTTAATTGATGATCCTAAGACCTTTAAAAAGGCTACCTTTAATAGGGTAAAGGCATTAACATGCCTTAATCAAAATCCCTTAATCAAGTGGCACCTAATAGTGTCTTTGTAATCTCCTAACAAGGATGGCTTCTTACTGGGTGTACTCCAAAGAAGTACAAATCTTGTGAGTTCCCACTCACACCATGGTTTTCTCCCATTTGGGTTTCCATGAGATAAATCTTGGTGTCAGTGTGTATCTTTTCATGCATGCATATTCTTTTGTAGTAATTATTTATATTGATGAATGTTAAGTTAGTGCAAACTTAAAGTAAAAGTTTTAACTGGGAATAGAATTGGTATAGTGCTGATTCACCCCTCCCCTCTCAACATCAGTTGGGACTAATAATTGGTATCAAAGCCATATTCCTCTAAAGTGAAGCTTGAAAACTTGAGGATAAAGATCATGGAAGAATATTGGTATCAGAAGAAGATTGATGAAGAAAATGAAATTATTCCTCAACTAAAAGAGAGACTAAGAAAATCTCTTGCAAAAAGAAAGGAATTAGCTCAATAGCTATATGAGAGTTAGGACATCATAGATTAACTCTCTCAATAGAGTGGATCTAAAGAAGCTGAAGAAGAAGTCTCAGAACTCATGGAAAAGAACAAGAAGCTGACCGAATAAATCAAACTTCTCAAAAGAGAACATGAAGGTTAGGCCCTGAGAATGACTGAGATATTGGAAGCCAACAAAAGTGCTAATGAAAGAAAAAGGGAGGCATAAGAAGATCCATCAAAAGATGAAAGAGCCAGGAGGCTTGCTGAAGATGTCCTGAGAGAAAATGATGCAATCATGATTGAGAAAGATGAACAAATCTGAATTCTCACTCAGGAGAATGAATACATACATAAGCATCTGCATAACAACATAGAAGGAAAGGAAAAGATGATGAAAGAGATTGAACAACTCAAGAGTGAGTTGAAAATTGAAAATGAGAGAAATGAGAAGTTGAGGAAATTCAATGAAAACTTTGAGAAGGTAGATAAATAGTTGAAGGCTCAAAGAAAAACTAAGGAAACAATAGGTCTTGGTTACCCCGGTACAGGTCCTATGGAAAATGGAGAATCATCTAAATCCAAAAAGACGAAGGATGATAAAAGGAACCATTCAAAAGTGAAAGGTATGAATTTTTCTAAATCCTCTTGTAATCATTGTGGTAAATCAAGTCATAAGACTAATGACTATATATATAAACCAGTTAGTAAAAAGAAGATTTTCACCTTTGATGGTTACTACCATAATTGTCATAAGTATGGCCACACTTCTTATGAGTGTAGATCCCAATCTAGTAGTATGTCAAATAGAAGAAGATTAAATGAACATTGCTTCACATGCAATAAGTTTGGACACAAAGCTGAAGAATGCAGGTTGAAGTCAAATGTATCAAGATCACTATTAAAACTAGTCAGTCCTAATAAAAGGAGTAATCAGTTCAATGTCACTTGCTCCATGTGTGGTAATTTTGGTCATGTTGCAGAAAATTGAAAAATGAGAATGGGCCAGACAAATAATTCAGGACCATGGAGGACAATTGGTATGGCATGTTTCAATTGACAAAAGATTGATCACTTAGCGAGAGAGTGTAGGAACCAATCCTGTAACCAGTCTGAAGACAAGAACCGGTTTAGCAAGAAGAAAGAGAAAAATGACCTGAAAGTAAAGAAGACAATTGAAGAAATGAGAAATGAAATTAAAAAAACATGGATCAAGAAGGAAGAAAGAAAATAAGGAGAAGGTCATTCTAAAACCAAGTCATCATCCATTGATGATGACAGTTCCTCTTCTAACTAGGCATGCTGATGCCCAGGGGGAGCACATACGGTAAGATTAGTTTTTTTTATCCCCTTTACCAATATAAAGTTATGTCTATCTGCATAAAAGTTAGACTAAAGTTCTTGTTTGAGAAATTCCTTGTGAGTTAATTTTTTGTGTATCAATGTCAATAACAAACAACCGGTAATTGGAATATCGGTGTACTTTAAGTTGTAAGTTTCAAAACTTACCATTGTATCATTACGCCAATAAATCTGAATGAATAAATAAGGAAATGTCAACACATTTTCATTTACATTGATTTCTTGTTAACTTTCTTGAGCTCTTGTGTGATCAAAGGCAATTGAGATCTTGTTAGTAATTTTTGTGCGGATAGTTCAAGTTGAGTGATAGTGGTGGTTGGTATTTATGAGAAAAAGGTATTCAAACCCTGTTTGAGAAAATTTTGTTTGAAGGTCATCATGGCACCACCAATATTGACTCCTATGTTGGTTGAAGCTATCAAAGAATCCCAACCCAAGTTCAAGATGCATCCGAAGAAACCCAATGAGATCAACATGATCGGTGCCTTATCATTTGTGCCCTTTGGTGTATTATTGGTTGAAGACATTCGTTCCTACATTCACTGCAAGCTTGAAGAACTTGGAGACAAATTAATTTGGAATGAGTTTAAAGGTTGTGTGTTAACGATCAATTGAAGGTGGAATATCTACCCCTGAAGACCAAAGTTTTGTCTAATGTTGTTGATTTTTCTAATCAGTTTCATGATGACTAGGTTAGGTATGTACTGAGTAGAGTTCATGATAAGTTCTTGAGGTTGGAAACATAAACACCAATCAAGATCACAAAGGATGTGATTCGAAGAGTTACAGGGTTTAGTGCAACCAGTGAAGCATTAACCCTAAGAATGATTTCATCATCTGAAGTCATCCGGTTAACCAAATCCCAATGTGATAGTAGAGAAATAACAATCACCCATATTGAGGATGCTGAAGTATGATTTTCTTCCATAGTGTTGGGTTACATGGTTTATCAATCAAGCTAGATGAATAGTGTGATGAGCGGTGCCATACATGTTGCCTATCAAATTATCAAGGAGAATGCAACCTATGATATTTGTGAGATGATTAAAAGCCAATTTATGGTAAATATGGAAATAATTAAGAAGGACAAGAAGAAATCTTTCAAATATGGCTCACTACTAGTATATATATTTTTCTATCTGCAAAAATTTTTCCCCAGTAAGGGTATTGTAGTATGGTCTGAAGAGAAACCTATCATGATTCAGATAGGTGAAATGATTAGAGATCTAGGAGATAGGTTTGGTGAAATAATGTGGTGATAATTTAAGGAATTAAAAATTAGGATGCACAAGAGGGAAAGAATTCCAATAGGTATAGTACGTAAATACAAAGACAACATTTTCTTTCCTGTAGACATAGATTGTTGTATCATTCAAGCGGTTCAACCCAGAACCTTTTGGGTTCCACCTATGGGCTATGAGGTTGCAGCAGATATTGTTAAAATTCATGTCAATATGCTACTGTCCAAACTGGTTGACTCAAAGGAAAAGATATTTGAAACTTGTGAGGAGGCAATCTCCAAAATAAAATAGGAACTTTAGGTGCCAATCATGAAAAGAAAAGTAAGAATAATGATTGATACTCTTGACAAGAAATATGGAGGTCAATAATCTAGTGCCACTACCTCCACCGATAATAGTGTATAATCAGGGGCCAACCCTAATAAAGATGAAGAATTAACAAGTGAAAAGAAGAAAGTGTCAAAGACAAAACCCAAGGGGACTGCAGCAACTGAGCATGCAACATATACAAAGGAAAAGGATTTTGGTACTCTTATATCTTCCCAAAGTAAAGATAGACTGGTAGGAGTGACTTATACCAAAAAGAAAAAGAGTGAATGAAAAGTTGTTACAAAGCTCAAAAAGAATGAGAAAGAGGGTAATAATACTGACACACAATCAGATGTATAAATTAAAGAGGTTAGAAGGAGTTGAAGAAACAAAGCTCCAATAGTTTATGAATTGGTCCATGGGATCAAATAATTTGGAGGTTTGTTTGGTGTTGGGAAAATATATTCCCTCAGTAATGAAGAAGACAAAAGGAAAATTGAAGAAGCCCTATGTTGTTCTCAAATTCTGATTCCCTTCTATCCTTCTCGTAAAAAAACTAATGAACTTTGTTTGCATATGAAGACGACACTAAGAAAATTAGAACTTTAGAATAACATATAACAAGGTTTCAACAAAACCCTCTACACTTCAAACTTATCCAAAGCTCCAGTGGGTATACCTTCTGTGAAAACTTTCACACTTTAAAATTTGAGATCCATAGTAAACCAATGCTAAAACCCTATGGACTTCATCACCTTAATAAAATTGAAACAATAAAGGAAAAACTTATGCTCATTTTAAGTATTGATCCCCAAGAGATATAAAAGGAAATCCACAACTGATTCCCATACATTTCATCACTTTGGCTTTTTATTAACCCTATACATGTCTAACATATATAATAGTTTTGTCCTGTTAAACTAAATATCATTTATCAAATTCAAAGTAGAAAACAAATAATCCACTCACAGAGGTGTTTCAAGCATATTTAATTCCTCTCCTAAAGAGAAAAGCTAAAAACATATCCATAAGATTGCATTACAATCCATTTTCAACTGAATAACCCTAGACTATTCAAATGAAAAAAACAAAACATTGAATGCACACCAGAAGACAACATAGACTTTAGGCTCGAAAAGTTTTGATTTGTATATTCATATTCATTTATGAGAAAATTTTACATAACTCAAAGTATTCTCTGTAATAGCTAGAAAAAACCCTAGATATTTTTTAGCAGAGTTTCCTTAAAAATTCTTGTGATCATCATTCCTAAGTCCTGGTATCCATTTATAACAACATGGATGCAAAACAAGCTATGGTGATTCCTAAGGATAATTTTTTACAACCGCCATCTTTTAAAAAAAAATGGTTACAAGTCATTTTCAATCTCAGCGGCCTTTTTGGTTTGTTGCTCCACTACAACATCTTCTAACTATTGTGGGATTTCCTCTTCTTGCACCGTATACTTTTTAGTCCACCCTTGAAACACATCATCATTAGGCCATGAGTAGCTAACAATATTGTTCTCCAATTTAACTAACCTTTTCCAAGAGTTTGTAACTTTCTTAACTTCTGATTCCAAGAAACCATAGTGTGACTTTATCTTTTCTATTTCTTCAATTGTCTTAACAAAAAGAGATGTGCCATCTTAATTTATGATTTTGTTTACCCTTAAAGACAAGCTAACTCCTAGCTCATCAAGCCATACTTATTTTTCCTTCAACTGATTTTGGCTAAAAAAACCCCCTGGAAGCAATTCAAATTTATGCTCAGTATATTCCTTCATGTATAAGTTAGCCTTCCTCTCTACATTGGCTCTTCCTTCTACCAACTTGGTCATGCCTTTTGCTAATTTGCATGTGGATTTAATAATGGCATCAGACCCTGCCTCATCATAGGATGCACACATAAGTTCTAGATCCACTTCTCTTGGCATCCACTTATTCAAAATAGGCTCTAAAATAGCCTTGTCTTCATTCAAATCACTCAAAGTATCCAAAATTATTTTCATGTTAGCATGCACAATGGGGGCTTCTACTATATCAGCAAAACTCAAAATTGTGTCCTTTACCTTCTCTTCATATTTATTTGCAAACAGGGCTTGAGCCTATTTTAACTTCTCCAATTCATGTTGAATTGTCTCATCTGGTTGAAAACTAGAAGGCATAGGAGAAGGAGGAAATTCAAAAATAGGATTGGTGGGTGGAGGTCTTGTTGGAGAAGATGCAATCATCAGAGTAGAGGATTCACCTCCTTGGTGTTGTCCTGCCAATTGACTTTGTAATCTAGCAATAATACTATCCTTGTTGGCTACCTCCTTCTTTCCTTCATCATAAGCCTTTATAATTGTCTCTAGTTTAACTTGTAGATCAACTCTCTTCTTTGCTTCTTTCTTGGCCACTGCCATACTAAATTTTGTCATTTCTAGCACTGTGTCGGCAGCTTCCACCACTCCTATGTCTTAGACTCCTTTGACAATCATACCTTGTAGGAAACTGGATTCTGAGGTATCTTTCTTCCTTCTACTTTCATCCCTCTTTAAGGACCACATGACTAAAGCAACATTATCCTTGCTGAATGTCACTCCTTCTATAGGCTTGGTTTCTTTTCTGAATGCTTCAAGTACCAAGGCATCTGCTATATCCCATTCAGGGAGAATTAGATCACCATCCTTTGACACCATTTCTCTTCCCTTTTCAGGAGTAATGGCATTGAATTCTGCAATCATTTCTTGCTTTACGTCTTCCTCCACCAAAGTTGCATCTTTGTGAGGCTGCTCACTCTTCCTCTTTTCACACCTAGGCTTGAATTGCTCTATGTTTTTCTTTCAGATAAATTGCATGAAGGCCCCTATTGTAACAAAATTACTATCAGCCAGGAACTCCACACTAGCTTCCTTGACAATAGGGTCTAGCTCTTTACCTTTGAACTCATCCTTAGTTAAGTTCATCTCAACACTCGGCGGCTCTTCTAGCATTCCTTATTGTGTTTCCTCATATGTATAAGCAATCTCTCTGAGACTCCCTAACTACAACAATTTCTCTACTACTGCCTGTTCATCTCCTATATGGATAGGGGATTGAGATGGAGAGTACAGAAACTCACCTATTTGCACTTCCTTCCCCACCATTTTCCTTTTAGGGGAGTCTTAGATGTCAATGACATCTTCAATTTCTCTCTTCCCTCTTGAAGTTGAGGGCTCACCTTTTATTGGCATCAACACACTATATTTTGACTTCTTATGCATTATATAATTACCCAGAGGGATGGCCTTAGCAAAGGCAGGCTTGGCTAGAACCATGTTAGCCTTATAAGGATTATCTCTTATTATAGCTTCCTTTTTTCCTTCAAAGTTTTCTTTCAATCTTCAAAATAAAGAATTAAGAATTTGATCTTTCCCTCAAAAGGATTAAAGCTAGATAGAGGGTCATAACTACTATCAAATTGATGAATGAAATCTAGAGCCTTTTTGTATGCCACCCACTTTTCTTTCCTTAATTCTTTCTCATCAAAATTGAACTCATTTTTAATTAAATCCTCTAGAAAATGGAATTGGTGTGGCCTACCTTTACATACTGCTCTTTTCCTGAACATGCCATTGAAAAAACCCTCAGGATCAACAAACCTTATTACTATAGTAGGCAAGCTATATGGTTGAAAGAAGTCATCAAAGTATTTCCAACCACCCTTGGTAATCACAAACTGATGGGCCATGGTGACATTTGGGAAAATAATCCCTTCTCCCCTATTCGGTAGCTCTGCCTCTTCTACACCTCCAATTTGCCTTAGGACCTCTACAATTCCCATCTTTAATGGGACTTCATAAGGAAATAAATATGAGGTTCCTATGAAACCATAAATTCTAAAAATTGTAGAGACAGGGTATAAGTATATGTCACCCTAGTTGTGTATAATCTTGATACCTTCAACAAATTCCTTAGGCCTAAGGAATTCTAAAAGAGTTTTGGGGATCCTAGGGTTCTCTGAGCATAAGAGAATCCTAATCTTAGATGAAAACCATGTGTCAAACTTTAGCTAGCTGGCATCCTCTCTATCCTAGGACAAAATGGTGCTCCATAATTGTACAGGCATCTCTTCACCATCCTTTTCCTTAACTAGATCCATTTCACTAGCAAAGTAATCAACACCTTTGAACAAAAACATATGCATGAGAAGGAAATACCATCCAAATGGTCTATCTACCTTACCACTTTTTATCCCTATCAGTCCTGCATGGATTACATCAGTGAGATAAGGTGCATAATCAAATGTTGCTGCCAGAGAGGGGTTCAAAATTTGTGCTATCATTAGCATATAATGGGTTGGCATAGTTATTTCAGAATCTTCTCCAAAGATCTGACATAGTGACTAATACATTCCTTTAGCCCTTAGAGTGAACAAATTCAAGGAGAAAGGTTCCATGGTACTAGGGCCTACAATACTTAGCCCTCCTATTTTAACAAAAAACTCTTTCAAAGGTCCACTACTGAGTTGATCCCTTTGTACATTGTAAACCTGGGCCAATGTATCAAAATTTGTGGGTTCTAAATGATTAGACACTTCATTGAGCTTGAAAACTTTTCTAAACTCATCATAATTGATCTCAATTAGAGCTCCTCCACTCACATTCCTAATACATTTGGCAATTGGGTCATAATTGTGTGCAATCTAGGTTAACAAATCAACATCCATGAAAACCCCAGGGACTATGAGATTTCCTATGTCTAATTCCCATATACTATTCATTGGGGTGAGGGCATGTCTCTAACTGAATCCTACTTTGAAAATATCTAGACTTGATATCCCTATCTGTGGATCTCTCAACCAGTTGCCTTTGTCATACAAACCATCTCCAATTCTTAGATAGAGGGCTTTAGGTACCAATTCTTTAATTTTGGCCATGGCATTTGTAGACAGTCATTTATTTCAAGAAATCATCACATATATTTCTATCTTGGTAATTTACCTTCCCCATGAAATCCCTTCTTGGTGCCATCCCGAAATCACAGCTATATTAATTAAAATTCTGACTAACCTATGAGTAAACAAGCATGCATTGATCAAATTCAAGTAGTAACAATGAAACAATATGCAAAAACTCACTGGTTGTTTGAAGAAATTTCACTCTATGAACTCTTCAAAATTATGCCAATGTCCAATTGATGTGAAGTTGAATACGATGGCAGAGCAATGAATTGAATCATTTAAAACCCCATGCTTCGGCAATCAACTCAGAATTGATTTCACAACCGAATTTGAAAATTGTCTCCAACAGATCACAATAGTCTCTGAGTGTTTCTCATTTCGCTGCTTCACAAAGTCTAAAATTTGTGCACCTTTTCATTGTGAAGTATCACTATCCTTTGGATCCTGCAAAACCTACATGTCTTTTACCTTACCTGGGTCAAGCTACTTAAAACTGGGCCCTACCTTCCTTTCGCTATTTCATGGAGCATAAACCTTCCGCATTTCTTCTAGGCAAAACAATGCCATCCATTAGATCTTCTATTATCTATTCGACCTTTAATCCACACAATGACCACTTGTCTTTTCACTAACCACAGGGAATCATTACTGCTAGTGGTCTTCGCTTCTTCATGAAGTCTAAAGACCTTGCATCTCTGGGCTGCAAAATAGTGCTTGACATTGGATCACCTTTAAGATGCGTAGACTTTAACACCCTTTAACCTTCAAAGTGGTCCCTCTGCATGGAGTTCAATTGCCCTTTTATTTCTGGCAGATAGCTGTGACATGTCAACCGCCAATTCGTCTGAGAACTCTATCGAACTATGCATCTTAATGGCCATCTGTCTTATCTTGGCCATGGATTTCATTACCATAACTACCCAATCAAAGTGGGCCATCATGCTACCACCACCTCATTTCACTACTTCGTGAAAACTAAACATGTTACTTTGCCCAGTGAAACAATGCGGGCCATTAGATCTTGAGCCGGGTGCTCAACTTTTAACTTCGTTCTTTAACCTAGCCACCTGGGTCGACCATCTCTTTCACAGTTTGGCAGACCTCAAATCTTTGGCAACTTTTCTTTGCGAAACAACGTGAACCATCTGATCAACCCTGAGTTGATCGGTCTTTAACTGAAGGATCCACTTACTTTTCGAGCCCACCATCTTTTCACCATTTCATGAAACATAAAACCATGGCAACTTTTCTTTGTGAATCAATGCAAACTATTAGATTCTTTCTGAGATGATCGTCTGTTAACCCCTTCATGACCAACTTACTCTGGCCCACCACCTTTTCTCTACTTTGTGAAAGGTAAACTTTGAACCACTTTTGGCTGTGAATCCATGCGAACCATTGGTTCAATTCAAAGTTAATCAGCCTTTAGTCCAAAGGATCCGCTTACTTCTCAAACCCACCTATCCTTTCAATATTTCATAGAAGATAAAGCTCACGCATATTTCATTTGCGAGACTGCGCACACCATTAGATTTGGTGGAACTTGCACGATCTTTACAGAGCCCAACAAGGAAATTAAAACTTAGGAAAAGGGCTCTTAAGTACAAGATTTTCAAAAGACCTGCCTAAGGCAATTCATAAAGGGGGTACCCTTCCACGATAGACCTACCCTTCCGGTAAGTGGAAAAAGGTAGCACAAAAATAGAATGCAAGGGCTTTCAAAACATAGGACAGGTTAAATTTCAAAACCCTAAACCCCTTTTGACTCAAAAAATTAGAGGCAACATGAAATACTAAGCACAACCTTGTAGATTTTAGTCAATTATGAAACAAAATCACCCAAGGTCAAACTAGTGATAACAACAGCTCTAATTGGGGATGGTTGATTGCAAAATCAACACCAGAATTGCAAAAAACCCTAGAGAATAGACTAAACACAAGCCCAAAAACAACCAATAGAAACAAACCTAATATCTAGAGACTAAAACCTATTGTTCATGGACTTAAGAGAACTAATGATTCAAGAATTATCCATGCACTAGAAATTCTTGTACCTCACCATTCATTTTTTGCAAAAAATATGAATCCTTTCCATTAAGATCATAAACCACAGAGGGGCCTATCCACAATGACTCAATTTTTTTGTGTTTCCCTTTATCTTGCCCTTTCACATTCCATTGAAGAACCATATCATCAATTTGAAACTTTCTTAACAAGGTTCTTTTGTCAAATAGATATTTGGATTGCAACTGAATTTTCAAATTTCTCTTATGGGCCAAAGTCCTGATTTCCTCCACCTCCACCATTTGTATCATTCTATTTTCTATAGGTTCAGATAACTCCATATCCTCAGCTTGCAGGAACTTGTATATAGTAAGAGGATTGTTGACTGGAACCCTAGATTGCATGCCATAAACCAACTTAAAAGGTGACACACCAATTGCTTTCTTGACAGTAACCCTATCTACCCATAGGGCCAACTTCAACTTCTAGTCCCAAGACCTTTTGTTCTCCTCGAGGATAATTTTAATATTGTTCAGAAGGCTCTTATTGCTGGATTCAGACTGCCCATTACCCTGAGGATGATATGGTGAAGAATAGGACATAATTATTCTATGACTGGTGCAAAATTCAATGAACTCCTTTGATCTAAAGATCATGGCATTATCCATTACCAGTTTCATAGGAACACCAAATCTAGTTATAACATTATCCATCAAGAAATCAATAACAACCTTACTTGTGGCTTTTCTAGTGGGTATAGCTTCGATCCACTTAGTGAAATAATTAGTGGCCACTATGATCCACCTGTGACCTCTTCCTGGTTTCTCAACTATTTCTCCAATAAAATCAATGCCCCATTGGACAAAAGGGGCTTCCACTGTGACTAGGTTGATGGGTAAAGCTCCCTCATACTTCCATTTAAAAGAAAATTTTTGGCATGGGTCACATCTCCGAACATGTTCATGGGCATCTTTGAACAAAGTAGCCCAATAATATCCAACCCAAACTATCTTACCAGCTATTGTCTTGGCAAAGTAATGACCTCCACATACTCCATCATTCATTTCAGTTAACATATTTCTAGCTTGGGATTTGTCCAAGCACATCAACAGTGCCCCATCTCTATTCTACCAATATAGATCACCCTGAATAAGGACATACTTTTGAGATTTTAGTCTCAGTGTCCTCCTCTGGTTGTGGGTCATTCCCTCTGAATATGTTGTATCCCTTAAAAAATGCACTATCTCTGAATGCTAGGGCTGTGTCTCAATACTTGTGACTAGGATGTCCTTAATTTCAACATTATTCACCTCAACATCAAGAAAGTTTGATTTAGCCATTAGCTTAGCAAGACCTGAACCTCTTACCAATTTAGTAATTTTAATTTCTAAATCAAACTCTTGAATTCTAGTTATCCATCTGCATCTTTTACCAGTGACCTCAGACTGAGATAAAATATCCTTGACAGCCGCATGTGGGACATAAGCAATTACTTGTGCATTCACAAGATATGGCCTAAATACTTTTACAGCCTTAACTAGAGCATATGCTTGTTTCTCCATAATTTCATATTTTAGCTCTGCAACTTGTAAAGATTTTCTATAAAAGGCTATAGGGTGTTCATATCCTTCATTATCCTTTTGTAGAAGGACTGCAGCCACTGTATGATAAGAAGCAAAAGAAAATAGAGAAAAGGGCTTACTATAATCAAGGGACTTCAACATTGGTGCCTCCTGAATAGCCCTTTTAATTTCACTAAAAGCCTTTGAAGCTTCTTTATCCCAATAAAACTTTGTATCTTTCTTGAGCAATCTAACAATGGGCTTAACTTTTTTTGCAAAATTGGCAATGAATCTTCTAACAAAATTTACCTTGCCCAAGAAATATTGGATACCTATGACACTCTTTGGCTCAGGTACATTTTTTATAGCTTCAATTCTTTCAGGGTCTATCCTAACCCCTTCCTTGGAGACAATATGCTCAAGCATCTTTACTTCAGTGACAACAAAATGACACTTTTTTGGATTTAAAGAGACACCAAATTTGAGAGCTTTATTGAAAACCCTTTCCAAGTGCCCATAGTGGTCATCTACCCTTTTGGAGAAACATGTTAAATTATCTTGATACACAACCATGATAATGTTAATAAATTCCTTGAAAGCTACATCCATTGCTCTCTAGAAAGTAGCTCCAACATTTTTTAACCCAAAAGGCATTCTTACATATACATATGTTCCCCAAGGGGTGGTAAAAGTGGTCTTGAATTGTTCATATTCTTTCACTAACACCTAGCTATATCCCGAGAAACCATCCATCATAGACAATAGGTCCCAACCAGTTACTCTCTGCAACATTGCTTCCATATTGGGAGAAGAATAATTGTCTTTTAAAGAAGCAATATTTAGGTTCCTAAAATCAACACAGATCCTTATGTCCCCATTCTTCTTTCTAACCAGGACCAAATTAGACACCCATGATGAATACCTTATAGGCTTAATGATCCCTCCTTTCCTCAACTTGGTTAGCTCTTATTGCATCTTAGATTCCAATAGAGGGTTAATGGGTCTTTGTTTCTGTTGAAAAGGCTTAGCATCTGGAAGCAAAGGGACTTCATGCTGAAATAGATCTTGTCTATATGCCTTTAGATTTTTCATAAGACCAAGAAAAAACATACTTATATTTTTTCAATAAATTAATAAGGTTAATTCTGACATGAGGAGACAAATTTTTTCCAGTATACACTAGCTTAGGGGATGATTATGTACCCAAGTTCACTTCCTCCAACTCATCTAACTTGGTGGTTGACTACTGATGTAAATGGCTATCACCGTAACTAAACATACATTCCAATTATACTAATCCTTTAGGTATTTCATTAGTTTCCAATTGAACCATGTCATTTCCAAACACGGTTTCTCTATCTCCCACCACTTCTACCAATGCATTGCAATCAATTTTTTGCCCATCACAGTCATCAATGCATTGTATGAATCTAAGAACGTCTTCATCATCCACAAACACTTGCCAATTATATACATTATCAGGAATGACAAGCCTAGCTTTTATCTCAACTGTGGATACACCAGTTAGTGTTATGTCATCATTCTTCAATGCAACATTTGCTAAGAAATCAGCCATTATTTTTTTTTATCTTTCTATCCAATTAATAGAGAATGCACAAAAATGTTCAATCACATCCCAAACTGCAAGTTTATATCTTTTCAAATGATCATTTTTAGATGCATACTTAGATCTAACCTGAGAAACAACCAACTCTGAATCCCCTAGTACTCTTAACAACTAAATCCCATGCTTCTTTGCAACTTCAAGCCCCAATAACAAGGCTCCATATTTAGCAGTCTTATTTGTACACTGAAAGGCTAGTAGAAAAGAGTATTTGAAGGTTATACCTGATGGGGACACAAAAATAACTTTTTCTCCAGATCCTTGTTTAGAGCAAGCTCCATCAAAATAAATGTTCCATAAACCATGTTGTTGAGTTTCAAATTCAGTCACAATAGAATCAGTATTTTTCAACTGAGGTAAAATTGGTTGTATTCTCCACATTAATCATAAAGTTTAACATATTAGGGTCTATATTCTTAATTACCCTATGGGCACATGGTTCTCTATACAACTTAACCTGGCTTCCATTGATTGGGATTGTCACATATGATAGATCCAACTGAACATTTCCGCCTACTTCTGGAGCCCATTGTCTAGATAATAGCATGCCATAATTAGGTTTTGTATCAGTTACTATGACATCCATCTTATATGTTGCTTTAGGAAATGTTGCTATTTTTACTTCCACATCTTTCATTGTACCTATCACTGGTACTTCTCTATTATCCATAGCATAACACTTTCCATACACAATACTTACTGACAATCCTAATTATTTCATGAAACCATATGGCATCATATTTGCAGTTGCACCAGAATCTATCATACAGTTCTTAATTAATCAGTTCTTCACTAAAAAAGTAACATAGAAAGGATCAACCTGTGAAGGCTCTTGTGTAATAGTTGTTCCAACATATATCTTTGGGGTTTGTAGCTCAAGATCCTTTTCATCCTTCATTGAACCTGAAGGAAAAGTTGTACTACTGTCAGATATCTTAGAAAACAAAGATAGAGAAACTTCTCTTTGTTCCTTTATTTTCAATAATTCTATCAATGAGACTATGACTTTCATCTGGGTAAGAGCCTGAGTCATATCAAAAGTGGAATTAATAATCAACTTAGTATTAATATTAGCTTTCTCTATCTTAGGCTGACTTGCCTTCTTTGTTGTAGCAATTCCTTGTATATCACCGGTAGCATTATTATCCATACCCTTGGCTACATCTTTCAATTGGTCATTCTTTGCCTGATTGTCTTGAGGCAAGATGCCTTTATTTTCTGCTTTCTTATGAGATACTTCTTTTATGAACATTGAGCCAGGTTCCCCTTGACCTCCATCCTTCTTACTACATCTCAAGTTATAATTATGCTTGGCTTTGGGTATGGCAGCCTTAGTAAGATTTCTTACCTCTTCATCACTGGGTCTTCGGAGATGAACTTCATCTTCAATAGTTACTGCATTCAAAGTAGGATGTCAATCAAGTGTCAACTATCCTTGGTAAGACCTATTACTATTTAGCGCATCACATTCACTAAATTCACTTTGTAAAGACTCATCATCACTTTCAATAATAGTTTCAAACATACTAATATCAGGCTCAACCTCTTTTCTCAGGGAATCTTCGAGGGCTTGAGCTACAACACATTGATGAGGATAATGAGGTCCATCACAAGCCATGCACCATGAAGTATTTTCTATATTATGAACATTTCCTCCTTTCAAAGGATCTGGGGTATCTTGGCTTTGAGTGTTTTTTGGCTTATCTTTTTGAGGTTTTCCATCCTTCCAAGTAGTATTGTAAGGCATTTTATGCAATCTAGGAGGCCTATCTTGCCAATTATAATGAGGCTTCTCATTTTTACTTACCTTAGCAGTAAGATCTTTCATGGAAGTCATTAACTTCTCTATTTTGTCTTCCTCCTTATCAACTTTATTAGGTTGCTGCTTTGATTCTTGCCACAATCTGCCATCAGTTCTCCTTCCTACTTTCCCAGATGCTTTCCTATTACTCTCCACATTAATGGAAATCCTAAATGCATCCCTCAAATTATGCGGATTTTTATCCCTCAGAATATAGGTCATTTTAGAATCAAAAGCATTGTAATAAGTGTTTAGACACATATTATCATCTAACCTCATGAGTTGATAGAGCCTATGCATTGCTTTCTAAAATCTAGCATTGAAATCTATGACAATTTTATTATCAAACTTTCTAATATTATTGAACTCATTAAGCATGAAGCTCACATTTGTTTTGTCACCATATTGTTCTTGAAAAAAGTTCTTAAAATCTTCCCAAGACCCAATTCTATTCACAGGGAGACCTCTATACCAATCCCTTGCATCATCTACTAAGGACTGTACAAACAATTTCATGATGACATCTTCATCTACAATTTCATAATCATTTATCAAGTCCTGAGAATATTTTAGGTGCTCTTCTGCACTGATTGCATTATTGCCAGCAAATTTGTGGAATCTATCCCTTAATTCAATACGAACATGGTTAGCGTATCCTGGGATTCCATCAAAGAAGAGTTGTCTATATAACTCCAAGTTAATGGGTCTTCTTTAGAATTGATTAGCAGTAAGGTTATTTCCCATGTTCATTCTTACATTAGGACCATCAGTAAGAGGGATTTGTTTACCTTGATTAGTAACAGGGGCTTGATTAGCTAGGAAAGTGCTCACAGGCATGGTTGACTAAATTTTGACTGGAGGGAGTGAGGCATGCTAAGGAGTAGGTTTATTTGGGTCTGTTGAAGGAAAAAATATAGGAAGAGCCTTTAGATAATTAATATTTCTTTTAACATCTTGATTGGCCGCTTCTAATTCAGCCTTTTCCAACTCCCTCCATAGATCTTCCTTCTCTTTCCTCATCCTATCTATCTCTCTCTCATGTGCAGATAACATATAAGAGATTTATGTTGTAGTCTTAGATCCAGACCCATCTTCCATGCACTTCTATTTTCCTTTGTCAATATTATTTCTAACATGTTGTGGGTCACTAAGGACCTCCCTACTCAGTTGCATAATAGATTTGTATGCAGGGTTGGTTTTGGCAACTAAAATTTCTCTGATGACCGGACCTTCATCCTCACTCTTAGCTTTCTCTTTGGTGAATAACTCAAGATCAACAATCTATCTTAGAAGCCTATCCCTCTTAATTAATTTAGCTTTCACTTCCTTTTCTTTATTTTCTTTGTTTTGTGCTCTTAAGGAAATTAAGTGATGGACCCTTCTATTGAGGGCCTCAATTTCTTGGGATACCTTCTCTTCATCAGGGAACATTTCTTTAGAATCTGATACATTGACTTGGTTGATATCAATTAAACTAATATTTCCATCAACTGTTCTAGGTACAAAATCCATCTTAATATTTGAACTATTCCTGTCCTTCCCAGATAAACTAGCATGAGAGATCCTCTAATTTAAAACTTGGACATCTTCATTATTACCAAACAAACCAGAATGGAAACCCAAAATGTCCTGCTTATATTCATAGGAAGAAGAATTTGAATTTTCATATATGGGTCTTTTGGATGACTTACCCATATTAATGCTCTTTTGTACCAAGGCAACATTAGATGGCTCATGTACAACTGATCTCTTATGGCCTCTCCATGTCTGTTCAAGTAATCCCTCTTGCAATGTCTCTTGAGGATGCTTCCTCATGAAAGACTTGGTGTTCCTTCCTCTTTGCATTATACTTGTTTATCTTAAAAGAGTTATACTTATTCAAATAGCATTGGTTATACTTGTTAGAGTCACCACGCACAAAAATTGTGGGGAATTAAGAAAACAATTTTGACAAATCTCTTGCAAAGATTTAAAAAATTAGGAGGATTTTCAGAGAAAAGGATAACACAAACGAGAGATAATGCAATCTATCACAAACTCACAGATATCCAAACAAACTTTCAAACTAATTCAAGCACCAATCTATGACATAGATACACATTATGACTGTCCCCAACAGAGTCGCCACTTTTGTTGTTCTCAAATTTTGATTCCCTCCTATCCTCCCTATAAGAAAAACAATGAACTTTGTTTGCATATGAAGAGGACACTAAGAAAATTAGAACTCCAGAATAACATATAACAAGGTTTCAACAAAACCCTCTACACTTCAAACTTATCCAAAGCTCAGGTGGGTATACCTTCTATGAAAACTTTCACACTTTAAAATTCAAGATCCATAGTAAACCAATGCTAAAACCCTATGGACTTCATCACCTTAATAAAACTAAAACAATAAAGGAAAAACTTATGCTCATTTTCATTATTGATCCCCAACAGATATAGAAGGAAATCCACAACTGATACCAGTGCCTTATCTAGGCTACAGAGTCACCTAAGTCAAGCAAAGGTTCCAAAATTAAACATTCCCATACATTTCATCACTTCGGCTTTTTACTAACCCTATACATGCCTGACATATATAAGAGTTCTATCTTGTTAAACTAAATACCGTTTATCAAATTCAAAGCAGAAAACAAATAACCACTGACAGAGGTGTTTCAAGCATATTTAATTCCTCTCCTAAAGAGAAAAGCTAAAAACATATCCACAAGATTGCATTACAATCCATTTTCAACTGAATAAACCTAGACTATTCAAATGAAACCAGAAAAACATAGAATGCACACCAGAAGACAACATAGACTTTAGGCTCGCAAATTTTTGATCTGTATAATCATATTCATTTATGAGAAAATTTTACATAACTCAAAGTATTCTCTGTAATATCAAGAAAAAACCCTAGATATTTTTTAGCAGAGTTTCCTTAAAAATTCTTGTGATCATCATTCCTCAGTCCTAGTATCCATTTATAACAACATGGATGCAAAACAAGCTTCAAACATTCCTAAGGATAATTTGTTACAACCGCCATCTTTTCCAAAAAATAGTTACAAGTCCTTTTCAGTTTCAGTGACCTTTTCGGTTTGTTGCTCCACTACAACATCTTCTAACTATTTTGGGATTTCCTCTTCTTGCACCACATACTTTTTGGTCCACCCTTGAAACACATCATCATCAGGCCATGAGTAGCTAACAATCTTTTTCTCCAATTTAACTAACCTTTTCCAAGATTTTCTCAATTTCTTAACTTCTGATTCCAAGAAACCATAGTGTGACTTTATCTTTTCTATTTCTTCAATTATCTTAACAAAAAGAGATGTGTCATCTTTCTTGATGATTTCATTTACACTTAAAGACATGTTAGCTCCTAGCTCATGAAGCCATACTTGTTTGTCCTTCAAATGATTTTGGCTAACAAAACCCTTAGGAAACAATTCAAATTTATGCTCAATATATTCCTTCCTGTATAACTTATCCTTCCTCTCTACACTGGCTCTTCCTTCTACCAACTTGGTCATTCCTTTTGCTAATTCACATGTAGATTTAATAATGGCATCAGACCCTGCCTCATCATAGGATGCACACAAAAGTTCTAGATCCACTTCTCTCAAAATCCACTTATTCAAAATAGGCTCTAAAATAGCCTTGTCTTCATTCAACTCACTCAAAGTATCCAAAATTCTTTTCATGTTAGCATGCACAATGGGGGCTTCTACTATATCAGCAAAACTTAAAGTTGTGGCCTTTACCTTCTCTTCATATTTATTTGCAAAAAGGGATTGAGCCTGTTTTAACTTCTCCAATTCATTTTGAATGGTCTCAGCTAGTTGAAAACTAGAAGGCATAGGAGAAGGACGAAATTCAGCAATAGGATTTGTGGGTGGAGGTCTTGTTGGAGAAGATGCAATCATTAGAGGAGAGGATAGACCTCCTTGGTGTTGTCCTGCCAATTGACTTTGTAATCTAGCAATAATATTGTCCTTGTTGGCTACCTCCTTCTTGGCTTCATCATAAGCCTTTATAATTGTCTCTAGTTTCACTTGGAGATCATCTCTCTCCTTTGCTTCCTTCTCAGCCACTAGCACACTAAATTTAGTAGTTTCTAGCATTGTGCTGACAGCTTCCACCACTCCTTTGTCTTGGACTCTTTTGATAATCATACCTCCTAGGAAACTACATTCTGAGGTATCTTTCCTCCTTCTACTTTCATCCCTCTTTAACGACCACATGACTAAAGCAACATTATCCTTGTTGAATGTCACTCCTTCCATAGGCTTGGTTTCTTTTCTGACTGCCTCAAGTACTAAGGCATCTGCTATGTCCCATTTAGGGAAAATTAGAACACCAGACTTTGACACCATTTATCTTCCCTTTTCAAGAGTAATGGCCTTGAATTCTATAATCATTTCTTGCTTTACATCTTCCTCAACCAAAGTTGCATCTTTGTGAGGCTCCTCACTCTTCCTCTTTTCACAACTTGCCTTGAATTGCTCTATGTTTTGCTTCTAGACAAATTGCATGAAGGCCCCTTTTGTAACAAAATTAGTATTAGCCAAGAACTCCTCACTAGCTTGTTTGATAGCAAGGTCTAGCTCTTTACCTTTGAACTCATACACAGTTAAGTTCATCTCAACACTCGGTGGCTCTTCTGGCATTCCCTCTTCTGTTTCCTCATATGTATAGGCAATCTCTCTAAGAGTCCCTAACTACAACAATTTCTCTACTACTACCTATTCATCTCCTATATGGATAGGGGATTGAGATGGAGAGTACAGAGACTCACCTGTTTGCACTTCCTTCCCCACACTTTGCCTTTTACGGGAGTCTTCAATTTCTCTCTTCCCTCTTGAAATGGAGGGCTCACCTCTTATTGGCATCAACACACTATATTTTGACTTCTTATGCATTATATAACTACCTGGAGGGATGGCCTTAGCAAAGGCAGGCTTAGCGGGACCCATCTTAGCCTTATCAGGAATATCTCTTATTATAGCTTCACTTTTTTCCTTCAAAGTTTGCATTAAATCTTCAAAATAAAGAATTAAGAATTTGATATTTTCCTCAAAAGGATTAAAGCTAGATAGAGGGTCATAACTACTATCAAATTGATGAATGAAATCTATAGCCTTTTTGTATGCCACCCACTTTTCTTTCCTCAATTCCTACTCATCCAAATTGAACTCATTTCAATTAAATCCTCTAGGAAATGGAATTGGTGTGGCCTACCTTTACATACTGCTCTTTTCCTAAACATGTCGTTGAAAAACTCCTTCGGATCAGCAAACCTTATTACTGTAGTAGGCATCTTATATGGTTGAAAGAGGTCATCAAAGTATTTCCAACTACCCTTGGTAATCACAAACTGATGGACTATGGTGACAGTTTGGAAAATAGTCCCTTTTCCCCTATTCATTAGCTTTGCCTCTTATACACCTCCAATTTGCCTTAGGACCTCTGCAATTCCTATCTTTAATGGGACTTGATAAGGCAATAAATATGGAGCAGCTCTGAAACCATAAACTCTGAAAACTATAGAGATAGGGTATAAGTATATGTCATCCCAGTTGTGCACAATCTTGATACCTTCAACAAATTCCTTAGGCCTAAGGAATTCTAAAAGAGTTTTGGGGATCTTAGGGTTCTCTAAGAATAAGAGAATCCTAATCTTAGGTGCAAAGCATCTATCAAACTTTAGGTAGCTAGCATCCTCTCTATCCCAGGACAAAATGGTGGTCCACAATTGTACAGACAGACCTACCCTTCCGATAAGTGGAAAAAGGTAACACAAAAATAGAATGCAAGGGCTTTCAGAACATAGGATAGGTTAAATTTCAAAACCCTAAACCCCTTTTGACTCAAAAACTCTGAGGCAACATGAAATGCTAAGCACAACCTTGCAGATTTTAGCCGATTATGAAACAAAATCACCCAAGGTCAAACCAGTGATAACACTCTGATCTAGAACTTGTACAAGTTTTGTAACACTCCCAATGAATTATATGGATTAATCCCATCAGATTTGCTTGATCAAATTGAAGGGAGATGGAAAAAAGCTATGGCTATTGAGAAAGAACACAGAATAAAAGCACTCATGGAAGTGCAACATGATTTAGACCTTGATCAAGCTTCACTAGTGGCTAAAGCATGCATTCAACATTTCAAGATAAGAAATAGAACTAGGAGAGGGGTAGTAGGTGAAGTTGCCTTGTGGAGGAAAATCATGAATTGAAAAAAGGAAGTTGAAGAAGAAATAGAAAAGGAAACAAAACAAGACCAAGGTGCAGCTGTCCTTGACAAAGAAAAAGGTAAGGAAAAAGACTCTACTAAAGGTTTCGATGTCTTCTCAGTTATTGAGATTATAGGAAATGTTGTGTTAAATGTTCCAAATCTGACAAAGGATATTTAGCAATCAGCTCACACGACACTGATGAAGGAAGCTAATCAAACTAAGCTTCCTAGTCAAGATAAAGTGATAGCTGAAGACATTCCTTATGAGGATACACCTCACAAAACTTCATTGACACCTAATCCTATTCTATCAGAAGAAGGAAAAGAGGAAGAGAAGAAATTAGAGGATAAGAAAGCAATGATCGATACTCCTTCGGCAAAGAGGAAGTTAGACTTAGAAAATGAAAGTGAAAAGAAGAAGGTAAAAATCATCACAATAGCTAGTTTAGAAGTTGAGACTATAGAAAAGGAAGATGAAATAGAGGAGGAAGAAGAGGGAGACTCGATCATTGATATAAATAAAATGACTCCCAAGTAGCTGATGAAGGTATCAGAAAAACTAAAAATTCAAGATGAAAAGTCTAATTTAAGAGCAAAGAAAAAGAAGGCAATAATTCTCAATTCTGCCAAGACAATTCTCTCTAACCTAATTCCTGACATTGATGTTGATAATACTTCCCCCATGATTGATCAGTTAAGTACTCTTGTTATAGCAATCGGTTCAGAGGTAACTAATCTAGAGAAGGTTCTAGTAAGGCAATATGAATCAAAGATAGGAGAAAATTTAATGGAACAAATATCAATTAGAAAATTTGCCCTCTCCACCCTAATAGAAGAAGGCAGAAATATACTTCAGGAAGTTGGTTAATTACTGGTCAAATCTTCAAGTTTTACCAATTTCATTAGAGATCTAGAAGACAAAAGAAATGAGACTCAAAAAGAAATTCAAGATCTGATAAGTTCTTTTGATCCTCTTACTAGTTCAACATCAACTTTTGCTACCAAGGTCAAACAACTCAATCATGAAATCAAAAGGTTGAAAAAAGAAGAGGACAAATGAGGTCTTAGTTTGTTAGAGATATAGTGCTATCTAGCACCAATTATTGACTTCATGCAAATGAGCATTAAAGAAGTAGACTGTTGTTGGCATTATGGATGAATTTATTATGTCAACACTAGCCGATATGGTTGGTTACCCACACTAGTAAACAAGTTTTGGTTACCGGTAGGAGACCTAGTGTTACCGGTAGATGAGACTATTTGTTGGAAACTTCTCACTTGTTTGGATCTATGGAGTTGTAAAGCGGAAAAATCGTGATCGAACCCTAGTTCGTCTCCCCTCTTCCAACTCCGAGGAGAGAGAAGGGAGGTTCGCTAGGATTCAATGGTTTTTCACTTAGGGGAGAGACTTTACATTCAAAAGAGGGGTTGAAACTCATAAGATCCAATCCCACACAATGTAGGATTGGATGCTAAATGAATTTCAAGAGTTAGAAAAGCAAGGCTACCCTCTTTTGTAAAGAATGTTGTTAAGGAAATTAAGCTAAGAATACATAGAAAGTCATAAAGATTCGCTTATAAACTGAGTTCGGGTTATAGGATGAAGCTACGGACCAGGAATTAGCAGTAGAATGTCGATACGGCGCTGTCCTGCAAATTTGAGCAAAAGTTGTCAGGACAATGGTGCCCAGCGCCACGGTCCTCCGAAAAATCTATGAAACGAAGTGGGATCTGTTCGTCTCTGCACAAGGATTCCAGATCTTCAATTTCAGCTGCGTACCTGCAACCTACACACAGAAAAGCGAAGACGATTGGGGGGTTAGGGATTAGGGGTTTGCCTTTAGGTCAAACCCCGGTTTTGGAATTAACCAAGAAATGAGCAAGTGCTGTAAATGTAAATGACTGTAATGTAAAACAAGTACTAATACCTTGTTCTAAGGATGTTTGTATCCTTATGTGCGAAGGTTTAGATGTTGTATGTTGTTGTATGGTTATATGTTGTAGCATGTAGTAAGTGATCTCCTCTTCAATGGTTGAATCCTTGACTTGAATGCAACACTTAGCCTTGAATGGAGACTTGAAATGATCAATTGCTTGAATGCTTGAATGCTTAAGTATAGTTTCCACGTCATATCCTCTCATCATCATCTCATGCCAAATGAGAGAGAAAAATGTAGTTTATATACTTGTCAATTAGGGCTGATAGACTGATTTTCCCGACCTTAGGCCGACCAGGGAGGTTTATTTCCAATTTGCAATCAAAAAGACCCGATACCACTTAGGAGACTGGGCCCAAAATAGGACCCAGGGACCAGGGCGCTGGGTGCCATGGTCCTGGGGACTAGGGCGCTGGGCGCTCTGGTCCTGAGGGACCAGGGTGCTGGGCGCTCTGGTCCCACCTCCGGGATAGCGGGGTGCAAGGAGGTTCAGGCCAATGGTGCTTGAAAAATGCAGTTTTTGGTGTCGTGAGCAAGTTTCGGGGTCTCCATTCAGGTTGCGTGTTGCGTCGCCATCGTGAAGACCGAAAAGCAGTCGAAATTGCAAGTGTCACAATTTTAGGATGCTACATTTAGCCCCCACTTTAGCGGGAGTATGTATACTCATACTTCAGGTAAAGTACAAGGAAACAACATTGAATAGACTTTCACCACATCAAGGAGGCAAGACACACCAAGCCCCCAGTGGACTAAGGATCTTACGACTTCGATTGACAAAGTAAAAGGGAAGATCATGAGGGAGAACCATGACTGTCAGTAGTAAGGTTCCCTCACTATGAGTCATGCAAAAGAAATACCAAAAATTTTCAAGGCAAAGCTAAGTTCGCCAAGAAATTTTCAAGTATCCTGAAGGGATAGACAGGGTGTATGCCCCCCTACGTTAAAGCAATCGCACACGCCTCAACGGGGGTGATTGTTTTAACGTAGTGATACACATAAGAAATGAGAAGGGAAAGGAGCACGTTATCACAAAGATTTAGCCCCCAAGTGTGAGATAAACCCAAGGATAATAGACACAAAACACAAAGCACAAGGTGACTTCGCTTTCCTCGGGGTCAGTATGCTATATGATAATTCATGTATATCATATGTATGTATGCATAATTGTTATTCATTCCCCAATCAAGGAAGGTCACCTAGAAGAAATGAACACATGTGTCTTTTGAGTCAACATGAGAGAGACCAAAGAGATCTCAATGCTTTGCATCGTCCTCAAGTAGACAATACTAAGGATGACAAATAGAAGAATGAGAATAACATATAGAAGAAGTAACAAAAGAGAGCGGGAGAGAATCTGCTATGCTAATGTAACTAGTCTAGCACGTCATCTACCCCCCGATCTTGTTGATCAATGTTTCGGGAAGGCAGGGAACACGCTAGAGGAGGAACATCCAACACAACAGATGGAGCTATCACGAGATCCAAACAAGGGCTATGTTCATGTTCCAAGCCACATTGTTCTTGTCTAGGAGCTAGGATAAGTGCTTTAGAAAATTCATTAGATAAATGGTTATCAACATCAACAAGTTCATATTCACTATCAGAAGCAAGAGGAGTAACATTTTCATCATGAATAACATTTTCATCTATATCATCATCAAGATTTACAAAAATAGGATCTTTAACTCGCACAAGATCAAGACCATCATGCATCTTATGTGTAGGAGATTTAGGCTCAATATCCGGCTGAGGAGAAAATGGAATAATGCTTGTTGAAGGTGTTTTTGGAGATTACAAAGTTTGAGAAGCAGCTGCTTGAGCCCTAAGACGACGCTTTCATCGGCGTTCGCGTGCAGAACGATTACGTCTAGTCTTAGTAGGAAGTGGAGAAGATAGAGGAGGAGGAATGTTCTCATCCTTATCACTTGGGTGTTTAGGTTGTGGTCTCTTAGGCTGGATAATAGGAGAAGAAGAAGGTCTCTTCTCTCTATAAAAGGCAGGAGGAGGAACTGCTCCATATAAAGGAGGAATTTTTGGTTTAGGAAGAAGACCAAGTCCATCATGACGAGGAGGTATAGGTCTACTTTTAGAAGATTTATTAGGCATAGACATAGTTACATCCATGGGGATGGGTTGGGAATCTTCTTGAGGAAAGACATTAGTTTTATCTTTCAAAGGAAGAAATTCCTTCTCAAGAATGATAGGAATGTCAAGTTTAGGTGTTCTAGGTTCACTTAGAGATAGGATCATATCTGTTTTCCACTTTTGATAAGATTTAAAAAGATGATCACTTTGCGGAGGAAGGGATTGGAATTGTTTAGGCCGAAAGTAATCAATAGGAACACTAGAAGTTCTTTCGGCTAGTTTAAAGAGACTATGATTGACAGTAACAACTTCACCATTATGGGGAAATTTCAAACACTTGTGTATAGGAGAAGCAATAGCCTTCATGGAAGATAGCTATCAAATAATTTCACAACCACATCTGTTTTGTCATAGATCACTTGATTCAATTGCAAAGTAAAAAGAAATTCTTCAGTAATAACATTAACCATGCACGAAGGATCAATAAGCACTTTCGACTGCGAAAAAATCACGATCGAACCCTAGTTGGTCTCCCCTCTTCCAACTCCGAGGAGAGAGAAGGGAGGTTCGCTAGGATTCGATGGTTTTTCACTTAGGGGAGAGACTTTACATTCAAAAGAGGGGTTGAAACTCATAAGATCCAATCCCACACAATGTAGGATTGGATGCTAAATGAATTTCAAGAGTTAGAAAAGCAAGGCTACCCTCTTTTGTAAAGAATGTTGTTAAGGAAATTAAGCTAAGAATACATAGAAAGTCATAAAGATTCGCTTATAAACTGAGTTCGGGTTATAGGATGAAGCTGCGGACCTGGAATTAGTAGTAGAATGTCGATACGGCGTTGTCCTGCAAATTTGAGCAAAAGTTGTCGGGACGATGGCGCCCGACGCCACGGTCCTCTGAAAAATCCGCGAAACGAAGTGGGATCTGTTCGTCTCTGCACAAGGATTCCAGATCTTCAATTTCAACCGCGTACCTTCAACCTACACATAGAAAAGCGAAGATGATTGGGGGGTTAGGGATTAGGGGTTTGCCTTTAGGTCAAACCCCGGTTTTGAAATTAACCAAGAAATGAGCAAGTGCTGTAAATGTAAATGACTGTAATGTAAAACAAGTACTAATACCTTGTTCTAAGGATGTTTGTATCCTTATGTGTGAAGGTTTAGATGTTGTATGTTGTTGTATGGTTGTATGTTGTAGCATGTAGTAAGTGATCTCCTCTTCAATGGTTGAATCCTTGACTTGAATGCAACACTTAGCCTTGAATGGAGACTTGAAATGATCAATTGCTTGAATGCTTGAATGCTTAAGTATAGTTTCCACATCATATCCTCTTATCATCATCTCATGCCAAATGAGAGAGAAAAATGTAGTTTATATACTTGTCAATTAGGGCTGATAGACTGATTTTCCCGACCTTAGGCTGACCAAGGAGGTTTATTTCCAATTTGCAATCAAAAAGACCCGATACCACTTAGGAGACTGGGCCCAAAATAGGACCCAGGGACCAGGGCACTAGGTGCCATGGTCCTGGGGACCAGGGCGCTGGGCACCCTGGTCCTGAGGGACCAAGGCGCTGGGCGCTCTGGTCCCACCTCCGGGACAGCGGGGTGCAAGGAGGTTCAGGCCAATGGTGCTTGAAAAATGCAGTTTTTGGTGTCGTGAGCAAGTTTCGGGGTCTCCATTCAGGTTGCGTGTTGCGTCGCCATCGTGAAGACCGAAATGCAGTTGAAATTGCAAGTGTCGCAATTTTAGGACGCTACAGGAGTATGCTTGGTTACATGTGGTACGTGCTTCTAGAGCATGTCTTAGTTAGTTTCTATGGACTTGGTAATCGGATGCTATCATACACATTGGTAAACCCTTACCAGCATTAGTTCAAGGCTTTACCGGTAGAGCTTTCACTTAGGAATATTGATAGTATGCATAAGTGGTGCTGGTGTGGCTTGTAGATGGATTTCAGGATGCTAAAGATGTTCTTTTATCATGCTTCAATTGCTTGAAGACATTTCTTTGGCATGGTGGACTCAGAATAGGTTCGGTACCTATCTAGGTTATAGACCGATATCATGCTAACATGTACTCTACATGTTACAGGGATGTTTTGGGGTGTTCTATGAATTGGTTATTATTGTTTTGGTCTTAAGCTAACATGGTATATCATTGTAATATGAATTTTTGTAATAATCTTATTGTAATATCTTTTGGTGGCCAACCTAATTGGTTTAGGCCTTAGGGTTTGTATAAATAAAAGGTAGAAAATCTTTGTAGAGTATCATGGCTATGGAAAAGGTCATGGTCAAGTATTGTAATGTGCAAATATTTTAATATCATTCAGACAGAGGAGTTGGTTGATCATTGGTGATTGAACTGGATTCAAAAGAGGATTTAGTCCTCCAACATTAAACTTAATCAGGACTGTAATCAAGCATGGTAGATGCTATCTCTGATAGTTCACTCTATTGGATTGTTGTCCATTTATCTTGAGGTGGTTTTAACCTCTGTAGTTAGTGAGACTCTTTTGCAATGAGTAGTACGCTCTAGGCAATGTGCCTTCCAGCATGTGCAGGTCCCTCATTGTAATACATACTTTCTATAGAAGTATGATTTGACTGTGGGTAGGCTTCCCACTATGGTTTTTCCCTTTCTGGGTTTCCATGTACAAATCATGGTTTTATGTGGTATGGTTATTTGTATTTATTATCTGTTTATTTGTTAACTTGCATTGTTTACCAGTATCTATTTCTATTTTAGTGACACTTAATTTGGTTAAAGGTTATTCAGTGGATTAAATGTTATAATCTATTAACAACTGATTCACCCCTCCTCTCTTATTTGTTCACCATTTATGCTAACAACTACTTCATAAGTGAACCTTATTGCAAGACAGTTGATGATATGGAGGTTTTTATTGCAGTTATGGATGGACACTTCACCACCAAGAAATAGGTAAAATCTTCCATGGGAATCCTCATTAAAAGTAGCTCAAGAAAATTTTAAGGACCTTTTTTGTTTACTTTGAAAAATTATTTTATATATTCTTTGCCATTGATGGAAAAAGGGGGAATTTCGGTGACTTGTACATTGTGAGTTACAGGAGCCAGAACCGGCACAGTTTTGTAGTATTTGCCACCAATGCCAAAGGGGGAATTTGTTGCCATTCTGGTGCATTTTGTATGACTGATGAATGATATGGTTGTCATTATTGGTAACATCATCTCCCAAGTCTTCACAGTCTACCAACAATAAGTAAAATGGTATACTAAGGTTAACCAGCTAAGCAATGTGTAGACATGCTGAGTAGTGAGTAGACCGACACATAGGAGGTCAACCGGCAAGTAGTGAGTAGACTGACACAGAAGAGGTCAACTGGCTAAGAAGTGAACAGATTGATATATAGAAGGTAATCAGCTAGGTAGATTTTGATCAATACACCGGTAGAGTCTGTAACCGACAGACTTGGTAATGTTTAGTTAACATCCAATTAAACTGCCAGTCTTCTCTAGTCAACCAGTGGACTTATTAGCATGAAAGATTGTTTTGACATAGATTCTTGCAATGATTTATGGAGAGTGATTTATGCCCTGGTAACAAAATTTTGAATCTAATGTTTTGGAGGGAAAGTTTGCTATAGATCGAAAGGGTAATAAATTCACATAACTCATTTTGATGAGGTTGTTGTTCATGTAAAAAGTGAAAATGTGAAAGTGAACATAGGGGGAGTAGAATAGAGTGCAGAGCAGAGTGACAAAGGACTAAAAAAGTGTAGAGCCGAGGATCAGTAAATTGGTAGAGTGCAAAGGTGAAGGTATATTCAAGAAACTGGTATTTTTTAGAGCAAACACAACCGATGCAGATATAGTATGATTTTCAATGTGATCTGATCAAGCTATTAGTAGCCACTCCAACAAATCATCTTTATGTTTCTGTAGACACCCAAAAATGGTCAACGCTTGCAAGGTCAGACTTTAACATTTGCGCATTGCCTCATTTTAGGTTTTTGCATCGCATTAACATTTCTCCTATGTTACGCACTTGGTCTTTATCATTTGCGAACATCGAGTCATTCTTCTATATTCTTCAATCATCTCGTCCTTGAATTTGGTCTTGTTGACAACACTATCCAGTCATGATTTTGATCGATTTTATCTTGTTGCATCAATGTGCGTGCTAATTTGTCATCATTTTGGACATCGTCAATCCTAATTAGGGTTTTGTCCTATTTTTAATCTTATCAGTTGGCGATCGGTTTATCAATCTTGTCGATTTATCATCAATCCTTTAATCTTGTCGTTTTATGATCGATTTGTCATCGATCGTTGTCACTATTCGATCTTGTCATCTTGCAATTCATTTTGTTGTCGATTCTTGTCCTTTTGTCAATTTTGTCATTTTGCGACCGATTTGTCATCGATCGTTATCTATCTCAATTATGTCAATTTGGATCAATTTATCATTGTTCCTCGTCAATTGGCGCATCTATCAATCAAATCATTTTGTCGCATTGGTCATTTATCAAATCAAATCATGATCAAGTCAATTATAGATCTAATTATCATCCTCACATTTCTAATTCATCTTCTAGGGTTTCATGATTCAATCATTTAACCTAATTTGTCATTTCTTCCTTTAGGATTAAATAAATTACTTATTTATCCTAAGTTTCCTTATTACAATTAAATCTTCATTTAATTGTCTAATTATTCCTCTTTGTGAATTGATTAATAAATGAAAAATTATTAATTAATTCACTAAATCCTAATTTCTAATTTCTTTCAATTTCTAATTTCCTATTTTCATTATTCTCTAATTTCCTAATTTTCTAATTTATCCAAATTCAATTTTCTCCTATTTCTTTCCTAAATTTATGGCAATGACATAGAAATTTGTCATAAAATGTCATAAATTGTCATAAAATTCTTGACATAGAAATGTGTCATAGAATTTGTCATGAATTGTCATAAGCCTTGCATAGCAATTTGTCATAATTATGCTATTATTGATTTGAATTTCTATTCAAATCTCTTTCATACTAATTTGCTCATTTATCCAATTCTTCTATAAATTGGATGTTTTCTTCAATCAAATACTGGATGAATCTCGAATTTTTACCGAACCTTCGTTTCTAGTACTCTTGAGCCTTTTTGCTTTCAAATTGTGTGAGCACTTGTAGGTGAGATCCACAAAACTATTGAAGAGGAAAGAACAACAATGGAGCCGCATGGAAGAAGCATATGGTTTGCATAATTTTACTTTTGAATTCTTTGTTTCCATACCTCTATTGAATGTGCTTTGGAATTAGGTTCATTTGCATTGAGTATTCTTATGATTATGTTATCATGTTTTGTGTTTTTGATTGATATATCTTATTTTGATGAATCCTAATTTCTACGCTACAGTTTCTTTCTAACCATTGAAACTAAAATCCCTTAATAGGGTGGACTTTAACAAGTCCCATTGTAAAAATCCCTTAATCTGGTATCATCTTAATTGATGATCCTAAGACCTTTAACAAGGCTACCTTTAATAGGGTAAAGGCACTGATAGGCCTTAATCAAAATCCATTAATCAGGTGGCACCTGATAGTTTCTTTGTAATCTCCTAATAGGGATGGCTCCTTACCGAGCGTACTCCAGAAAAGTACAAATCTTGTGAGTTCCCACTAAAACTGTGGTTTTCTCCCATTTGGGTTTCTAGGAGGTAAATCTTGGTGTCACTGTGTATCTTTTCATGCATGCATATTCTTCTATAGTAATTATTTATATTGATGAATGTTAAGTTAGTGAAAACTTAAAGTAAAAGTTTTAATTGGGAATAGAATTGGTATAGTGTTGATTCACCCCTCCCCTCTCAGTACTAGTTGTGACTAACAAATATTTAAAGGAGAAAGTTGTTGAGAAGAAACTTTAGTTGGAATACATTTCTACAAAGGAGAAAGTTATAAATATTTAACTAAGGCATTACCAAAGGATTCATTTGAGTTTTTTTAGGGGAAACTTGGGGTTATTGCTCCTCCTTCTAGGTAGGTGCATTATGGGGATGCATCTTTCCAGGGGGAGCTTTCATACCTATTTCATTTCCTAGATCAATGTTGTGGCTACTCTTAGAGGGAGTAGTGGTGTGCAGTGGTTGTTGAGACCTTTGTCATTAATGGCAAACAAGGAGAGATTAAGTTGATAGTTAAAGAATAGATTGAGTAGTATGTGTTTGAGAAACTGATGTGTTTTGTAATATTCTGAACAATGTATTTTTGAGAGAGATTGAGTTTGTGTTCTAGTTGTGTTTGAGAGATATTAAGCAGTATTATTCTTTCTTGATTTTTGGTTGAGGTGCAGATATTATCAAGTGTTATCAAGTTTTTCCATCAATGAAAAGGGGGATATTGTTGGAAGTATGAGTTGATGTGTTTCTATGGTTATCATTGATTGCAAACTTATTTTTTTGGTTTGTTCCTAGAATGCTTGTGGTGCAAAGTTATCTTGTTGTGACATTGGTGCAGTTGTTGTGTTGGTTGTTCTAGAAGTACTTGGGTTCTAAATCTATTGTTGGTGTTGAGTGTTATTGTTATCTTTATTGGATATTGTTTTTTTATCATGGTTTTGATGGTTCTGAGGTCCGAAAACATCTTTGTGTTCTTCGAGTGTTGTGGTATTATTCATTGCAAGTTGTGAGAATCTATGTTTGACATATCCTTAGGTCTATATATGATTTGTGAAAGCATGGTTGATATGTCATGGGTCTCATGGTAGCGTGTGGAGATTCAGATTTGAGTTATTTTCTTTGGAATGCATGTTTTGATCAATAATTATGTATATGGATGTGTAGTGTGTGGATGTGCTATTGGTTAGGTTCTAGTGATTGTGGATCAATGAATTGATTATTGAAAGTTGTGTTTTGGTCCTCTCTTTCTCCTAGAGCAGATCAACATGTGTGTTTTTGGTTTAGAAAGTATTATCGTGATTTAGGAAAACTTGGTTTAATCTTTGATGAGTTATCCTATATATATGGCATGTGAATGTTTGAGTTAAAGTATCAAAATGAGAGAGAGTGTAGAAGTGTGAAGATCAGAGGAACTGTGAGCAACAAAGAAGAGTTGTGTTTAAATGATATGCAAGCTATGTTGAGACTATGATAGAGAGTTGAGACTGAGTATTTTCCATTGAGATCAGAGTTGAGTGTGAGTTGATGTTGATCACTTGATGCAAAATTCAAGGATAGCTTCATGATTAGGAGATCCTTCTTAGTAGATCATCTTTTTTATCTTGCCCTAAGTGTAGTTAGCTTCAGATTTTACAAGTCCTCTTTGTAACTTGTCCCATGAGTGGTTAACCTTGGTGCACCAGTCTAGAGTTGTTAGCTCTATATTGTAATCATTTTTATACATAGTGGATTATCTTGTGGGTTGACTCCCACCATTGTTTTCCCCTGTTTGGTTTTCAAGGTATAAATCTTGGTGTTCATGTGTTGGATAGTTGTTATTGCATAATTATTTATATGATGTTGTAATTATCTATTTAGACATATTCACCCCCATCTCAGTCGTCAGATATTGTTGCTGCTAGGATATGTTATTGTCATTGATGTCAACATATTCCTATGCTCTTCGTGTTTCAGTGGTTGTAGAGATTGATCAAATTGGTTTCTTTGGTTTTTCATCCTATGATGAAGTATTTATAGTGTCATTATATAATTTTGTACTAGTTTCAGTGATCTAGAAGCTTAATTGATTATATCATATGATCTGGTTTATAGTTTGGTTCTTCTGATCAATATTGTGTAGAGTTCGGTATTTCCTCTGCTATATCCTCGTGTGATCAGAGCTTAAACTATAGTTTTGGGATATTGTTTATGATGTTCATGTGTATCTTCTTTTTAGATGGTTCACGATTTGGGGCTCCATAAGTTATCTTTCCATGTGATAGTTGTTGTTGGTTGAGTTTTCTTGAGTTGTAAATGTTGACTGATGAAGATTTGATAAGTGGTGTTGGCATAACTATTGATGATGTTTCTAATGTTCTTACTATAGTTTCCTAATTTTGTCTTATTTTATTTGATGGTCTACATTGATCATTGTGCATGGTTTTGGTGTTTTGCTTATCTGATGGTGTAGCATGTTGTGGTTGATCTTGGAGATATTTGTTGGTGTTACATGTTTGGGAATTTGATTTGGCTCCATGTTATGCCATTTATGTCATATATTGGTCTGGTGGTTGATCTTTGTATCGAGTGTTAAGATTTTGTAATTAGGTCTTTTAGGGTTGAGCCAACCTTGTTGTCAAGGTTGATGATCAGTATATATAGATGTATTATTCATGTAATTTGATGTCCAGTGAAGTATCTACATTATTAGAGAGTTTTAAAGGTGCGAACAAGTGAATACATCCTTCAGTATTGAGTTTGAGCATAGATTAAAGTGTTGGAGATAAATGTGCTTAACTAGAATTGTCATCAAGCATTTGTTAGAATCAATGAAAGTCCCAAAGACACTAAGAGGGGGGGTGAATCAGTGTCTAACTGGTTAACAAAATATTTATACTTATTAAGAATTTTGTATCCCAAAATAGTGTACCGATAAATAAGAATTAATGCAGCAAATAAGAATAACAGAGATATCATAGAGAACACACCATAACACAAGATATTTAATGAGGAAACCCAGTGTGGGAAAAACCTCGATGGGATTTTTGACCCACAATATTCACTCACTATCCAATGAGTAAATATTACTTACAATGAGGGGCCTACACATACAGGAAGGCTAGCAGCCTAGAGCTCACTGCTCAACTATAAAATAAAAGTCTCGCTAACTTACCAAATGGATTATCAAAATCCAATATAATGTATTTCTTCAAATCAGCATGAACTATGCCAAGTTTAGTACCGGTTTAAGCTCAGTCTATAACCAAAACCTTCGCTGTCAACTATATCACCTTATACAAAATTGCCTTATACTTCTCATCTATATTCCTCTCTCTCATATAAAAAATGACCTATAAGATCTCATACATATATGAGTCTTTAACAATATGCCATGTCAGATTTTACAAGAGATAATTACATTATAAAACAATAAACAAAAGTTTATTCCATGTCGGCTTGTGTGCCTGTATGCATTTTTGCCGATGTCAGTGAAGTGTCTACCAGTATATGTAGAAGTCTATTGCCGATCCTGGTAACTGTCGGTGGGTTGCCAAATGATTGCCAGTTGGTTTCCATCAATGATAACATCAACTATTCTCATCAGCGTATAGAATGCCAACAATCTCCCCCTTTGGAATTGATGGTAACACTCATGAGAAAAATCCAAAAACTATTCCAAAAACTGGTCCAAAATTTTTCCAAGAAGATGTACTCCCCCTGAGCAAGTGATCTCCACCGAATAAGCATTTTTCTCTCCACTACTCCCCCTTTGACATCAATGACAAAGGTTGTCAAAAATAGTCAAACAAGTGCAAAAATTTCACCTCAAAGTCTATAATTGGTTGGTTACAATCTGAAAAATATTTGCCAAAGCTAGATTTAGACTCTAGATAAACCTTGTGTTGTCATTAAAGGTTGCCTTAGTCTATTGGATCGTGTCAGTGAGATAGTGCATGTGTTCTTCCAGTGATCACTCTCTTTGAAGTAATGCCTTAGATATTTCAATTCTCTAAGAGATAAGATTGTCCAACTTAGGATGAAGTTTATTTTTAATTTCTCGGGCATTTGACTTTATCCTTGCCTTCTCTTTCTCAAGTTTCTCTAATTTCTCCTCAAAAATTGTCATTTCCTGCTCAAAAAATGATGTGTCTGGATGAACCAATTATGTTATCAGCTATGTCATCGATTTATTTCTATGTTTTACTGATTTCCTTATCTATGTCCTCTATCAAAAGGTGAGTTTTGCATGTTTCCCTATATAGCTCATTGTACTCCAAAATTGTAGAGTTAAGTACTAGTAATAATGTATTCAAGTGTTTTGTACACTTTTTTATGGTGTCTTGAAAGAATGTGTTCTTCTCTTTTGCAACTCTCTCCTTGATCATGTCCTCATTCACTTTGTCAATAGTTATTACATTGTTAGCAATAAATTTGGACAATGTGTCTAGTTTACCTAAAGAATCCTTAATATGATCTATGTTACAATCTGGTGCAATTAATTTAAGATTAGGTAAAGTGTTGTCAATTGTCTTGTAGGCCAATGCATTGCAATCCATTATCTTCTTGATTGAATCCAAAAGTACCTCTGTAACATTGGTAGGTCTGAATTTACCTGTAGATGTGCCAGATGTTTGACCAATTATCTTTAATACCTTTGTGCTTCCATCAGGTGTAACCATTTTTCTTACATTTTCCTCTAGTGGATCAGTCTAGGTTTGCATCTCAACCTACAAAGGTTTCTTAGACTATTTTAATGTCTCAGTGATTGTCGGTGTCTCTATCTCAGTGTGTACCTCTGTCTCAGAAAGTTCAATTGTTGGCATCTCTATCTCTGGTGGCCCTGTGCCAGCATCTCTACCTTCATTAGGTTTTTCAGTTTCTGACGGTTGCTTTGTTTGGGTTGGGATCTCAACTTCAATAGTTTCTACTAGTTTCTCTGCCATGTTGCCACTGTCAACATTATCTGCCTTAACCTCGAAATTATCCTTATCCACAACAATATTTACTTCTTGAGTATCCACATTCATGGTAAAGAGTATCTCAGATTCAATAACTGGTGGATCATCTGAGTGTCAATAACCAGTGGATCATTTGAGTGTACTAGTGCAGTATCCAAAGATGGCGGTAGATTGTTAGTAATCTTGATGTTTGGAATTCCACAAATTTTTCCTTTTCTCTTGTTCTTGTCCTTCTGATACACTTCAAATTTCTTTTTAGGTCAGTTCATTTCCTCTTGTTTTTTCTTTCCTACAAAAAATATATCCCAATTATCTGTAGTCTCATCTGCAATCTCTTTCACTCTTCCTACCATTAAGCTTACTTGTCGGTGCCCATAGACAAAAATGAATCAGTTAGCCTCAGAAATCAATTCATGAATTTCTTCTTTTGAATTAACAGGATGTACAGTGAGAAGTTTTTCAATTTTTAGTTTCTTGTCTAATTCCATCACTGCTATCCTTTTTGCTTCCAATCTTCTATAAAGTTCATTTGGTAAGTCATCCACAACTTCAATTAGAACCTTCTTATATATGTCCAAGTGTCAAATAATACTATTCTCAATGCTTTCCCTGTCAAAATCATTAAATGTATTATACAGTTTGTGTACATTATCCAAATTGTCGTCATCAGTTATCTCATTCAATAAATCATTCAAAGAATGGGTAACCAGTTGTTGTTTCTTCTTTGGTGTTAATTTCTTGGGTGGTCCCCTTACTGCCCACTATTTCTTTGTCAAAGTCCTTGTTCTCTTAGGTGAAGGAGAGGGTACCAGTGAAGATTTTCTCTTCCTCCTTTGAACTCTTTTAAATTGCCTTCTCACTGTCAGTTCCAGAAGATGTGTCAACCGGTGAAATATGTGCCTCTGGTTGAAGTCCTTCAAGCTCACTAGCCAATATGCCACTGATGTTCATGACATTTTATTTGATTTTATTTACTTTCTTAGAAGCATCTCTAATGTATTTTTCTCTTTTCTTTCTTTTCTTCAATAGATTTACATTACTCTTAATAGTCTCAGCACTACCAAAGACCTTTTCTAATGATTCTCTCGGTGCATCCAGTAAAGATTTGGCATGTCTCTAGAATAGTAAGATCTACTTCATATCCCATCTCGGTGACCCAAATAGTCCTAGGGAGTACTGCCTCCATCCATGTCTCATCTCTTTTGATAACAAAACAAATTTCTTTGTCATATTTATCTACTACACTCTGTGGTAACCTTTCTCTAGCTCTCATCTTAGCTTGAAAAGTTTTAAAGTAATCTGTTATGTTATTGTCTTTACCAGTTCCCATGCTGGTAAAAGCTTCATGTAGTATTTTTGCTACCAGTATATCATAACCAAAGTATTTGGGTCCAGTATCAGGAATCTCTTTAACAAAGTACAACATCAAACATACCAACAGATTTCTAAAAAAGAAAGTACCCTTCTTGTCTCCCTTAATCTTTTCCAAGTTGTCAATAAGATCATCTTTTAACCATTCCCACACATCTATAATTGCATTGTTCTTTACCATATGATAAGCACCGTGTATACAGAGACTAGAAACAAAATTTAGCCTATTTGCATGAGTGGCCTTGTATCCGAGCACCATAATTACAAATCTCACATTGATGTCCTTAATATCATTTACCCTAAGTGATCTATTGTCAAATTTTGCTCTGGTTAGGCTTATCACTTTGTTGTTGGGAATCTTCATTGTCTTATCAGGTCTGCTGCTAGTTGAGGGTAAACCGGTAACTACCCTAATTGCTTGTTGAGTTATTTTACAAATAGAATCCAACCATAAGAATTCTCCATGTTCTCTACTCAATACAATTCTTATGACTTCCTTTGTAAATTGAGGGATATTCAGTATCTCCACAAAACTTAGTCTCCACAATCTTGTGTTTGGGTTTAACAACACCATGTTCATCACAAATGACCTTAGTAAACAATTTCATTAATTCCTCAAAACCTAGTTCTTCTATATTTCAATGTATATAAATCCTAGGGTCTTCTACAAATGCTACACCTTTAGGAATTTTTGAAAATGGCCCTACAGAGTCAGCTTGTCTAGAAATTTTGGGAATTATCTTAAACACAGGCCTAAGGCGTTTCACATTTTCTACAATGGAAGGGTTTGGAATAAATTTGGGAGCAGAAGAAGAGGCCATTGAAAAATACCTTTTACTACCTAAAAATATTCTGAATGTCTGAAGAAATCACTTTGCACCTTTGCCTTGAATGCCTTCGCTCAATTTTCACACTCTTTGATAATTTGAATGTTTGGTGAGTCAAAAATGAGGGAAATTAGCTGATTTATAATGGCATTTCTTTCACCAACCACATTAAATGCTTTCCAGTTAAGTGAAAACTTAACACATCTACTAGTAAAGAAGAAATCTATCTTCTCACCATCAATCGAGGGTAATCTGCATGATTTTCAACTTGCTACAATACCCCCAAAGGGTTACTTCTCAGTTGGATGAAGAATCTCTTGCCGGTGGAGGATTAATCTGTTCTACTAGTATAGAGACAATTTCATCAACTTTCTGATGTCTCTTCTTAATCCATTAAATTGAAAATTCTTTCTTTACCTCATCTACATTTTCTTTGCCTTTCAAACTAGATCCTTTATTGTTTGTCGGTGAAGTCTTGCTTCTACAAAATTTAGCAATATGTCCAATCTTGTTACAAGCATAACAAGTCACATTATTCCTCCAAATAGCCATTCCATGTCCTACACCAGCTTGTGTTCTGCATTGATTAGATAAATGTCCATATCTTCCACAAACATAACATTTCACATTCATTCTGCAATTTTCTAAATTATGACCAACTTTGTTGCATTTGGAACATTGATTGGTGGGTGCATTTATATTCTGATTATTTATAAATTTACATTGATTTTCTCTATGACCATATTTGTTGCAATTGAAACATTTTCCATTAAATTTATAAGCATTAGGTTGTCTTACTAGTTTGTTCCGATCTAGATTAATCTTTTAGTTCATTTGATTTTGGATTATTGTTGGAATATTTTAAAGTCCGTCAGACTTCCTTGTAAGGTAGTGATCCTTCCCTAGGAGTTGTAGCCTTTTGCGGAAATCATTTTGAGTAGTGAGCTCTAGGCAGTGTGCCTGAATGCATGTGCATTCCCCATTGTAATTATTTCACATACTGTGTGTGTGAAAAGTCGAATAAGGCTGTAAGATGTAAGACACAACTTCAATTAAGTCATTTCATGCATGGTTAGATAGATATAATCATGAATAATAAAACAATCACAAATCGACCCATTTCCTTCTAAAAGATGCGGGTATAGACTTGGTCTCACATTTGTATAAGCAATACTAGTGATTGCATTACACCAAGATGAAGGATTTAATCTATATGAGCACACGAATAAGCTAAATGGATATAATCTGGATGCAAGATTAAGCTAAATAAATGAAAATTATGCTATATGAATTCAAGCAATCATAATTGAACTAAATACACAAAAAAACTAAACTAAGATGCAATAATCTCAAAAAAGCACAATATCTTCAATGACTCCAGAGCAAAAACTGCATAATAACAATAAATCTCCAGGGTGTTTTGAATAAGAGATGAAGGTTGAATTTATAGAAAATCAAAAGAGAGACCAATGGTCAAGATCAATTAGCAATGATCAGTTGAGATTATTCAAGAAAAAACACAATTTAGGATATTTGAAATAATTGAAAAATTAGATTCAGTTAACCTTGAGATAGATTATAATTATAGTTTGATTGAAATGCATTCAGATTATAAGTTTGAGTTTGCATTGGAGATAAAATTCAATTATTTCCATGCACTTGAGATAAAAATAGGTGATTCCATGCGATTTATTCAAGAAAAAAGTCTTTTCAATGCAACTGAACTTCTTTTCTCAAAAGCCTTGAGTTCCAATTTTAGAGAATGATTAATAATTCAATTAATTACTTTTCTGATTTCAAGTTATCGCAATTTAGAAGAAGAAATAATATGTCAAGTTTGATTTCTCTCTCAATTCAATTATTTTATTTTATTTTTAATTTAACTCTTTCTTTGTAATTGATTCCTCTTTGTAATAGATTAATTCCTTTTTTATGATTAAATGGCAAATTTATTAATTATTTAAATATGCTAGGATATTTAGTAAATTAAATAAGATAATTGATCAAAATGATTTTCTTGGAATGATTTAATTAATTAAATAAATATTTAATTAATATAGAAGAATTCACTTGCCATGTGACATTTAATGATTTAAGAATTAAATAATTGTAGTCAAAGTTGATTTAATTGCCTTTGGTTAGGACCTTGGTGATGTTGTCGAGATTAGGGGACCATGGTTTAGGTGACCATTTTCAGGGTACTACATTTGCTCTTCTTTGAATTAATGTGTGAGCAGTGCATTGGTTCAAAGAATAGTTGATGTCTAGGAGATACCAATTTGAACTTGATTGGTCATAAACCAGATGAAGAGCAAGGTGTTTAGCTTAATTTGAAGCACTGAAACTGAATAGAGTTGATTAAAGCAATACCGATCCTGAATTTGATTGAACTGGGACTAATGAAGAGTAAAGATACCAAACTTGAACTTGATTGATCAAGAAGTGGATCTTATTGATCTAGAACTTGATTTAACTAGATACAGTGAGCGAAGATAAAATTGATCTTGAACTTGATGGATCAAGACATGATGAGTGAAGATAAACTCTCCAACTTGATTTGATGCGATGAAAATGAACACCTTCTTAAATTGAGCGTGAGATCAAAGATACTTTTTAAACTTGTGATTAAGTTTAAACGAATAATCAGCTTGATGAAAAGCGATGAAACTGATTAACGTTAAGAGACTGATTTAGATGAAGACAATATCAGCTTGATTTGAAGCGATGAAACTGATATGCCCCTAGAGATTGATTTGATTCAGATGATTGAGAAATTGTTGGCATATGTGCAGAGTATGTTGACTTGATGATATTATGTTGTCATTGATGTCAATATGCTAAAGAGTGAACCAGTATATTGAAGCCAAGCAACTGGCAAAGTGAACCAGTAGGCTGTTGAGAACTAGTAAATTGAAAGGTGAACTGGTATATGGAATATTTTCTATCAAGGCTTAATATTGTATGACTACCGGTTGGTAGTATCAAGTATGTTTGTTCAAGTGAACCATTAAATTGAAAGGTGAACTAGTATATGGAATGTTTTCTATCAAGGCTTAATATGGTATGACTACCAGTTGGTAGTCTCAGCTTCAGGGTTTCTAGTTCAAGTGTTTCGAGCCTGTGTGATTCAATCGATGACATTGTGTGATGAGTTACCATTGTAATAGAGATCATATCATGTTGCAATGTCAGCCTTGTGCGCATGAAGGGGATTGATCCTATCTACCTTGGGAATGTGCAAAGTCTATACAAACGATGGAGAACACGTGATGGGTTATCACCTCCATGAATCGGTGAATAATGAACGATGGAGAATGTCTTGAGATCTGCTTAAGACCGTTGTATTCAAATGCAAAGTGTTCAATGGTTAAGATTGAATCGACTAAATTGCTCAACCTAAATGTTTATGGTTTAGGGTTTATGCTACTGACCTATCTGTTTCCTATAAGGTCGATGTTGTGTTTCATGTTGAGGTTGTTGGCAAATGTTGTGTGTGTATCTAAGTGCAAAGATACATGATTCTTGCTAGACCAAATAAGAGAATTGATACCTATAGATTGTGTGTGTAGAAGGAAGGAACTAACGTAGATCTGCATTGGCATTGAGTGCTATTACCAGATCATTGCAATACCTGTTGATCTCTAACCACTTCAATAGTTGGAAAATCCCTTAATAGGGTAGCTTTAACTAGCTTGTTGTAAATCCTTTAATAGGGTGACTCAAAGCCATTGAGTTCATAAAATCCTTTGATAAGGTAACCTTTAATAGGGTTTAACTCTTAACCGGGTATTCTAGCCATCCCTTAACTAGGTGATCCCTAACAAGATCGGTTCCTAATAGAACATGTTGTAATAGTCTTTAACCGGACTAGGCTTCTAATAGAGCAAACTTCTAAAGAGTTCAAGAATAGCTTGTGGGTATTCATCCCCACCATGGTTTTTCCTAGTTGGGTTTCCACGTTAAAAATATGTGTGTCATGTGTGATACCTCTTTCATGTGATGCTTTGTTATTTCCTATTTTGTGGTGAATCATGTTGATCTAGAAAGTTTGTATGTTTCTGATGGTAGATTACCTATTTATGCACAAGAATAAAGTGGAAATGAAGGTGTAGGTTGTGTGGAAAAGATGTGTTTCTGGTTTATGTCTTTCATATTCACATTGTGTTTAACCAGTAGTCATCTAGTTCAGACCAGTGTTAGTGATTGCTTGTCAAGTTCACTTCATGTAGTCAAACCGGTTCAGGAAAAGTTTTTGTCCCTGTACTGATTCACTCCCCCCCCTCTCAGTACCGGTTTGGTACTCACTATTCATCATTGAGTTATCAATTGGTATCAGAGTGCCCTCTAGGTCCTCTATGTTGTAAGCTTAACCGCTTAAGGGAAAGATCCTATTGTAATGATGAAGAGGGAAGGTCCAAAGTTCAACAGACAATTTCAAAATATGGAAGGACAGAATGAAAATATACATCAGAAGCATGGGTGCTCAACACTGGAGCTATGTTGAGAATGCTTTTATTATTCCTACTAGTACTCTCACTGATGATCAAAAGAGAGAGATCCAGGAGAATGGGCAAGTCATAGAAGCCCTAATGAGCAACTTATTTGACATTGAGTTTATTGATGTCTAGGATAAAGATAATCCCAAAGATATATGGTATACTCTTGAGAATATCTATGGTGGTGATGAGCATGTAAAACTAGCTAAGGAAGAAAGCCTTAGGGGAAAGTTTGAAGACATGTGGATGGTTGAAGGAGAGACCATTCAACAATATGGAATAAGTATCAAAACTATTGTTGGAGATATCAAGAGTGTAGGTGGTAAAATGGAAGATTCTACTATTATTAGTAATGTCTTGAGGTCCTTATTACCGGTTTATGAAATAAGGGTTTCTGCTATTCAAGAGTTGAGGTCAATAGACAAGACTAAGGTATCCCTAGACTCCATCATTACAAAATTGATAGCCTATGAGCTAAATAGTTTTGATGGCAGTGTTCAGAAGACTGAATCAGCTTTTAGAGCATCTGCTGCACCATCCAAAAAAGAAAAAGAAGCAAGCACCAATGGTGAACCAAGACAGTGCAAAGAAATGGATGATGAGGAGATTCTGATGGAATTTGAAGCTCTTCTTGCCAAGAGAATTCCTAAGGTAACTGGAAAATACAAAGATAAGCTCCCTTTGAAATGATTTTCTTGTAATCAGATAGGACACATTGCTATAAACTATCCTAATGGTGACAATAAGGACAAACTAGAAAGGTTCAAGAAATTTAGAGGAGGAAACCAAAGAAACTATTTTGTAGTAGTTGATGAAGGTGTCACAGATGAGGAATCAGAAGATGAAGAAAATGAAGATATTGTGTTTATTGTAGTCAAGGAAGATGTGCTAGATAAGAAGGCTCTTCTCTCTCTCTTTGATAATTCCAATGAGTGGATTATGTATAGTGGCTGTTCTCACCATATGACTGGTGACCAAAGCAAGTTTCTATCTTTGGAAGAGTATGATGGTGGTGTGGTTCATTTTGGTAATGATGCACCATGTATGGTCAAAGGCAGAGGGTCCATCTCTCTGAATGGAAAGAGTAGTGCTGACAATGTGTATTGGGTGGAAGGTCTCACACACAACCTATTGAGTGTTTCCCAGTTGAATGATAGTGGACTCACTCTGGAATTCAAAAATGGAATGTGCAAAATCAAAGGAAAGAATGGTGAATTGATGACCACCGGTATGCAGACCAAAGGTAACCTATTTCATCTGAATGCAAATGTCAGTACATGTCTTATGGCCAAGTTTGATGATAGCTGGATATGGCATAGGAGACTCTGCCATGTTAACTTTGATAAAATTGTGAAGGCTAGTAAGATCAAGGCAGTTAGAGGATTGCCGGCACTGAAAAAACTAGAAAATCCTTTGTGCAGAGAGTGTCAATTGGGGAAAATGTCTTCCTCAACTTTCAAAGGTAAATCTTTCACTGTAGACAATTTACTTGATCTTGTGCATACTGATTTGTGTGGTCCTATGAAAACTAGGAGTGTGTAGGGAGATAGGTATTTTATGATTCTTACAGATGACTGCTCAAGAATGATGTGGGTCACATTCTTGAAGGACAAGTCTGAAGCCTTTGAAAAGTTCAAATCTTTCAGAGCATTGGTAGAAAAGGAAAGCGGTAGAAGACAAATGCCTTAGAACTAATCAAGGAGGTGAATTCACTTCTGGTGAATTCAACAAATATTGTGAAGAGAATGGCATCAAGAGGCAACTGTCTACCCCCAGGACTCCACAATAGGATGGGTTAGTAGAGAGAAACAACCAAACTATGATTGAAGTGACTAGAACTATGTTGATCCAAGGAAAGGTTGCTCACACCTTTTGGAGAGAAGTGGTGAGCACTGCAGTCTACACAATGAACCGAGTACTCATCAAGAAAGGAAAGGATAAGACTAATTATGAGTATTGGACCAGTAAGACACTAGTGGTAAGCTACTTTAGAATGTTTGGTACTAATTGTTAGACCAAGAAGAGTGAACATCAGAGAAAGTTTGATGCTAAATGTGATGAGGGAATATTCCTAGGATATTCCACCAAGAGTAAAGTTGTAAGGCCCTCCCCAGCCAAGCTTTGATTAACTTAGTTGACCATGTTTGACCCTACTAATAAATGCTATAATTCAATAGGATGGGCTATGTTAGATAGATAGATTGGTGAGAAAAGTAATTGAACCAAGTTATGGAATCATTTCACCTTGAGGTGTACATTTTTATGCATTATGGATTTAGAACTCATAAAATTTTAGGATTTGGATAACATTGATGTTTGTTGATGCTTCATTTATATGCATTATGATATTGAACTCTATATGATTCCAAAATAAGATTACTTTCAGGTGATATATGTCATTATTGGATTTGCAAGATGATGACAGAATTAGGGTGCATGTTTTGTGTATGGATTAAATTATGAGGATTATGATAATTGCTTATGTGGATTTATTTGGATGTAAGATGTATTGATTTGTTTAAATGTATATTGTATGTAGAGTGTTTGATGTGCATTCTTATTCATGTGTTCTATATTATATGAGGTTATTTGGAATTACTAATGTGTAATTGAGATGCACCGGAAAATTATCCATTTGACCATGGAAACATTATGGAGAACCAAACCTAGACCTATGTACGTTCATAAAACTAGGGTTTATCTATTTGGAGAGACAACACACCATTTGTATCGTATCTTATTTGTGACAGTGAATGTGGCATGTGTGTTAAATTGAATTTATTAAGCTGTGTAAATCCAACAAGAGAAAAAATTTCATGTGTAATTTTGTAAAAGTATTTTTATTGTGTCACTTGACAGGTGTTGATTTATGTCTTAATTATTGAATTGTCTCTTAGAGGGAGTTGTTTTAACCATAGCATTTTCAAATAATTTAATGTGGTTCCATATTTTCCCTGGGTAGAGAATCCTTGGGGTGGTCAACTTAGGTTTGACCCGAAAATTAACTTCAGATGAGTTTAAAAAGGGTTAAATGGACTCCTAGGGGTAGTTTAAAGGTGTTTCCTAAAGCCCATAAGGTATACCTAAGGGTTAGGAGTAATTTTAGGCATGTGACAACTCCCATGTGGCTATTTACTCACCCTAAAAAGTGGATTTTCTAAGATGTACAAAAATTGAATCTAGAAGGCATCATCTAGGTTAGCTAACTTTCCCTTTTGATGGGAGATCCCTTTTGGATCTTTTTTTGACTTTTCCTTTTTTAATTTTAGAAACCTGTGAGAACTCTCATTGAGGTCTTCTTAGGCAAGAATGAGAGATTTTTTGGGTAATCACCCACTCTCCATTTTTGGAGAATGCAATTTTGAGAAAAAAAGAAAGATTTGGCATAGGAATTTGGCTAAGGATAGAGAAACAAGGATTGTGGAATTGGGCTACTCATCCTTAACTAGATCTAGCATACCTTTGGGTAGTTTGAAGGTTGGTTTAACTTTTGTTGGTATTGTTTTCATGTTGCATGTTATGTTGAAAAGATTGCTTGTAAGAAAATGCTAGTTTCTTGCATTTCCTTTTGTGAAAATTATTACGTGTTATGTCTTTTATTTCTTGTATGCATTATGTGTTTTGGGAAAAACCAAGACCTCCTACTTCTCGGAGATAGGATGGTCTTGTGGGTGGTAGAAGTTTGACAACCCTCGAGTGAGAGGCTCTCGTTATGAGAGTGATCTCAAGGGATATTTATGTGACCCTTGCTACATGGCCTGTTTATGCAATTGGGGGTCATAAGGAGGGAAATAAGGCATGAATGCCTTGGGGGGCATAAGGATGTGGGGATATTATACCTATGATATATTTGGTTGCCATGAGGTGGCTTTGTGTTTTTAGCATACTTGCAGTCTCCTCAGGGTATTTGGTCCACTACCACTCGTGTAAAATCATCACATTTTGTGGTGCAGTATAGCCTTGGCTGGGAATATGTTATTGTGATTGTTTTCCCCTGCTTGTTGTGTTGTATGTGTTTATCCTGTCTAGTGCTTGGTTCTCAAAGCTCGAGGGTGGCTACTAGTTATCCTAGGCTGGGAGGTGAGCACTCCTTGGTCATAGCCAATGATTTAATTGCAGGTATTTGGAAGGAAAGAAAAGGACAAGTAGAAGATTGTTGAATTTGTTGTTTGCAGAAGAGATTAGGGAATGAAATATTTTATATTTTAAAGTGCAACAATGTGAAAGGGATTGTAATTACTTTGAAAAGAAAATGTATCTGTTGTAATAGAAATGAGGGACCAGTTTGGGTATTTTCTCCCTCTTGTAATCATGTCTATATTGTATTCTAAAAATGCCTTAAATAAATGCATTATTTTTGTTAATTTATTATTGCATAAATGAAATGATTCTGTTAGATTTTTATTGCAAAAGAAAATGTGTATTACTGGAATTAAGTTCCCTATAGTTACTATTAGTAGTATGCATGTTAGTTTTGAAAATAAAAAGCTTATTTTGCATGTTAGTTCTAAAAATAAAAGAATCAGTCTATTTACTATGCTTATCTCTAAAGTTAAATTTAAATAATAAAACATTTATATAGATGTTGTAAAGTTTATTGTATTCTGTCATTTTATTTATTCACAGAAAATAAATCAAAAAAAAATTATCATTTCTATCTTTAAGGTTTATTTTAATAATTTCTAGATTTAAATAGTGGTTGTTTAAACTTACTTACTTCTGTGAGTTCTAAATATTTGTAGAAAATAAATTTAAAGAAAATAATCTATCTATGATTTTAGCAGCAAGTATTTTAAAATAAAGAAAATATATGCATAGACTTAAATCTGATGACTTTAACTATTCTATTAAAAATGTATCAAAATAAAATATCAACATATATTTGCATATAGAGGTTGCCCTAGATTTATTATGCAACAAAACATATATATATATATATATATATATGTATATATATATATATATATGTATATATATATATATATATATATGTATATATATATATATGTATATATATATATATATGTATATATATATATATATATATATATATAAGTATATTTTAAAAGATGAATACAAATAAACAAGTATATATATATATATATATTATATAAATAAGTATATATGTTTATTTGTATTCATCTTTTAAAATATACTTATTTATATAATATATATATACATATATATATATATATATTATATTTAAAACAAACAAAAAAAAAAATTAATTAAACAAATTTTTAAAAAAATATATACAAAAAAAAAGGGGAAAAAAAGGTAGGACCGAACCCAGTGTGATTATCACACAGGTCAGCGCAACCGAGGTACTACCGCAGTGGCATCCCATAGTGGATGACATAGGGGGGTCGCCACTATGGGTGACCACAGTGGTCAGCACGGTGCCTCCCACTATGGTTAACCATAGTGGGGAGACTCCGGGCCGCCACTGTGGTTTCCCACAGTGGGCGGCGCCCGGCAGCCACTGTGGGAAACCACGTGGGTGGCCCTGGGGTACCCCACCACCACCATTAACAATGCCTCCCCAAAATAAAACCCTCACCGAGTTAGCTATGGCCACCACTCCATACCTTCAGCCCTCCTTCCTGCCAAAAGAAAAAGATAAAACCCTAACCCGAGTAGGGTTAGGGTAGCAAAAAAAAATATATAAAATGAAAGTAAGGAAAGGGCTTTATTTTTATATTAATAAAATTAGGGTTTTCATAGTTGTTTGTATAATGTGAAAACATATTTAGGTATATAAATTATTGTATATATATATATATATATATGTATGTATGTATGTATTCATATATACTTAGAGTTTTAAATTATGGAAGATTAGGGCAAGTTGGAGAGAAAATATTTTAATATGTTTTAATAAACATATGAATATAATTAAAAAAAATATGCTTTAAATTAAAATACTTATCAGGTTAATCTTTTGGGAAATTTAATTCTGTTGTAAATTATTCGACTATAGAGGATAATTTTAGCCCACCTAGATATAGGTTTATGAGATTAAGCTTTATAGGAAAATATCCCCTATGAATTTAATTGACCCTTTACTCGATTCAGTTAAACACTTTTAATTAGTGTTAAAATAAAATATAGACATTTATAAACTAAGTGCTAGGACTAATTTAATTATATCCTAAAAACAAATAATGGTTATTGGAGATTAATTTCATTTTCATCAATTTTAGAGAGTTTTGAATTAATTAATCGATTGACTAAATTTGATGAGATAATAAATTAATTCAATTAGTAATCCGCATTTAATTTTAAATTTTTTTTCGTTTACTTGAGTTAGTGATTAGAGTTAACTCGAACATAGTTAAGACAAACTTGCTAGTACATTTCATATTTGCAAATTTATATGTTTTAAGTTGTGATTTAAAAAAAAAAAATTATCCCGTTCTTGCCCAAATGTTTGGGCATGACATTTTGGTATCAGAGCCCTAGGTTCAAACACTGGTGAACATGGGCTACATTAATAACTTAGTTGAAACCAAACTATGGCTTGAAGTATAACACCTAGGCGAAAACTTGTGAAATAATAAAGTGAAACGTAAGTGAAAATCCTTGTAAATCAATAGATCAACATATATCAATTCAAGGGGTTCCAAGGGTCACTAAAAGCCCTGAAAATTTGAACTTATTTGGCATAAGGTTCATGGCATAATAAAACCCCAAGGGCTGTGAAAATTTCAATTATTATTTATATGAAGAAATTTTGGTGTTTAATAATGAAGGATAGTACTTTTGTGCTTATGAGGTTACCATTCAATTGGAAACCAAAATGCAATGATTGCCCTAATCAAATCAAGTATGAGGAGTTAATTCTTCAATAGAATACCTTTGATGGTAACTAAAAGAATGCCATCCATCGAGATAAGTCAAGCAAGATAGTTAGACCTAGATGAAGGCACAATAAACAAGATAAATAAGATCGAGATAGTTCAAGTTAAGTTTTTAAGCTAGGTGAAATTTTGATGGTTAAAAAGATCAAGGCCGCCATTGGAGACAATAATGAAGAAGAGTTAAGAGGTACTCTTGTGAATATTACAAAGAAGTAGTAACCTATCCTAATGACTAGGTACCTTAATAATATGGTCATGCTAAATTTCTTATTAAGAGCTTTTGTTAGACAATTTTTGTAGCAATGCAGTGAAGCTAGAGTTGGATAACCCTAGAGATAAGAACTAAAATGATGAGTGGAAAACTCCTTGATCAGAAAACCTTAGTAGTACTATAGGTGAGTTAAATAAGGAGAAAGGAGGCATGAACTTCTTGGGTAAAGACATGTAATTACAATAAACCCTAAGTTCATCCGTAGTTATGTAATTGAGGAAACAAGCAAGTGAAACCTCAAATAGTTCTTTTATGGGAAGATAATCTAGGAGAAAGTAAATAATGGAAGAGAGAGTAGAGTTGATTTAGGAATCATACAAAAATCCCCATTGAAGTGCAAGAAGTGTAAAAGTATTAGGGTCCTATAATCTAGGAATGTGTAACCAATATTCATTCAGAAACTAACGAGAAAAGTGCAACCCAATCATGGTTAGTCGCTAGGTATAAGACAATATGTAACACAATTTAACTACTAGGCACAATCGAAAAAGTTTTCCAAATTATGGCACTCAAGTGTGAAAGTATGCAAAAACATTAAGTATGGATGAAGCAATATGCAGATGAAAATGGCTTATGGAAAGATAGCATAACAGTAATATGATGCCAAAGTTTTAATGAGAATTAGTTGACAGTATAAAATAATTTATGAGAACATTGATAAGGAGCCAAATTATGTGGTTAGCCAAGGGAGAACTAGGAAAATTATGGGAGTCTTAAGACATTGGTAATTATTGGATGCCTTTAATTATACCATAATTGGGTAACAAAATATTATGAAGATAAGGTAGTTTTTGTGGATTGAAGGAAATCATAGGTTGTGATATGCCAGAAATGGGCTAGTAAGTAAATATAAATAAGTAATATGGAATGAGATAACTTCCCTTTTTACTAAATTTTAATTAAAAGGATGGGTGTTGGTCACTTTTCGAGTGCACACCCCCTTGATTTCATAGTTGCATAAGTGAAGTAGGAGAGAATAAGTCCACTCTCCAAGTTGTTTGAAATATGTCATGAAATGTGTAGGTAGAAATTGTTGTCAACCATTATCGATCTTACTTGACAATAATTCCACCCCAAATGGCTCTTAACCTTAAGTGTTAGTAATTTGGCAACAAGCTCCTACCTAATGAAGGCAAGTGAATGTTAGAGGTGAGAATATAAGGAGTTAGCTTAAGGTGCTAAGAAACCAAATGATGTCCCTAGTAAAATTATATGATTACATTATACAAATCCTAAGTGGTTCTAAGTAAACAAGTGTCAGTTTTGTACCGAACTATCAACTGTGTGTGTAAGACATGAAAGTGACAATGCTTGAGCTACCACATCACATTGAATCAAGGTTTAGCATATTAAGATAATTAATAGAATCCATATTAAATTAAGTTATTAAGGAGGGATGTATTGAAAGGATGGAGGAAACTGGATAGTTATTAAATAATTGATATTGAACCAAGTAACTATATAAATGTCTACTTAGTAGAAGATGATCTAATTAAGTACTATTATTATTGCCCTTATAAAATTTATTTGATCCACTTGATAATAGGAGTTATCATATTTGTTATGTTAGTAATTTTCTTAATCCTATCGCCTAGGAGCTTTATTGAGACCTAAGGTTTCATTGGATCAGCTTGTTAAGCTTTAACCTCTAATTAAGCATAGATTGTGTATAATTAAGTGTTAAAAAAAAAATTAGTACAATAGGAACGGATAGAGAATGGTAGAGTTAGTGCAATCACCTATTAGAATATAATTAGGGATGTTAATAACCCTAAATAGATAGTGGATTATATCTGAAAGTGTTGCTTGAAATAGTAAGCACGAGAAGGTTAAAATGGAACATGATTTATAAAAAAAAATGAATATGATCTATTGTGTATAAGAATTTATTTCATAAATCAATAAAGGATTATAAAGAATCTAAGAACCTTAAGAGTCTAACAATCACTTTCTAACACACTTAGGACATGTGATCTTGGGTGATGTGTTGCGATTACTCCTTAGGGTATGACCAATATGGTCATCTTGTTTCGAGTTTTGATTCGTCAATTTTTTTTCAACTTTCTTTGAAAAGTATATTGTGACCTAGGGGCTAGTACTTTCTTTTATTTATTTTATTTTTTATTATGAGGAGAGGACCACTAAATTGATGTTTCTTTTTATTTGAGCTATGGCACTTGCCATGTTTCTAGTTTTAATATCTTCCAATTGCTAGCCTATTTTTTCTTTTATTGGACTTGGCAAAAGTAACTTGTATTTTTGATCTTGTAAAGTGTTAAGTGGTCATTTTGATGGTTGATATAACTAGCCCTAGTGATGTGATTTGTGTAATATCCATCATGTTTGTTGAACCACTAATAGTGTGTCAAGGGAGGATACCACAAGGAGTGAAATTAGGCACAAAGAATTAACAAAGAATATTCTTTTTTTAATCAAATCAAGATAAAGGAAGGAAGATCCTCCTAAATAAAATTAATTGCGAGTAACTTGAAAGAGAAAAATTTATAACAAATAGTGTGATCTAGACCTAATGAATTGCGAAAGTAATGATTGTTGACTGGCAAATTTAGCATGTGTATGGAGATGATTGCATGGATGATATCTAAAATAAGTATTAATAATTTCCATCACTCCCTTGGAAAGGGGTTTGTTATGTACCTTAATGTTTGGGAATTGCAAATAATGTACCCTATGAAACTTAAACCTTGGAGCCTAGGAATATAAAAACATTTTAATCCCTAGTGGTAGAAAACTACCCTATATAAGGGCGAAATTGAAGAACCTAAATTTGATTATGCCTTGTCACCTAAGAAAGTTGGAAGAAATTATGCACCTACGACGGTTTAGTAAATAGTTTATTAACACCCTAATGAGGTGCCTTGATGTAGAATAAGTAGATTCATTTTGGTTAAGTGTGATGTCAATTTCCTTAAGTAACATGCATGGACAAGAATACAATAGGATAAACATGCTTTAAAACAAAACCTAAACAAAGTAGGACTCCTAGAAAATTCAATATATGTAACCTTGATTGTGGGAGTTGATGTGTGTTATTGATATGATTTGGATGGTGCATTAATGTAAGTTGTTGAAAGATAGAACTTTGTAAACACCTACCTGAGATCAAAGGGAAATTTAATAAAAATACTAAGAATTTAACCTTGTGAAGATAGTAAGTTAATTACAATAATAAGTTGATTTTGGTATTTCATCTTTCTAGTAGGAAAGATAAGATTTTGAGTAACTTATTGAAATTGTGGGAAATGTTATGTCTCTACTTCGTAAATCTACTCATGTGACTTCTAGGAGTAAGTCGAATTCTAGGGGAGGAGGATGTAAGGCCCTCCCCAACCAAGCTTTGATTAACTTAGTTGACCATGTTTCACCCTACTAATAAATGCTATAATTCAATAGGACGGGCTATGTTAGACAAATAGATTGGTGAGAAAAGTAATTGAACTAGGTTACAAAATCATTTCACCTTGAGGTGTACATTTTTATGCATTATGGATTTAGAACTTATAAGATTCCAGGATTTGGATAACATTGATGTATGTTGATGCTTCATTTATATGCATTATGATATAGAACTCTATATGATTCTAGAATAGGATTACTTTGAGCTGATATATGTCATTATTGGATTTGCAAGATGATGATAGAAATAGGATGCATGTTTTATGTATGGATTAAATTATGAGGATTATTATAATTGCTTATGTGTATTTATTTGGATGTAAGATGCATTGATTTGTTTAAATGTATATTGTATGCAGAGTGTTTGATGTGCATTCTTATTCATGTGTTTTATATTATATGAGGTTATTTGGAATTACTAATGTGTAATTGAGATGCGGAAGAAAATTATCCATGTGACCATAGAAACATTATGGAGAACCAAACCTAGACCTATGTACGTTCATAAAACTAGAGTTTGTCTATTTGGAGAGACAATACCCCATTTGTATCGTATCTTATTTGTGAAAGTGAATGTGGCATGCATGTTAAATTGAATTTATTAAGCTGTGTAAATCCAACAAGAGACAAAATTTCATGTGTAATTTTGTACAAGTATTTTTATTGTGTCACTAGACACATGTGTTGATTTATGTCTTGATTATTGAATTGTCTCTTGGAGGGAGTTGTTTTAACCATATCTTTTTCAAATAATTTAATGTGGTTCCATATTTTACTTGGGTAGAGAATCCTTGGGGTGGCCAACTTAGGTTTGACCCGAAAATTAACTTCAGATGGGTTTAAAAAGGGTTAAATGGACTCCTAGGGGTAGTTTAAAGGTGTTTCCTAAAGCCCTTAAGGTATACCTAAGGGTTAGGAGTAATTTTAGGCATGTGACAACTCCCATGTGGCCATTTAGTCACCCTAAAAAGTGGATTTTCTAAGATGTGCGAAAATTGAATTTAGAAGGCATCATCTAGGTTAGTTAACTTTCCCTTTTGATGGGAGATCCCTTTTGGATCTTTTTCTGACTTTTCATTTTTCAATTTTAGAAACCTGTGAGAACTCTCATTGAGGTCTTCTTACGCAAGAATGAGAGATTTTTTAGGTAATCACCCACTCTCCATTTTTGGAGACAATGCAATTTTCAGAAAAAAAGAAATATTTGGCATAGGAATTTGGCTAAGGATAGAGCATCAAGGATTTTGGAATTGGGCTGCTCATCCTCAATTAGATCTAGCATACCTCTGGGCAGTTTGAAGGTTGGTTTAACTTTTCTTGGTATTGTTTTCATGTTGCATGTTATGTTGAAAAGATTGCTTGTAAGAAAATGCTAGTTTCTTGCATTTCCTTTTGTGAAAATTATTACGCATTATGTCTTTTATTTCTTGTATGCATTCTGTGTTTTGGGAGTAACCAAGACCTCCTACTCTTGGGAGAGAGCATAGTCTTGTGGGTGGTAGAGGTTTGATAGCCCTCAAGTGAGAGGCTCTTGTTATGAGAGTGATCTCAAGGGATATTTATGTGACCCTTGCTGCATGGCTTGTTTATGCAATTGGGGGTCATAAGGAGGGAAATAAGGCATGAATGCCTTGGGGGGCATAAGGATGCTAGGATATTATACTTATGATATATTTGGTTGCCATGAGGTGGCTTTCTATTTTTACCATACTTGTAGTCTCCTCAGGGTATTTGGTGCACTACCACCAGTGTAAAATCATCACATTTTGTGGTGCAGTGTAGCCTTGGTTGAGAATATGTTGTTGTGATTGTTTTCCCCTACTTGTTGTATTACATGTGTGTATCCTATCTAGGGCTTGGTTCTCCAAGCTCAGGGGTGGCTACTAGTTAGCTTAGGTTGGGAGGTGAGCATTCCATGGTCATAGCCAATGATTTAATTGCAGGTGCTTGGAAGAAAAGAAAAGGACAAGTAGAAGATTGCTGGATTTGTTGTTTGCAAAAGAGATTAGGGAATGAAATATTTTATATTTTAAAGTGCAGCAATGTGAAAGGGATTGTAATTACTTTGAAAAGAAAATGTATCTATATTAATAGAAATGAGGGACCAGTTTGTGTATTTTCTCCCTCTTGTAATCATGTCTAAATTGTATTCTAAAAATGCCTTAAATAAATGCATTATTTCTGTTAATTTATTATTGCATAAATGAAATGATTCTGTTAGATTTTTATTGCAAAAGAAAATGTGTATTACTAGAATTAAGTTCCCTATAGTTACTATTACTAGTATGCATGTTAGTTTTGAAAATAAAAAGCTTATTTTGCATGTTAGTTCTAAAAATAAAAGAATCGGTCTATTTACTATGCTTATCTCTAAAGTTAAATTTAAATAATAAAACATTTATATAGATGCTGTAAAGTTTACTGTATTCTGTCATTTTATTTATTCACAGAAAATAAATCAAAAAAAAAAAAATCATGTCTATCTTTATGGTTTATTTTAATAATTTCTAGATTTAAATAGTGGTTGTTTAAACTTATTTACTTTTGTCAATTCTAAATATTTGTACAAAATAAATTTAAAGAAAATAGTCTATCTATGATTTTAGCAACAAGTCTTTTAAAATAAAGAAAATATATGCATAGACTTAAATATGATGACTTCAACTATTTTGTTAAAAATGTATCAAAATAAAATATCAACATATATTTGCATATAGAGGTTGCCCTAGATTTCTTATGCAACAAAATATATATGTGTGTGTGTGTGTGTGTGTGTGTGTGTGTGTGTGTGTGTATCTATATTCATCTTTTAAAATATATATATATATATAATATTTAAAACAAACAAAAAAAAATTATTAATAAAACAAATTTAAAAAAAAAATATACAAAATAAAAGGAGAAGAAAGGGTAGGGCCAAACCCACTGTGATTATCACAGGGGTCGGCACAGCCGGGGGACCACCACTGTAGCTTCCCACAGTGGAAGGCACAGGGGGGGCGCCACTATGGGCAACCATAGTGGTTGGCACGGGGCCTCCAACTATGGTTAACCATAGTGGGGAGACTTCAGGCCGCCACTGTGGTTTCCTAAAGTGGGCGATGCCCGGCCGCCACTATGGGTAACCACAGTGTCATCCTCAGGGTACCCCGCCACCACCATTAACAACTCCTCCCCAAAATAAATCCCTTGCCGAGTTAGCCATGGCCTCCATTCCATACCTTCAGCCCTCCTTCCTGCCAAAAGAAAAAGATAAAACCCTAACTGGGTAGGGTTAGGGTAGCAAAAACAATATATATAAAATGAAAGTAAGGAAAGGGCTTTATTTTTATATTAATAAAATTAGGGTTTTCATGGTTGTTTGTATAATGTGAAAACATATTTAGGTATATATATATATACACTTAGCGTTTTAAATTATGGAAGATTAAGGCAAGTTGGAGATAAAATATTTTAATATGTTTTAATAAACATGTGAGTATAATTAAAAAAGAGATGCTTTAAATTAAAATACTTATGAAGTTAATCTTTTGGGAAATTTAATTTTGTTGTAAATTATTTGACTATAGAGGATAATTTTAGCCCACCTAGATATAGGTTTATGAGATTAAACTTTATAGGAAAATATTCCCTATGAATTTAATTGACCCTTTACTCGATTCAGTTAAACACTTTTAATTAGTTTTCAAATAAAATATAGACATTTATAAACTAAGTGCTAAGACTAATTTAATTAGATCCTAAAAACAAATAATGGTTATTGGAGATTAATTTTATTTTCATCAATTTTAGAGAGTTTTGAATTAATTAATCTATTGACTAAATTTTATGAGATAATAAATTAATTCATTTAGTAATCTGCATTTAATTTTAAATTATTTTCATTTACCTGTGTTAGTGATTAGAGTTAACTCAAACATAGTTAAGACAAACTTGCTAGTACATTTCATATTTGCAAATTTATATGTTTTAAGTTGTGATTTAAAAAAAAAAATTTATCCTGTCCTTGCCCAAAAGTTTGGGCATGACAAAAGCTCTCAAATGTTTCAGTAGTAGGACTCAGAGAATCATTGAAAGCATCAATGTTAGGGTTGATGAAAACTCTAAGAAACCCGAGGAAACTGACAGTAAGCATGTAGGAGATGAACCGGTAGTAACCTTCTGGGAACCGGTTGCAAATCTGCCCAGTACCAGTAACTGTGCTCCTACACCGGTAGATGCTGATGTTGATGAAGATGAGGACGAAGAAGAAAAGCAAGAGGAATCTGTTAAGAATATACCTAGGTATGTCAAACTCAATCATGATCCAAAGCAGATCATAGGAGACAAAGATGCAGGAATTCTTACAAGAAGAAAGATCAGAGAAAGCTCATGTATGATCTCCAAATTTGAGCCTAAATCATTCAAAGAAGCACATAAAGATGAAGACTGGAGCAAGGCAATGGAAGAGGAGCTTGACCAGATAGAGAATAATGGTACATGGTCTTTTGTATCTAGACTTGAGCATAAAAATATCATTGGAACCAAATGGGTTTTCAAAAATAAGCTAAATGAGGATGGGACCATGGTAAGGAACAAAGACAGACTGGTATGTAAAGGATATGCCCAAGTAGAAGGAGAAGACTATGGAGAAACCTTTGCTCCAGTAGCAAGATTGGAAGGAGTTCGTATTCTTCTTGCATATAGGATTCAAGGTATACTAAATGGATGTAAAATCTGCATTTCTAAATGGAATACTTGAAGAGGAGGTGTATATAGAGCAACCAGATGGGTTTACCCTATCAGAAGATAGTGACATGGTGTGTAGGCTACACAAAGCCTTGTATGGACTGAAGTAGACACCTAGACCATGGTATGAATGCTTACATTTCCATCTTGTGAAGATTGGATTTGAAAGAACAAGTGAAGATAGCAATATCTACTTGAAATCAGAAGGAGATCAAATTCTAATATGTGAAGTATTTGTTAATGACATAATCTTTGGTGGAGATGACAAGATGAGTCATGACTTTGCAGATGAGATGAAAAAGGAGTTTGAGATGTCACTCATAGGGGAGATCAAGTTCTTCACTGGACTACAAATTCAGCAAATGAAAGATGGAATCTTTATTACTTAGTCCAAGTATGTCAAAGAGGTGTTGAAGATCTTTGGCATGGAAGACAGCAAACCAGTTGGTACACCAATGGTGACCAGTTGTAAACTATCAAAAGAGGATGACTCAGCATTGGTAAATGAGAAGGATTACTAATCAATGATTGGTAAGTTGCATTATGTAGTGCATAGAAGACCAGACATTGCACATGTAGTGGGGATTACCACTAGGTTCTAGAAAAGCCCAAGAGAATCCCATCTGGTAGAAGTAAAGTGGATTCTTAGATATCTAAAGGGAACTATTGACTATGGATTATGGTATCCATACAATGATGATTTCAACCTAAGTGTGCTCACAGATGTTGATTGGCATGGTAATGTGGATGATCGGAAGAGCACAACTAGTGGTGCATTCTTTCTTGGCAGTAGACTGGTCTCATGGATGAGTAAAAAGAAGAGTTGTATCTCTCAGTCTACAACAAAAGTAGAGTATGTTGCAGCTTTTATGAATTGCACCTAGACTATTTGGATGAAGCATGTATTGAATGGCTTCAAAGTTCCCGTATCAAACTGGTAAGTATATTTTGTGACAATACAAGTGCAATTAACATTTCCAAGAATCCAGTTTTACATGCTAGAACCAAGCACTTTGAACTCAACTATCATTTCTTGAGGGAAAAGGTTTAGAACAAAGAGGTGGTATTGGAATATGTTTCTAGTAAGGAGCAGTTAGCAGACATATTCACCAAGCCTCTACCGAAGGCTACATTTACCTATTTGAGAGGTGAATTAGGGGTGTTGTCCCTTCAAGAGGTAAACTAAAAGTTTTGTGCTCCAAATCAGTCAGATCTTACTTTGCTATATCTTTTCAAGATTGATGTGTTGAAGGATGCTACTCCTCAGGGGGAGCAGCATAGTGGAACAGGGAAGCTCATGCCTCCACTTTGGCATTGTTTTCAAAGGGGGAGAAGATGTGAAGTAGAGAAGATATCTGCAATATTAATGAAAAGATGTGATGCTAAAAGAGAGATATCTTTGTATATTACCATCAAAGCCAAAGGGGGAGATTGTTGGCATATGTCCAGAGTATGTTGACATGATGATATAATGTTGTCATTGATGTCAATATGCTGAAGAGTGAACCGGTATATTAAAGCCAAGCAATTGGCAAAGTAAACCAGTATACTGTTGAGAACCGGTAAATTGAAAGGTGAATTGGTATATGGAATATTTTCTATCAAGGCTTAATATGGTATGACTACCAGTTGGTAGTCTCAGGTATGTTTGTTCAAGTGAACCAGTTAATTGAAAGGTGAACTGGTATATGGAATGTTTTCTATCAAGGCTTAATATGGTATGACTATCGGTTGGTAGTCTCAACTTCAAGGTTTCCGATCGAAGTGTATCGAGCCTATGTGATTCAACTGATGACATTATGTGATGAGTTAGCATTGTAATAGAGATTAGATCATGTTACGACGTCAGCCTCATGTGCATGAAGGATCTTGCATGAAGGGGATTGATCCTATCTACCTCAAGAATGTGCAAAGTCTCTGCAAACGATGGAGAACGCGTGATGGGTTATCACCTCCATGAAGTGGAGAAGAATGAATGATGGAGAATGTCTTGAGATCTGTTCAAGACTGTTGTATTCAAATCCAAAGTGTTCAATGGTCAGGATTGAACCAACTGAATTTCTCAACCTAAATGTTTAGGGTTTAGGGTTTATGCGACCGACCTATCTATTTCCTATAAGGTCGATGTTGTGTTTCATGTTGAGGTTGTTGGCAAATGTTGTGTGTGTATCTAAGTGCAGAGATACGTGATTCTTGCCAGACAAAATAAGAGAATTGATACCTACAAAGTGTGTGTGTAGAAGGAAGGAACTAAAGCGGATTTGCATTGGCATTGAGTGCTATTACCAGATCATTGTAATACCTATTGATCTCTAACAACTTCAACTTTTGGAAAATCCCTTAATAGGGTAGCTTTAACTAGCTTGCTATAATTTTTTTAATAGGGTGACTCAAAGCCACTGAGTTCATAAAATCCTTTGACAAGGTAACCTTTAATAGGGTTTAAATCTTAACTAGGTATTCTAGCCATCCCTTAACCGGGTGATCCCTAATAGGATCGGTTCCTAACAAAACCTGTTGTAACAGTCTTTAACTGGACTAGGCTCCTAACAGAGAGAACTTCTAAAGAGTTTAAGAATAGCTTGTGGGTATTCATCCCCACCGTGGTTTTTCCCAATAGGTTTTCCATGTGAAAAATATGTGTGTCATGTGTGATACCTCTTTCATGTGATGCTTTGTTATTTCCTGTTTTGTAGTGAATCATGTTGATCTAGCAAGTTTGTATGTTTTTGATGGTAAATTACCTCTTTATGTACAAGAATAAAGTGGAAATGAAGGTGTAGGTTGTGTGGAAAAGATAAGTGTTTCCGATTTATGTCTTTCACAGTCACATTGTGTTTAACCGGTAGTCATCTGGTTCAAATTGATGTTAGTGATTGCCAGTCAAGTTCACTTCTTGCAATCAAACTGGTTTAGGAAAAGTTTTTGTCCGTGTACCAATTCATCCCCCCCTTCTTAGTATAGGTTTGGTACTCACTGTTCATCATTGAGTTATCAGAAATCTCAACTTGATATGAAGCGATGAAGCTGAGATACCCCTAGCAATAAGGATTTGTTTGATTTTCCTTAGTTAAAAAGATTTTTTCTCAACTTTTCATGAAGATTTGAAATTTTTATCAACATTGAAGATGTGAGGTCATGAGGTCATGAGTATTCCCCCTCAGGAGAGAAATCAAAAGATAGCGAGGGTACATGATTATAGACAATTGTTGGCAAGGATAATTATTTGAGCACGAAGAACAATTCAAAGGAATATTTGAAGATTTAGCATTGATTAAGAGAAATTGAGCACAAATTGAAGAAAGAATGAGAATTTGATGAAAGTGCTATGTGGTCTAGGTTGTGGAAAATTGACTAGAGAATTGACTTCAAATTTTGATTTCGATCCTAAAAATGGACTCACGACGGCCGATTTAGTTTAGGGTATAAGTTTTATGACGAGATATACGAGCTCTTGATGTGATTTTATCATACTTGTGTTGATTGATTATGAGATGTCTTTCTATATGCTTTATTCTATATGCATGCATATCGTTTCAATATGGATGTATGCGATGGAGATGCAATATGGATGTTTATTTTTGTTCCTTTTTATGCAAATAAATGATGATGCAAATAAATGATGAGAATGAGTAACTAGTAATGAATATGTTTAGTTTTTCATGCAATAATATGAATGCAAACAAGTAATAATGAAATGTATGGATCTATATAAGATGCTCATGTATGTAGCTAACATCTCAATACACAAGTACTCGATTGGAGAAATGATAATGAAAAAGAGACCACTTAGCTGAGAAATGACAATTGCTTCAGACTCTAATTCAAAAGATAAAGAGATCATTGTTATAATGCCGAAATCACCTAAAATAAACAAAATTTAGAATGAATGCAACCTAAATCTAGTCACTAGATTTAGTATGCTTAATTTTCATCACTGAGTGTTTACAAACATAGCACGCAGAATAGAGTTCCTTTCTTTTCATGTGCAATATTAATTATCATGTCTGCAATGAGCCTTTCTTCGTTCATATCCTTGGATAGATTATGCATGCATCCATATTGCATATTTAAATAAATTCCCTCAAAATAGACAAAGAAATGATGCTAACTGTTATCACTATTTTGAAAATTGGGTATTCTTGTTCCATAATTGGCTAAATCTGCAAGGTTGTGTTTGAACATTTCATGTTGCCTCTGTGTTTTGTGCCAAAAGGGGTTTAGGGCTTTTATTTTTCACCCTTCCTTTGTTCTGAAAGCTCTTGCATTCTATTTTTGCGTTACCTTTTTCCACTTAACTGGAAGGGTAGGTCAGTTGTGAAAGGGTCTCCCCTTTACAAATTGCGTTAGACGGCTCTTTATCAAATTTTTATTATTTAGCACCATTTTCCTAAGTTTTGAGTTCTTTGTTGGGCCCCATAAAAAGCATCCAAGTTCTAGCAAATCTAACAGAGTGCACGATCTTGTGAAGGAAATGTGCTCTAGCTTTATCCTTCATGAAATAGAGAAAAGATAGACAAGTCTCAGAAAGTAAGCAAGCCCTATAGTTAAAGACCAATCAACTTAATATTGATCAAGTGGTCCACGTGAGTTCGCAAAGGAAAGATGTTCGATGCTTACCTTTTGCGAAATAGCGAAGAGGTAGTGGGCTCGGTAAAAAGGGTGACATGGCAGGTAAAGAATGTGCATCTCCCAGTTAATCTTATGGTTCACATTGGTTTGCGAAGAAAATTTGTTGGAGGTTTAAGGTCAGCAAAACAGTGAAAGAGATGGTGGACCCGGGCGGCTGGGTTAAGGGATGAAGCTAAAGGTTGAGTATCTGGCTCAAGATCTTATGGCTTGCGTTGATTTGTAGCTGAAAGGGGTCCAAGGTTTACCTTTTGTGAAGTAGCGAAAGGTGGAGGGCCTAGGTAAGCTGGTCACAAAAGGGTTAACAGACAATCATCTTAGAAAAGATCTAACGGTTCACATTAGTTTGTGAAGAAAAGGTGCCTTGGGTTTAAAGTCGGTGAAGTAGTGAAAGGTTGGTGGACCCACAAGATAAGAAGGTCATGGTTTTAAAGACCGATCAACTTGTAGTTGATTAGATGACCCACGTTGATTCGCAGCCTCAAATCAAATGAAGTTTACCATCCACGAAGTAGCAAAATGACTGGCAGTCACATGGTGGATGACATGATAGGAGAGGTGCATCACTTGGCTAAGGTAAAAGATGGCCTGTCAGATACATGTGGCTCCAAAGGATTGTCGAGGACCCGCTTTGATTTAACTGGGGATGGTGTTGAAACCCATGGTAAAATAGAACACGTGGCGGTCCTGAAATGGAGCTAGATGAAGTTCTTAAGCAAATGGTTGACTGACATGTAAGATTCATTTATCAGTGATAGAACAATGAAGGTAGTTTCTTTTTCGAGGGCCCACTTTAAAGGTTTAAGTGCATTAATGGTTGTAAATCTCGAGATTGATCCAATGATGGGGGATTTTTCATAGCCTAAAGATGCAGGGTGGTTAGCCTTTACGAAGCAATGAAAACCGCTAGCAGTGATGGTTGTGTGTGGTTAGTGTAATAGACTAGCCGTCATCGTGTAAAGTAAAGGTCAAGCAAAGGGGTGAAGATCTAATGGATGGCATTGTTTCATGTGGAAAAGATGCATAAGGTTTATGCTCCATGAAATGGCAAAAGGAAGTTAGGGCCCAGTCTTAAATAGCTTGACCCAGGTAAGGTAAAAGATGTGCAGTTTTCTCGAGATCCAAAGGACAGCATTGCTTCACAATGAAAATTTGTGAGGATTTTAACCTCTGTGAAATAGCGAAAGGCGAAACACTAAGAGAATGTTGTGATCCATCAGAGCCAATTGTTGAATTTGGCTGCGAATTCAATTTTGAGTTGATTGCTGAAGCATGCGGTTTAATGCCTCAATTCATTGCTCGGGTGCCGTATTAGGCTTCACAATCAACTGGTCATTAGCATCATTTCAAAGAGTCTTTTGTAGAGAAGTCGGTGCGTAGAGAAATTTTCTTCACTAACAACCAGTAAGTTTCAACATATTTCTTGAATATTACCACTTGAATTGGAATCACTGCATGCTCGTTTTTCTTAGAGGTTAGTTCATTTTTTAATTAGTATAACTATGATTCCAAGATGGCTACAACAAGGGATTTCACTAGAAAAGTAAATTATCAAGATAGGAATATATGTGATGATTTCTTGGAACAGCTGACCATGTCCACAAATGCCTTGGCCAGAATCAAAGAATTGGTACCCAAAGCCCCCCGTCTAAGAATTGGAGACGGTCTGTATGACAAAGGCAATTGGTTGCGGGATCCACAGATAGGGATGTCAGGTTTGGCACTTTTCAAGGTGGGTTCTGGTCAAAGACAATCCCCTACCCCAATGAATAGTATATGGGAATTGGACATGGGAAAACTCATAGTCCTTGGGGTTCTCATGGATACAGATTTGTTAACCCAGATTGCACAAAATTATGACCCTTTGGCTAAATGTGTTAGAAATATAAATGGGAAAGTCTTGATTGAGATTAAGGATGAGAAATTTAGGAAGGCATTTAGGCTCAGTGGAGTGTCCAACTATTTAGAGCCTATCAATTTTGAAACACTCGCACATGTTTTCAACATGCAAAGAGATCACCTCAGGAGTGGCCTACAAATTTTTTTTTGTCAAAATAGGAGGGTTAACTGTTGTAGGTCCCAGCACCATGGAACAATTTTCCCAAATAGGGGAAAAGAAACAATTTTCCCAGTTGTCACCATGGATCATCAATTTGTGATCACCAATGGTGGTTGGAAACATTTTGATTATTTCTTTCAACTATATAGGTTGTCTACTATAGTCTTAGGGTTTGCTGACCCTGGGGATTTTTTCAATGGCATGTTTAGAAAAAGAGTAGTGTATAAAGGTAGGCCACACTAATTTCATTTCCCTGAAGATCTATTTAGAAATGAGTTCAGCTTGGATGAGCAAGAATTGAGGAAAGAAAAGTGGGTGGAATACAAAAGGGTTCTTGATTTTATTCATCAATTTGATAGTAGTTATGACCCTCTTTCCAGCTTTAATCCCTTTGAGGAAAAAATTAAATTCTTGATTCTTTATTTTGAGGACCTAATGCAAACTTTGAAGGAAAAGAGGGAAGCTATAATAAGAGATAATCCTGACAAGGCTAAGTTAGTTCTAGCTAAGCCTGCCTTTGCTAAGGCCATCCCTCTGGGTGACTATGTAATGCATAAAAGGTCAACATATAGTGTGTTGATGCTAGTAAAAAGTGAGCCCTCTACTTCAAGAGGGAAGAGAGAAATTGAAGATGTCATTGACATCCAAGACTCGCATAAGAGGAAAAAGGTGGGGAAAGAAGCACAAACAAGTGAGCCCCTTTACTCTCTATCTCAATCCCCTATCCATATAGGAGATGAACACATGGTGGCTGAATAGTTGTTGCAATTAGGGAGTCTCAGAGAAATTACCTACACATATGAAGAAACCCAAGAGGGGATGCCAGAAGAGCCACCTAGTGCTGAGATGAATTTAACTGCTGATGAGTTCAAAGGTAAGGAGCTCGACCCTGGTGTTAAGCAAGCTAGAGAGGAGTTCCTTGCAGATAGTAATTTTGTCACAATAGGGGCATTCATGCAATTTTTTTGGAAGCAGAACATTGAACAATTCAAGGCAAGTTGTGAGAAGAGAACAAGCGAGAAACCCCACAAAGATTCAACTTTAGTGGAGGAAGAAGTGAAGCAAGAAATGATGGTAGAATTTAAGGCCATCACTCCTAAAAAGGGGAGGGAAATGGTGTCAAAAGCTAGTGTTCTGATCCTTCCTGAATGGGATATAGCTAATGCCTTAGTTCTTGAAGCAATAAGAATAGAGACAAAGCCCCTGGAAGGAGTTACATTCAGTAAAGATAATGTTGCTCTAGTTTTGTGGTCCCTTAGAAGGGATGAAAACAGAAGGAGTAAGGACACTTCAGAATCCAGTTACCTGGGAGGTATGATGGTGAAGAGGGTCCAAGACATTGGAGTGGTAGAAGCTACTAGCATAGTCCTTGAGACTATGAAATTCAGTGTGGAAGTGGCAAAAAAAGAGTCTAAGGAGAGAGTTGATCTCCAAGAAAAATTAGAAACAATTTTGAAGGCTTATAATGAAGCTGTAGTCACATAAATCTGTCCACTTAATTAAATGAATATTTAATATTTATTTGATTATTTAACCATCAATTAATAATTAATTAAATTAATATATTTAATTAATTCATCTTAACCCTCTTCTCCTATTGATTAAATAAATTATTCAATTTATTTGATTTAATTCACTTAACCAAATTCAGACCATTAATTAAATAAATAAATCATATTTATTTAATTAAATATTCTCTCACATTTAAATAAATTAATATTTATTTAAATCCCCCAAAATCCCACCTCTCACATTTAAATAAATAAATCATTTATTTAAAATCACCTTTATCCTCCACCCACTTGCATTTTCCTACAAATACAAGTTGCACAATTATTTTAAATAAATAATTTATTTAAATCACCTTTATCCTCCACCCACTTGTATTTTCCTACAAAAGCAAGTTGCACAACTATTTTAAATAAATTATTTATTTAAAATCCTATTTATCCTCACCCACTTGAAACCTTTAATGGTTTCCCTTAAAGTATTCAAACTTGATGGCTTCCTTCTATAGTCTTCTTAAGACTTTAATGGTTTTCCTTAAAGTCTTCAAGCCTTTAATGGTTCCCCTCAAAGTCTTCAAGCATTTTAATGCTTTATCTTCCTTTTTCTCATTTAAATAAATTAATATTTATTTGAATATTTATCCAAATACAACTTGCACACATTTATTGAAATAAATGAATTTTTATTTTAATAAAATCCTATTTTCCCTCACCCACCAAATCCACTTGCAAAATCTAATCCCCTTCTAGATTCTTCTAACCCCTTCCTAATTAACTTAATCCATCCCCAAAATATTGTCACATTCCTAAGCAAATTGGAGTCACTTCTCAAAGACTCCAAAGTCTTTGAAAAGCAATTAATGCTTTGTGTGTTCAACAAATTAACCCTCAAAGTCTTGGATAACCTTTGAAAGCTTTCAACCTTCAACCACTTAATCCCCAAAGTCTCCAATAACCATTAATGGTTAATTCAACCCTCCCACATGGTTAAAACATTTGTTTTGACTCAACCTCTACCCAACCCAAAGGTCTCATCAGGCCATTAATGCTTTGACCATGATTATCTCTTAAACATTTGCACAAAGGTTTATCCTTGGATTAACTCTTAATCCAATGGGTAATCTTAATTTAGACTTGACCCTTGCCTTCTAGATAACCATGAGGTCTTCTCAGGCCTTTAATGCCTCCAACCTCTTCTCTCAACCCAATCCTATGTTGAAACTTGTCACCATTTTATTGGTGCCAATTGTGCACATGGATCCCCAACTTTCAATCCTAACCCTTGTTAAGATTGCTCAATCTTAACCCTTCATTTCCCTATTTCTTCTATAAATAGAACCCTTCTCCTCAAGCAAAAAGGGAAGCATTTTAGAGTATTGTTGTTATACTGGCATTAGCATAGAGCTTTTTCATAGCATCACTAACTACTCTTGCATAGTATTTGCTTATCATATTCAACCATCTTGAATCTCCATATGGCATCCATGGCTAGTGCTAAAAGCTGAGAGCTACACTCATTTGGGACTTGGAGAGGAGAGGAACAAGGGAGGAGCAACTATGAGCATCTTGATTAGCTATTTCATTTTATGTTTATATGCTTTCTATTTCATGCTTAATATCTCTCTTGATATGCCTGTTTAGGATAATCTTTTGTTGCTAACACTAACGTTTGTTTCTTGTGCTCTTGTGTGTGTTGCCATCAAACAGATTTTCTAATCCTTTTTGCAGAGTATCATTTGGTGAACCTGACGTGAATCCAAACACCAAAAAGATCATTTTTTTTTTTAACCAATAACATGTTTGAATGTTGAAAATGTCACACAGGTTGCGATTTTGACACTGCTTTGGTGCGTTTGGCATTATTTTGGCGCTATTCCCCCTGTTTCAGTGCTTTTCCCTTCTCTGTCTTTCCCTTTCTTTTAATACGTTTGTGTTAAATAGTGCCTCTGTTCAAACGCAGACTAGCGCTATTGTAACAAAACGTTGTACAAATCACCTTGTAACCAAAAAAAAAAAAAAAAATTTAGGCTTGTAGAAGCCCACCAAATAGGCAGATTTTACTAACTATTTTTCTCTTTTGTGCAGATTTAAATTAGATTAAAGAGTAGATTTATATTTTTTTACTAACTTGTTTTTGAAGTTGGTTTTAAAAATGAATTCACTTTTTATTTTGGTTTAAAATTAACTTCACATTTCAAATTTGGGCTTTTGAAAAAAGAATCACACATTTGTTTGGGGCTCTTAAAAAGAATTTCATTGTTCAAAGGTAAAAAGAACCACAAACTTATACAAAAAACAACTTTATTTTTTTTGCAAGTTAGGAAACAAACTTCGTTTTGGTGCTTAAAATCAACAAGACAAATTTTATTTCTTGCATCAAGATAAAACTCACAATCCACACTTCCATTTTTGGTGCAAATAAAATTCACAATCAACTTGTCTCATTTTCAAAGCAATTTTCCTTCAAAGCAAAACGTGTTTTTCATTAAGTTGACCAGGATTTTCAAAATTCTAGATTACAAAACACATTGCCTTTGAAGTTAAAAAGAACACCATGACTGTTGGAGCAACATCTCCAAATAGTTAGATCATATTGCCATGATGGATTAAAAAGAACAAGTGAATTTCATGTTTGGCACGCTTGTGCACAAAAGTCAGTCGAGTGGACCTACTTCTAACACACACTATCCTCTCCCTTGGCTTTCGTGGTCCTAGGTGCAAGAGAAAAGTGTTAGTAACGCTCAAATTTTATCTTTTTAAGAGAGGCCTGCCAAGGGATCGATACTCTTGGGAACGACCTCGAGCGGTAAATCCTTCGAGCCGCTATAGAAATCAGGTGAGAGCGAAAGCTGTAGCCTTGGGTATAGCTGTTCCTACAGTGTAACTGGCCGAAAGGACAAATGGGCCCCACCACCAGTTACAAGGCTCTTAAGTGAGTCACTGCAGAATGAACTTATGTCCAAAAATATCGAACATGACTAAACACCTTTAAGTAGTAGCCCACCCGTTCTATTGATTGAGGATATTTGAGATATAATTTAGTGCAAGAGCATAGACGGTTTTGCTCCCAAGATACTCACCATACATATTTCCTTGAGTAGAAACATAGCTTTTTGAAAAGTCACTTGTGGCTTGATAAAAGTGGTGACTCCCCCATCATAGGGATCATCTATTTGTTATGCTCGTGCAAGACTTAGTATATCACATCCTTACCTGCCACGGCGGGATTCATAAGGTATGTAGTACCAAAGTCGAAGAAATATCAAGATGTGGGCTAAATTTATCACAACTGGCCATTTGACCTTAGGGATAAAAAATGTTTGAAGTGTGTTCGTTTTACAGACCTAGTGCAAATTGAGCCGACTTCAGGCTTTGGAACTACACCTTAAAATAAATCTAAAGGAAGGGTCAAAAACAAGTCCAAGAATTGGGTTGATCTAGACCCATACTCATTTGTGCCTTTGAGGCAACATTCTTGTGTTTGTGTGCTTGCTTTGTTTTCTTGTCAAGAAAAAATCAAAAAAATCAATCCCAAAAACAAAGTATTCATCCAACATTTCTCAAAAACAAACAAAAATACCAAGAACAAAGTACAAACAACAAAGAGACAAAATTTATGACCATTCTTCACATCTTGCGAAAGAAGCAGTGTCATCAGAATACCAACTTGAAAACGAGACCACTAAGCTCAAAGGCTTTAATCAAAAGGAGGAAATTCTTCTATATCAATCGACAAATCTTTGTCTCCCATAGAGTCTTTCTACATCGCATGCATCTATACCTTCAAGGTAAAACAAACGAGTTTGATTCAGAATCATTGAATCGTAGAGCTTTTATGCAATATAGAGCTCTGAGTTATCACAAAAATCAAGGAGGAAAGATTAATCCCAACTTCTTCCCAAACATCTGTATCACCTACAACACAGCTCGAGAAGTGCCACCAACGCCTGAAAGGGAAGAGATAGAGTTTGTTCCATTTGTAACACAAAGTTTTTATTGAAGTTGAAAACAAAAACATCCATCATCTCATTCATACATCATCACTTAATCATCAATCCATCCCAAAACTCTCAAAACATTAAGAGGTTCTTGTCCCAAGATTCCCTTTTAGATATTGCTTGAAATCAAAACACATCACATCACTTTTTAGATTGTTTCTACATCTAGGATAAGCTCATCCTAAGAGACACATCTACGCAGGTTAAAACTAGTTCATGAGTGAATCCTCTCATTGCTAGGTAGTCAAAATCTGTAACACATCTCAGATTTCTCTGCACCTTATCACATCCAAACTTATCAAAACAAACAAGCAATTCAAAGAAGGAATTTCAGTTACATCTACCTTAAAGTGCTAGAGATCCCCATACAACACAAATCACCAACCAATCAATCTTTCATTTCATCACCACTCATCAGCATCTTCAATCAACTTCAAAAACAAACTTGCAAACAAAATGGCTCAAACCCGATCACGATCAAGGCAACGAGAAATGGAAATTGAGGAAGAAGAGGACAACCTCAATGAATTTCAAGAAGCACTTGGAGGAAATGGGAATGATGAAAACCCAAGTACTCCCACTCCTTCAACAATCGAAAGGGTTCAGCATAACCCTCATTTTAACAGATTATTCGATGAAATACTAAGGAGCAATGCGGATGCTCACTTTTTAAGACTCGCTCAAGAAGGAGCCAAACTCCCCTCTGACTTTGATCTTGCCCAATTAAGACAAGCATCAGAAAGACAAAGTCGCCATGAGGAGGAAAGGCGTAGAGATCCTATCAGATATAACATCCCTCGAGGTAACCCACCACCTCCTCCTCCAAATGAAATGGAGATGTTGCGGCAACAAGTCGAGAATCTCGCCCAACAACTTCATAGTGGTGTTAAGACCAATCAATTTTCACTTAACGACATCTGTCCCTATCCGTTTGATAGGAATCTTTATATGCCACCCTTTCCACGCGGGTTTGAAACACCCAAATTTGAAAAATATAGAGGAAAGGGGGATCCCCATGATCATGTCCGAGAATTTCATTCCGCTTGTCTTGAAGTGGCTTATGAGGACACATACCTAATGCGCCTTTTTCCCCAAAGCTTGGGAGGAACCACCACATCATGGTTTTCCCGATTACCAGGTGGCATTAGAACATTTGAGGAACTCATCCAGAAGTTCCTATCTCATTACTCTCATAATATTGAACGCGACATCACCATGATTGATCTATGTAACACCAAACAAAAACCAGGTGAATTATTCTCAGTATTCCTGCAACGATGGCACCAAATGTCTAGCAGACGTTCTCTTCAGTTACCTGAACGAGAACTAGTGGAAATTTTCATTTCCAACTTAAACGAAGAAATGGAATTTCACCTGGATGTCAAAGACACAGATTCTTTTAACGATATGATCACCAAAGGTATAAAATGTGAAAGGGCACTCATCAAAAAAGGACTCATCAAAATCTTTAATGAACCCAAAGATGGTCCTCGCCCGCGCTTCAATAGCGATAAACCGAACTTCTGGAACAAGAATAAGAATATCGTTAATGATGGAGTTGTGGATGCTCGGACTGTCCAAAATGCACAACCTGTGGTTCGGTTTGCAGGACAAAATCCTCCACCTCAAAACAACACAAATGTTCTTCCTAATCAAGGTCGCATCACATCTCAGGATGAACCAAGACCTCGTCCACAAAAACAAAAACGCACATACACTCCCTTAGGGGAACCCATTGAAACAGTGATGCGACAACTCATTTCTCAGAATTTGATCACTCTACCTAAGTTATCAAATTATGAGCCTCAAGTCAAACCGGCATGGTGGAGAGATACTGAACATTGTGAGTTCCATCAAGGAAGAGGACATAAGACAAGTAATTGTCATCGATTGAAAGATCTCATTCAGGATCTTATTGACCGAGGAGAAATTGAAATTGAAGGACATGACCCAAAAACAACCAATAATGATCATCAGATGTTCAAGAATCCACTTCCATCACAAGATCAAAGGGGTCCTTCCACTTCCAGACGAGGTCCTGATACCACTGATTATACGCAGGCTGCGTATAATTACACTGTCAATCACCTGTATGATGCCAGTGAACAAATTGCAACTATCACCTTCAAAAATCCCACCTCAAATTGCAATGTTGTTACGCGTCGCGGCAAAGTTACCATCAAGGCAGCTCCACAAGGCACCACCTCCATCCCAAAGCAGTACAATCTTGTGGAACAATTAGACAAAACCCCTGCGCTCATATCCATTTTAGAACTATTGCGCCTATCACCATCTCATAAAACTATCTTGGATCAAGCACTCCAAGAGGCGTCAGTCCCTGCAAACTTGAATACGGACCAGTTTCAAGCCATGGTTGGAAATCTAAAGTCATCACCTTGTCTCACTTTTTCCGAAAGTGACAACTCTTCTTTCCAACAACCTCATAATGCTTCGCTACACATTGAAGGCTTTGTCAACCAACACAGGATCAAGCGAGTCTTGATAGATAATGGAGCAGGCCTAAACATTTGTACACTACAGTTGGTCACAGCATTGGGATATGCACTAGAATCAGTGGATCCTCGCAAGAAGATCACCATCAAGGCCTATGATGATGCAGAGCGTTCATCCAAAGGAGCTGTGGTACTACCCATCCGAGTGGGCCCTGTGGTAAAACACATAATTTGTCAGGTTCTGGACCTTCCTCTGCCATATAATCTATTATTAGGGAGACCTTGGATACATGCCATGCAAGCTGTTCCATCTACCTACCATCAATGTATCAAGTTCCCACATAACGGGGTCGAGATCACAATCCTGGGCGATGCAAATCCCTTTGCATTTTGCCATAATATCAGCCATCAACCAGAGATTACTGTTCCTAATAATAGGGAAGCCATTTCCTCCACATCATATGTAAATCCTGCCTCTCTTGCCAGTTCGAACACCCCTATGCCCAAGCAAGAAAAGCTTAAAATGAAAGTCGCAGAGGAAGGTCCTGGAGAATACAACTTGAGTCAGCTCTTTTGTGTGGGACAAATGCCCACTTCTCCTAGAACACATGGTAAACCACAGCAGTTGCTCCAGCAACCACTAATCACGCCAGCATGTGCCTTAACGCCTTTCATCCTTGGAAAGAGTCAAGAGGAAGAAACACAAGATGAGGACCTAGCGGACTGGATCTATAAAGATCCCATCACCACTGACAAACCGCAAGTTACACCTCCTACGGAACAATATGGCAAAGGCCTCCTCATTATGCAAAGAATGGGATATGATGGTCAGAGTGCTTTGGGATACTGCAAACAAGGACGACATGAACCTCTGCTACCAGAATTCAAGCCCAAAGGTAATACAGGCCTAGGCTTTGAAAAAGAAGTCCTTCCTAAACTCAGATTCAAAGGAAAACCCAACACACCATTTTGCCCACCTACTGCAAAGAGGACACCTTTCATAATCAAAGCACCATCAAACACTATCCCCACTGCCCCATCAAGGCTCACAAACCCACCACAACCATCTACAATACCAATCATCCCACCAAACGAACCAGTAATCCCATCAATAACACCAATAGCAGCAGCAACTGTATCAGAACCCGCAGCAACATCTATGGCACTAGTAGTTCCAGCAGAAACCACTGAGTCACCATTACCAATACTTCCAGTAACAAATCCTTTAAACCCCATCACAATTCCTGCAGCACCGATCACCACAAAGATACATAAACCAATCACACCTGCCGTATTTAACTCAAAAGATATCCCAGTATGGTATAGCAATCGAATGCTGGAAAGTGATTCAGAGACCGACTCACATGAGTGGGAATTTGATTCTGTGCAACTTAACACTTCAGATGAGGAAGACACGTCACCACCTCCACCAGGCAAAGACATCCCTGTTTACGGAGAAGCACAGGTAAAGACCACTTGGGTACCTGAGCTGGAAACATCTTCCACAGACCCTACGTCTCATCCTACGCCTGATTCTGACAGGGAGAGTACCATCAATGACCTTCACCACACTGTCTTAACCCTCACTGATACTTCTAACGAACTTAACCTAATCGATGAAGTAATGCCCATTGTCCACCCTGAACTCATCGAATGGAACCAACCAAATCCCCCATGTCTTGACCTCTTCCAAAATGATGAGGCTATCATTGACTTTTTGGAATTAAGGGATAATCTACCAAGCAGGGATTACAAAGCTGGATTCGCCATTGAACTTAATAGCGCAGCATACTTCGGGGCGGATGCCAAACCCTTCAGCTGCAAAAATATAACAATAAAACATGGATCTTCCAGTGAAAACCACACTGTGGCACTATTTGATCCGACAAAAGTAAAAAGAAAGAGCGTATCCAATGGTGAAAACCTCTCTAAGGCGCCTGAGGATGAAGGGTTTGACATTCTCCCTGCTAGTACACAACAGGAACGATCGACGATTCTCATTGAGGAGACTAAAGAATACAATGTGGGGACTCCTAAAAACCCTCATATCATACATCTGGCATCTCTTCTCACTCCAGAGGAACAACCTCAATTTATAGAGTTCTTCCAACAGCGTCAGATCAACTTTGCATGGTCATATGCAGACATGCCTAGGCTTGATCCTGATTTAGTCATGCATCATCTCACAGTAGCAAAAGGAGCCAAACCTGTCAAGCAGAAGCTTCGTAAGATGCATCCTCAGATTGCCGTGCTAGTCAAAACAGAACTCAAGAAACTCCCGGATGTTGGTTTCATTAGACCAATTGATTATGCAGAATGGATCTCCAACATTGTACCAGTTGGCAAACCAAAAGGGGGCATCCGCATTTGTACAGACTTCAGAGATCTGAATAAGGCATGTCCTAAGGATGACTTCCCTCTACCAAATATCGACATCATAGTAGATTTGACAGCAGGACATGCCATGCTTTCACTCATGGATGGCTTTTCGGGATACAATCAAATAAAGATCGCACCAGAGGACCAACATAAGACAGCCTTCACATGTCCATGGGGCACATACTGCTGGAATGTAATGCCTTTTGGTCTAAAGAATGCAGGAGTGACCTATCAAAGAGCAATGACCACCATCTTCCATGACATGATGCATACTATGATGGAAGATTATGTAGATGATTTACTAGCAAAATCACTTACTAGAGAAGGACATCTTCACATCTTAGATAAAATCTTTGATAGACTGGAACAATACCATGTTCGACTCAACCCAAAGAAATGTGTCTTTGGAGTGACCTCCGGGAAGCTTCTAGGATACATTGTCTCAAGCAAAGGCATTGAGGTCGATCCAACAAAGGTTAAAGCAATCATGGACATGCCACCTCCAAAGAATATCAGTCAGCTAAGAACACTACAAGGACGGCTTCAATCTATCCGCAGATTCATTGCACAATTAGCCGATAAGTGTCACCCATTCACACACCTGCTACACAAGAACATCCGCTTTCAGTGGGATGACAGATGCCAGCAAGCATTTCAGTCACTCAAAGACTATCTCATGAATCCACCATTGTTGATGCCACCAGATCCAAGTAGACCATTATTGCTCTATATCTCAGCAACAAGTACAGCATTGGGTGTACTACTGGCACAACATAATGCAGAAGGAAAAGAGTGTGCTATTTACTACATCTCTCGCACACTGGTTGGCTATGAACTCAATTACACACCTATTGAGCGAGCTTGCCTAGCAGTAATCCTGGCAGCCACTAAATTGCGGCACTATCTGTTAACACACAAGGTGCAACTCATTGCAAAGATTGATCCACTCAAGTATTTACTTAGCAAAGAAGCATTGACAGGTCGCTTAGCCAAATGGGTGATGATTCTAAGTGAATTTGATATTGAGTATGTGGACCGTAAAGCTATCAAAGGTCAGGTTATTGCAGATCAGTTGGCCGATGCACCTCTCATAGGTGATCATCCTCTCATTTCCAATTTTCCAGATGAAGAGATATTCATGATTACAGAAGCACAGTCATGGAAATTATACTTTGATGGTTCATACACTAGGCACGGCTCGGGGGCAGGCATTCTGTTTATCACACCTCAAGGTGATAGCATCCCGAAGTCTTACAGGCTCACATTTCCATGCACAAACAACATAGCAGAGTATGAGGCCTTGATCACAGGACTCAGATTAGCCATACAATGGAAATTAAAAGAACTGCAAGTATATGGCGATTCCCAACTAGTCATTCGACAAGCAACAGATGAGTATCAGACCAAAGATGATAAACTCATGCCATACAAGCAAATGGTGGACAATCTAAAGACATCATTTACTACTATCACTTTCGAGCAGATACCAAGAGATCAGAATCGAGCTGCTGACGCTATGGCTACCATCGCATCTCTACTAGATCTTCCACAGAATTCAACACGCTACAAGTTCTTGGTAGAACAACTTTGGATCCCCGCTTATGATATCCCCAAATCTGAAATGATATGTTGCCTTGTTGGTTCTGAATCCCCATGGTACGGTGAGTTCTACACCTATCTCCGCGATCACACCCTTCCTCCCAACCAATCAAATAACCAACGTAAAACCTTCATTTGCCAAACTGCTCGATATACCATTATTGCCGAAACCCTATACCGACGCAGTCTTGATGGTATTCTCCTTCGATGTCTAGAACAAGGTGAGATAACAAAGGCTTTGGAAGAGGTGCATGAAGGAATTTGCGGGACTCACTCAAGTGGTCCATCACTAGCCAAGAAGATCATGCGAGCTGGATACTATTGGCCATCTATGGAAAAGGATTCCTACTACTTTGTTAGGAAGTGCAAAAAATGTCAAGTTCATGGCGACCTAATACATGCACCAGCTCAAGAACTGCAACCAATCACGACACCATGGCCTTTCTGTCAATGGGGTCTTGATCTTGTGGGTAAAATCCATCCATCTTCATCCAATGGCCATAAATTCATTATTACCGCCACCGAATATTTCACCAAGTGGATCGAAGCTGTTCCACTTACCCAAGTCACCGGCAAGCAGATCGCCTCATTCATCCTCAATTACATCATCTACCGGTATGGTGTGCCCATGTCCATTGTCACAGATAACGGTCTTCCTTTCAAAAATCAGGATGTCCGTGAGCTTTGTGATAAATTTCATATCCAACACCGCTTTTCCACTCCCTATTACCCACAAGGCAATGGTCAGGCCGAAGCATCCAATAAAAACATATTGAGGATCCTAAAGAAGACAGTCAATGATGCCGGTCGTGATTGGCATGTTCAATTGAATCCAGCGCTATGGGCATATCGAACTAGCATTCGAACCCCTACAGGTGCAACTCCTTATTCATTGGTCTATGGTGCAGAAGCTATCTTGCCTATTGAGGTCGAGATACCATCATTAAGGGTTTCCTTGCACAATCTCATTGATGATGACGCATACAGAGTCTCACGCCTTCAGGACTTGGAGCTACTTGATGAGAAGCGACAAGCTGCATACAACCATCTCAAAGCCTATCAGCAGCGCATGAGTAGAAGCTACAATCACCGAGTTAGATCTCGTACATTTGAGGTAGGTGATCTTGTTCTTCGAGAAAATCCTCGCAACCAACCAAATAGAGAACATCAAGGCAAGTTTGAATCAAACTGGTTGGGCCCATATGTTGTCACTGCTGTATTCGGGTCCGGGGCATATCAGTTGGCTACATCAGACGGAGAACCGCTCGCAGATCCAATCAATAGCATGCACCTCAAACGGTTTTATACCTAAGGTGTACAAGGCATCAGGCTCCCCTGCATATCAGACAATACCAAAAACATTCAGAAAAATGTCCTAAAGAAAATACCAAAAACATTCAGAAAAATGTCCTAAAGAAAATACAAAAACATTCAAAAAAGTAAAGAAAAATCATGCATCCAAACGGTGAACAACCACTCCGGTGGCACCTTGGGTAAGAACGATGGTGAAAACCTGGCAAACAGGCACCACTCATAAAGGCTATGGCTCCATTATCTTTCAGACTTGTGGCGATCACATCTACTTCATACATACATCCATCCATCCATCAACCATGGCTTGTTATTCCTCTGCAATTATGATAGTACTCCATACATCTTGCATCCCGCTTTTTCATAGTCATGTCTAAAACTGGGGGCAATGCCTTTAACCTATTGATGGAAGTGGATTCTACATTGTCTTATGATTCATTAAGTTCTTCATTCAAACAATCATCAAAAATCCAAAAACATTCAAAAATATCTCGCAAAAATACCAAAAACATTCAAAACAATTCAAAATCCAAAAACATCGACAAAACCATTGAAAAATCACACAAAAACATGGCAACACCTTGTACATACTCATCCATGCAGATACCAAAACAAACATTGCGACAAACTACTCACACAATGACCATTTACCAAACAACCACACAATCCACATCAACAATCCAAAACTGTCTTTAAAACAAGGATGCATCCTTCCTTACCAAAACAAAGACAAGATGACATTTTCTTTGACAAGAAAATTATGTTAAGCTATCAAATACTTGGTTGATTTATGAGTACAATCATTTGTTTATCTGTATCGGGATCTTTCAGCATTGTTTTGTATCGTTTGCGCATTACTTCCGATGAAGTTCTGGGGCATGTACTAATGGTGTCTACGTGGGAAGTTCACTAAGCTACATGATCTTATGCAAAATGCAGTCATAGATCATTATGGCTTGCTGACTACAGCGTATACCTCGACCATATGAGCATGAACCATTACCAAGGATCCATATTCTTTATTCTTTATGTATATATTGTTTGTTTGCAGGTACAATTCTCTTTCTTTGGTTCCTCCTACCTCCTCCAAACTGGATAAAGGTTTTATTTCTTAGTACGGTATGCACTTGTCTCAGGATATGATCAGCCTAAGATCAAGGAGGACGATCCAAGTCATGCATGAAAGGAGATAATCCTTGTGTGTTCCGCAAGCAATACTCAGGTCAACTTGATCCATTATATCAAGTTGCTTGTATTAACTTGCTATATCAAATCCATGTAAGAAATACTCTGGTCATCTTGAATCATTATGTCAAGATGCTTGTATTCTCTTCCAACATTTTAAAGCTCAATGATGAAAATAGAGCACTATGGATCGTCATTCCATCTCATCTATATATACTGCATTTCATTGCATTCCAACCATCCATACATTCATAATAGCTGCATATCATGCATACATAGTCATAATAATGCATACTCTATTTTCCTCTTCTTCCATAGGAATGAGTCATAAGTCCTCCATATCTTCTATCTAACATCGAATCCCCCCTCACCCTCCCTATCTTGATCATCAACATCATCCTAATCCCTTCATCACTTCCCATCCTCATTCATCCACACAATCAAGCAAGTTGCTCTGTCTACACAGATACATCGACTCCCACACACCTAGACTATCAACAGATACTCTGATCAAGTATCTTCGGGTCTCAACAGGTAATCGATTATGGTAATCCTAGACTACATCAGGCATTTATCATAATGACCTAGTCTCAACGGGGCTACCATGATTCCCCACAACCATCCATCACACACACATTATCAATTGATCAAACCAATCAAACACAATCCAATGGACAATTACATCAATTGTCTACGTCTCAACGAGTATTTTCTTCATATACCTTGACTTCATCGGGCAATTACATCAATTGTCTAAGTCACATCAGGTCACTTTGATTCACTTACTCAGACTTTATCATGTCCAAGTGACCAACTGACATCAACTAGCACGCTTTGACTTGACCGGGGCAATTAAACCGATTGCACCAGATTGTCCAAACAATTTTGATCAATTGTATAGCATCAATCCAAACCCCACACTACATCTGCTATGTATCTCTTGCATGACCTCAGGGTACCCACTGGCTTGTTGTTTCTTCATATTCACTCCATTTTCTCCCATTCTTTCATCATTAGTTCTAATTTCTTCTATTCTACCTCCCCTCCACTTTTCATTCTTTTTCGAGAGATCGCCCGATTTTTCAAAAAAAAAAATTCGGCCCATCTCTCGAGGGGGCATACCACCCATTAAATTTACATTTTATGGGGCATTTCTTCACACCTATTTTTCTTTCTTTGAAACGACGCGATAAACCGGCATACCACCCATTAAATTTACATTTTATGGGGCATTTCTTCACACCTATTTTTCTTTCTTTGAAACGATGCGATAAACTGCACCGTCTCAAAGAGGGGCAAATGTAGTCACATAAATCTGTCCACTTAATTAAATGAATATTTAATATTTATTTGATTATTTAACCATCAATTAATAATTAATTAAATTAATATATTTAATTAATTCATCTTAACCCTCTTCTCCTATTGATTAAATAAATTATTCAATTTATTTGATTTAATTCACTTAACCAAATTCAGACCATTAATTAAATAAATAAATCATATTTATTTAATTAAATATTCTCTCACATTTAAATAAATTAATATTTATTTAAATCCCCCAAAATCCCACCTCTCACATTTAAATAAATAAATCATTTATTTAAAATCACCTTTATCCTCCACCCACTTGCATTTTCCTACAAATACAAGTTGCACAATTATTTTAAATAAATAATTTATTTAAATCACCTTTATCCTCCACCCACTTGTATTTTCCTACAAAAGCAAGTTGCACAACTATTTTAAATAAATTATTTATTTAAAATCCTATTTATCCTCACCCACTTGAAACCTTTAATGGTTTCCCTTAAAGTATTCAAACTTGATGGCTTCCTTCTATAGTCTTCTTAAGACTTTAATGGTTTTCCTTAAAGTCTTCAAGCCTTTAATGGTTCCCCTCAAAGTCTTCAAGCATTTTAATGCTTTATCTTCCTTTTTCTCATTTAAATAAATTAATATTTATTTGAATATTTATCCAAATACAACTTGCACACATTTATTGAAATAAATGAATTTTTATTTTAATAAAATCCTATTTTCCCTCACCCACCAAATCCACTTGCAAAATCTAATCCCCTTCTAGATTCTTCTAACCCCTTCCTAATTAACTTAATCCATCCCCAAAATATTGTCACATTCCTAAGCAAATTGGAGTCACTTCTCAAAGACTCCAAAGTCTTTGAAAAGCAATTAATGCTTTGTGTGTTCAACAAATTAACCCTCAAAGTCTTGGATAACCTTTGAAAGCTTTCAACCTTCAACCACTTAATCCCCAAAGTCTCCAATAACCATTAATGGTTAATTCAACCCTCCCACATGGTTAAAACATTTGTTTTGACTCAACCTCTACCCAACCCAAAGGTCTCATCAGGCCATTAATGCTTTGACCATGATTATCTCTTAAACATTTGCACAAAGGTTTATCCTTGGATTAACTCTTAATCCAATGGGTAATCTTAATTTAGACTTGACCCTTGCCTTCTAGATAACCATGAGGTCTTCTCAGGCCTTTAATGCCTCCAACCTCTTCTCTCAACCCAATCCTATGTTGAAACTTGTCACCATTTTATTGGTGCCAATTGTGCACATGGATCCCCAACTTTCAATCCTAACCCTTGTTAAGATTGCTCAATCTTAACCCTTCATTTCCCTATTTCTTCTATAAATAGAACCCTTCTCCTCAAGCAAAAAGGGAAGCATTTTAGAGTATTGTTGTTATACTGGCATTAGCATAGAGCTTTTTCATAGCATCACTAACTACTCTTGCATAGTATTTGCTTATCATATTCAACCATCTTGAATCTCCATATGGCATCCATGGCTAGTGCTAAAAGCTGAGAGCTACACTCATTTGGGACTTGGAGAGGAGAGGAACAAGGGAGGAGCAACTATGAGCATCTTGATTAGCTATTTCATTTTATGTTTATATGCTTTCTATTTCATGCTTAATATCTCTCTTGATATGCCTGTTTAGGATAATCTTTTGTTGCTAACACTAACGTTTGTTTCTTGTGCTCTTGTGTGTGTTGCCATCAAACAGATTTTCTAATCCTTTTTGCAGAGCATCAGAAGCCAAAGGGGAGATAGCAAGTAGTGATAGAATTATGGCTAGGCTACAGAGCCAATTGGTAGGGCAATATCAGAAAGGTGAGTCTTCTAATTTGATGATTGCATCTTCTCTAGCAAGACGTCCACCCACTAGTCCTATTATCGAATTTCCCCCTTCTCCCATGGCCTCTAGTTTCCAAGCAAATGAGACCATACAAGATGACATGGAAAAGTTGAAACAAGCTCAAGCCTTGTTTGCCAATAAATATGAAGAAAAGGTGAGGGCTACAATTTTGAAATTTGCTAATTTAGTTAGAGCCTCTATTGTATACATTTATATGAACATAATTTTGGATATTTTGATTGATTTAAAAGAAGATGAGGCCACTTTGGAGGCAATTCTAAATAAGTGGATGCCTAGGGGAGAGGAGTTGGAAATTATGTGTTCATCTCATACAGAGGAGAAGGCATGGCTGGAAGAGATGGACCATTATCTATCTCAAAAGGTAAATGAGGTCATTAATACTGATGACACATCTTTATTTGTTAAGACAATTGAGGAGATTGAGAATGTAAAGTCACATTATGGTTTTCTAGAGACAAAGGTTGGGCGGTTGAGAATCACTTGGAAAAGGCTAAAAGAGATGAAAAATAAGATTGTTAGCTCCTCTTGGCCAAGTGATGATGTGTTCCAAGAAAGGAAAAACAAATACTCAGTACAAGGAGAAGAAGGGCTGGAATAGTTAGAAGATGTTGTAGTAGAACAACAAAGTGGAAAGGACTTGTAACTTCTTTATGAAGAAAATTTTGCAGTTGTAACAAACTATTCCTAGGAAGGTCTGAATCTTATTTAGCATCCATATAGTTATAAATGGATACCAGAACTTAGAAAAAAAAGGATCACAAGAATTTTGTAAGGATACTCTACTGAAATTTATCTAGGGTTTTTTTAGGTTCTCTCAGAAATTACTTTTAGTCATGTTAGATTTTCAAAATGAACATGAATATACAAACCAACACTTTTCAACCCTAAATCTTTGTTGTCTTCTGGTGTGCATTCATTTTTTTTACTAGATTATTTTAAATAATCCAGGATTATTTGATTGCATAGGCATTGTGATGCAATCTTGCAGATATATTTTAGGTTTTTCTCTTTACGAGGGAAATTAAATATATGTGAAGTGTCTTTGCTAGTGAATAAACTATCTGCTGCTTAGAATCTGATAAATTGTTTTAGTTTAAAGAGAAAGGACTCATATATGTCAAGAACGTATAGGGTTGATGAAAGCCGAGGTGATGAAATGTATAAAATGTTTAGGTTTGGAACTCTTGTTTGATTTAGGTGACTATGTGGCCTAGATAAGGCACTGATATTAGTGGTGGAGTTCTTTTATTTTTCTTTGGATCAAAATAGAAGATAAACACATATTCTCTTTTAAATGTTTTCAAGTATTATCAAAAGTGACAAGGTCCATAGGTTTTTAGCATTGGTTTAATATGGATCTCTATTTAAAAGTGTGAATTTATTCATAAAAGGTATACCCACCTGAACTTTAGATAAGTTCAAAGTGTAGAAGGTTTTCTAAAACCTTGTTATATGTTATTTAGGAATTCTTTTTTCTTATTGTCCTCTTTACAAGCAAACAAAGTTATCAAATTTTATGACAAAGAGGATTCTTGGGAGGGAAATCAGAATTTGAGAACACAAAAGTGGAAACTCTATTGGTGAGAGTCATAGTGTATATTTGTGTTACAGATTGGTGCTTGTATTAGCTTGGAAGTTTGTTTGGATCTCTTTGTGTTTGTGGAAGATTGCGTTATCTCTCATCTGTCCTATATTCCTCTCTCTGAAAATCTTCCTATCATCTAACTCTTTGCAAGTGATTTGTCAAAATTTGTTCTATTTTTCCCATATTTTTGTGGGTGGCGACTCTGACAAGTATAACCAATGCTATTGAATAAATATAACTCATTTAAGAGAAACAAGTATAATGCAGAAAGGGAAATGCGCCAGATCATTCATGAGGAAGCATCCTCAAGAGAAATTGCAAGAACGATTACCTGAACAGGCATAGAGAGGCCAAAAATGATCAGTGGCACATGAGCCATCTAGTGCTGCTTGGGTACAAAAGAGCATTAATACAGGTAAGTCATCTGATAGACCCATATACACAAATTCAAATTCTTCCTCCTATGAGTTTAAGCAGGACATTTTAGGTTTCCATTCTAGTTTGTTTGGTAATAATGAGGATGTCCAAGTTTTAAATCAGAGGATCTCTCATGCTAGTTTATCTGGGAAGGATAGGAATAGTTCAAACATTAAGATGGATTCTGTACCTAGAACAGTAGATGGAAATATTAGTTTAATTGATATCGACCAAATCAATGTGTCTGATTCTAAAGAAATGTTCCCTGATGAAGATAATGTATCCCAAGAAATTGATGCCCTCAATAGGAGAGTCCATCACTTAATTTCCCTAAGGGAAAAAAAGGAAGAAAATAAAGAAAAGGAAGTGAAAGCTAAGTTGATTGATAGGGATAGGGTTCTAAGACAGATTGTTGATCTTGAAATTTTCACCCAAGAGAAAGCTAGGAGTGAGGTTGAAGGTCCAATCATCAAAGAAAATTTAGTTGCCAAAATTAACCTTGCATACAAATCTATTGTGAAACCAAGTAAGGAGGTCCCTAGTGACCCACAACCTACTAGGAATTTTTTTGACAAAGGAAAACAAAAATGTATGGAAGATGGGTTAGGGTCTAAGACTACTACAAAAGTTTCTCACATGTTGTCTACACATGAGAAAGAAATAGAAAAAATGAGACAAGAAAAGGAAGACTTGCAAAGGGAATTGGATAAAGCTGAATTAAAAGTAGCTAATCAAGAGGTTAAATGAAAAATTAATTATTTAAAAGCTCCTCCTATAAGCTTTCCTTCCACTGACCTCAATAAAACTCTACCTCAGCCTCCATCACTCCCTCCAGTAAAGATTCAGTCAACCTTACCTATGAGCGCTCCTCCAGCTAATCAAATCCCTGTTACTAATCAAAATAGCCAAATCCCTCTGACTCATTGTTCCAATGTAAGAATGAATATGGGTAATAACTCTAATGTTAATCAGTTCAAGAGAAGACCCATTAACTTGGAATTGTGCTCTTTTTTGATGGAATCCTACGGTATCCTAACTATGTTCCTACTGATCTAAGAGATAGGCTTCATAAGTTTGCTAGTAATAATGCAATCAGTGCAGAAGAGCATCTAAAATCATTTGGTGACTTGATAAATGATTATGAAATTGTACATGAAGATGTCATCATGAAACTATTTGTACAATCCTTGGTAGATGATGCAAGGGATTGGTATAGAGGTCTCCCTATAAATAGAATTGGTTCTTGGGAAGATTTTAAGAATTGCTTCTAGGAAAAATATGGTGATAAAACAAATGTGAGCTTCATGCTCAACGAGTTCAATAATATTAGAAAGACTGATAGTGAAATTGTCATAGATTTCAATGCTAGATTTCAGAAAGCAATGCATAGGCTTTATCAAGTGATAAGATTATATGATAATATGTGTTTGAACACTTATTATAATGCTTTTGACTCTAAAATGGCCTATATTCTAAGGGATAAGAAAACACATAGTTTAAGAGATTCTTTTAGTATTGCCATTAATGTAGAAAGTAATAGGAAGGTTTCCGAAAAGGTATGAAGAAGAACAGATGGAAGGTTGTTGCAAGAATCAAAACTGCAACCAAATAAAGTTATTAAGGAAGATGACAAAATAGAGAAGTTGATGATTGCCATGAAAGATCTTACTGCTAAGGTAAGTAAAAATGATAAGCCTCATTAAAATTGGCAAGATAGGCCTCCTAGATTAAATGAAATGCCTTACAACACTACCTAGAAGAATGGAAAGCCTCAAAATGATAAGCCAAAAAATGCTCATAGCCAAGATACCCCTGATCCTTTGAAAGGAGGAAATATACACAATGTAGAAGACACTCCATGGTGTATGGTCTGTGATGGACGACATTCTCCTCATCAATGTGTTGTAGCTCAAGCGCTTGCAGAATCTATGAGAAAAGAAGGTGAGCCTAATATTAACATGTTTGAAACTATTATTGATAGTGATGATGAGTCTTCACAAAGTGATTCTATTGAGTGTGATGGGTTGAATAATAATAAATATTACCAAGGATAGCTGACACTAGATTGGCATCCTGCTTTAAATGTTGTGACCATTGAAGATGAAGAGGTTCATCTCAGAAGACCTAGTGATGAAGAAGTAAGAAATCTTGAGAAGTAAGAAATTTTCCATAGCCAAAGCCAAGCATAACTACAACTTGAGAAGTAGTAGAAAGGATGGAGATCAAGGTGAATGTAGCTCAATGTTCATAAAAGAGATATTTCAAAAGAAGACCGCAACCAATAATTTCATGCCTCAAGATGGCCAGGCAAAGAATGATCAATCTAAAGATACAGCCAAGAGTGTGGATAATAATACTACTGGTGACTTACAAGGGAGTGCTACAGTAAAGAAGGCAAGTCAGCCTAAAGTAGAAAAGGCCAAAATTAATATTGAGTTAATTAGTAGTTCCCCATTTGATATGACCCAAGCTCTGACCCAAATGAGGGTTATAGTCCCACTGGTAGAACTACTGAAGATAAAAGAGCATAGATAAGAAGCCTTATCTTTATTTTCTTAAACATCTAGTAGTAGCATATCTTTTCCTTCAGGCACCATGAAAGATGAGAAGGATCATGAGTTGCAAACTCCATAGGTCTATGTGGGAACAACCATTACTCGAGAACCTTCATAGGTGGATCCTTTCTATGTAACTTTATTAGTGAATAATATACTAATTAAGAATTGCATGATTGACTCTGGTGCTACTGAAAATGTGATGCCCTATAATATCATGAAAGAATTGGGATTGACAGTAAGTACTGTGTATAAAAAGTGTTATGCTATTGTTATCACTATTTTAAAAATGGATGTTTTCAGTCCATAAATGGCTAAGTTTTTGAAAATTTTGTGTCTAGTATGCCCATGTTCTTTCAAATTGTTTTAAATCCTAAGGGGTTTAGGGTTTAGGTTTTAAGTCGCTTCAATATCTGAGAAAAACCCTTTTGGTTTCTATTCTGGCATTACTTTATTCACTTAAGTGATGGGTCCATTTATCATAAAGGTGTTCCCCCCTTGTCATTTACCTAGACGGTCCCTTTTAAATATTTTTGTTCACTTTTGATATGCCTTTTCTAATGTCCGTCGGGCCTTATAAGCATCATGCAACTTTCTGTTAATCTGACGGCCCATGTTGATTCGTGACCAAAAAGTGCTCAAAAGTTAGCTTCTACGAAGTAGCAAAAGGCAAAAGTGGACACGACATATAGGTTTGGACTGAAGCTAAACACCAATCAAGTTTCATCTGATCGGATGGAAGGTGTGGTTTCGTGAGATCAAGTTGAACGTGTTTTAACCTTTGTGAAATGGAAAAAGGTTTTGGTGGGTCCCTAAGACAAGCAATCTTCTTTGGTTAAAGAATGAACAGGTTGGAAAGAGATCAATGACTCACTTTGATTCATAGCCAGGAAATGGTGGTGGGTCCCACTAAAAGTGGTAGTGAAGATAAGTGGTCCAGATGGTGATGACAGAGCAGTGATGAGGTGCTCAGTTGGTAGTCTACAGTGGGCCCGAGCAAGGTTGCCATAGAAGGAGTAAGTAACGAGCAAGTTTTTGAGATCTAATAGCTCGCGTGAATTCATGAAGATAAGATACTAGCAAGTCAACCTTCGCGAAGTGGCGAAAAGGATGGTGGGCATAAAGGACAGGTGTGGCACGAAGCTAAAAGTAGATCAGGTCTATTTTGATCTAACGATTCTCATGGTTTCGTGGCTGCAAGCCAAACGAAAAATAATGTTCACAAAGTCGTTAAAGATAGGTGGAAATCACATGGAGGCATGATGTGGCATAACAGTTGCCATTTTTTGTAGAGCTCGATAGTGATGTGTCAGGTGACACATGGTTTTAAAGAGTGGTTAAGGGCCCACTTAGGTGTAACCGATAGTTATGTGGGAATAATAAAGATAACAAATGGTGGACTAATGGTGGAACCCAGAGTAGTTTCCAGGGTTAATGACTGATTGCCATGTAGCATTTTTCAACTGGAGAACAAGTGGGGTAAGTAATTCCCAGGTAAAGGGCCCACATAAAAGGCATTCATCTCAAGATTGATCCAACACTTCTTGTTGTTTCGTGGCCCGAAGGTGCTCATAGATTAAGCTCAATGAAATGGTGAAAGTCATTAGCTGTCAAGATGAGGTGTAGTTAGTTAAAAAGATTGACTATCCCAGTTGGAGTTAAAGGCCGTGTGAATTGAGTTTGATCTATCGCTTGGTGTGGCTTCACAAAGGAAAAGTGCATGACTCTTAAAGTCCGCGAAATGGTGAAATGGAGGTAGGGAATGACACTAAAGCAAAGAGATCAAACGGAGATAAAGGCGATGTAAGTTCTCATGATCCAATGGCCGGCATTGTTTTGCGAAAGGAAAGAGAATAGGTTTTATGTTCTACGAAGTAGTGAAGGAGAGAAATAGAGGAAGGACTTAGAGAAATTATGACCCATTCGAGCCAGTTTTGAATTCAATTTGGCAAATTCAATTCTGAAAAGAAAGCCGAAGCATGCAGAGTTAATTTCTAAAAAACTTAAATGCCAACTTGTCCTATTGAGTCCACATCAACTTAATTGCTAAGTATTGTTTCATTGAGGTTTGTTGCAAAGCGAATTGTTGTAGAGCGAATTGTTGCAGGGCTTTTTTCTTTAGGTGAATAATCAGGTATTTTGTGCTTTCCTTGATAACTCTTGGTTTGTTCTCAAATACTGCTGTGTGAATTACTTCATTGGAGGTCTGTGCTAGCTTCCAGTGGTATAATTATTTGGGCAGAATGACACCTAGAAGAGATTTAACAGAGAAGCTGAATTACCAAGACCAAAATATCTATGATGATTTTTTAGAGCAATTAACCATGTCCACCAATGTTGGGGCTAAGGCCAAAGCGCTAGTACCAAAGAACCTTCGTCTAAAAATTGGAGATGGCCTCTATGATAAGGGTAATTGGTTGAGGGACCCTGAAATAGGATTGGCAAGCTTAGGACTATTCAAAGTCAATTTTGGGCAAAGGAATTCCCCAGCTCCTTTGAACGACATATGGGAATAAGATGTAGCGAAGCTTGTGGTCCCAAGTGTTTTTATGGATGTAGATCTATTAGCCTTCATTGCACAGAATTATGACCCTATGGAAAGAAGCATCAGGAACATAAAGGGATCAATCTTGATTGAGATAAATGAAAATGAATTTAGGAAATTGTTTAAACTCAGTGAGTCCTTCAATTTGTTAGAGCCTATTGGCTTTGAGTCGCTAGCCCAAGTTTATGACGCACAAAGGGATCATCTTAGAAGTGGCCCATTGAAAGAAATCTTTGTTAAGATAGGGGGGTTAATAGTTGTAGGCCCCAACACAATGGAAATATTCTCTCTCAACTTATTTACTCTAAGAGCTAAGGGTATGTATTGGACATTATGCTAGATCCTTGGAGGGGATGCTAAAAAGAATGTGCCAACCCATTATATGTTAATAATTTCACAAATTCTAAACCCCTCCCTAGCAGTAACAATTGATTATGCCTCATACCTTGCTGATGCAATTCATAAAGGGCTAGTTGGAATCAAAAATGGTAAGGTGGATAGGCCATTTGGATGGTATTCCATGTTAATGCACATGTTCTTGTTTAAAGGTGCTGATTACTTTGCAAAGGAAATGGACTTGATCAAGATAAAGGATAAAGAGTAGATGCCAGTGGAATTATGGAGTACTATTCTATCTTGGGATAGAGAGGATGCAAGTTATCTAAAGTTTGATAGATTCTTTGCATCTAAAATTAGTATTCTTCTATGTAGAGAAAACCCTAGAATTCCTAAGGCTCTTTTGGAGTTTCTCAGACCAAAAGAGTTTGCAGAGGATATCAAGATTGTTCACAATTGGGGAGACATATATTTGTACCCTATGTCTACTATTTTTAGAGTGTTTGGGTTTTGAGGAACCCCCTATTTACTACCCTATCAGGTCCCATTGAAGATAGGGATTGTAGAAGTCCTGAGACAAATTGGGGGAGTGCAAGAAGCAGAGCTAACTAACAGGGGTAAAGGGTCTATTTTCCCAACTATTACCATGGCTCACCATTTTGTGATCACTAATCGTGGATGGAATTTTTTTGAAGAATTCTTCAAGCCATATAGGTTGTCTACTATAGTGTGAAGATGTACAGACCCCGAGGATTTTTTCAATGGCATGTTTAAAAAAAGAGCAGTGTGCAGGGGTAGGCCCCATCAATTTTAGTTCCCAAAAGATTTGATTAGAAATGAATTTAGCTTAGATGAGCAGGAATTGAGAAAGGAGAAGTAGGTTGCATATAAGAAAGCCCTTGATTTTATCCATCAATTTGACACTAGCTATGACCCTCTTTCTAGCTTCAATCCATTTGAGGAGAAAATAAAATTCCTGATTCTTTATTTTGAAGACCTCATGCAGACCTTAAAAGAAAAGAGAGAGGCCATAATCCAAAATGATCTAGATAAGGCTAAGATGGTATTGGGTAAGCCTGATTTTTCTAGAGATATCCCACCTGGTGACTATGTAATGCACAAAAGGTCAAAGTACACTGTGATGATGCCAGTGACAAGTGAGCCTTCCACTTCAAAAGGGAAGAGGAAAATTGAAGATGTGATTAACATTTGGGATTCCCCTAAGAGGCAAAGAGTGGGAAAGGAAATTGAAACTGATGACCCTCAATATTCTCCATCTCTATCTCCTATCCACATTGGAGATGCACAAGATATTGCTGAGCAATTATTGTAGCTAGGGAGTCTTAGTGAGATTGCCTATACCTATGAGGAGATCCAAGAGGGGATGCCCGAAGAGCCACCCACTATTGTAATGGATTTGACTAATGGTGACTTAAAGGGCCAAAAATTGGACCTTACTATTAAGCAAGCTAGTGAAGAATTCCTAGCTGACAGCAATTTTGTCACATTAGAAGCTTTTATGCAGTTTGTATGGAAGCAAAACATGGAGCAATTCAAGGTCAGATGTGAACAAAGGAAAAGTGAACAATCTCTCAAAAATACAAGTCAGGTAGAAGAAGAAATAAAGAAAGAAATGATAGAAGATTTCAAGACAATCACCCCTAAGAAAGGAAGAGAGATGGTAGCAAAGTCTAGTGTGTTGATTCTCCCTGAATGGGATATAGCTGATGCGTTAGTGCTTGATGCAGTGAGGAAAGAAGAAAAGCCTATGGAAGGAGTGACATTCAGCAAGGATAATGTTGCTCTTTTCATGTGGTCATTAAATAAGGATGAAAACAAAAGAAGGAAGAATACATCAAATTATAGCCTCTTAGGAAGCATGATATTTAAAAGAGTCCAAGACAGAGGGGTAGTGGAAGCTGCTAGCACAGTACTAGAGACAACAAAGTTTAATGTGGTAGTAGCAGAGAAAGAGGCACAAGAGAAGGCTAATCTCCAATTGAAACTAGAGACTATTTTAAAAGCTTACAATGATGCTAAATAAGGAATAGCCAACAGAGACAACATAATTGCTAGACTCCAGAGTCAATTGGCAGGTCAACATCATCCAGGTGAATCTTCTAAACTCATGATAGCCTCCTCTCTAGCAAGACCCCCTCCTACTAGCTGCATCATTGAATTCCCACCATCTCTAGCACCTTCTAGTTCCCAATTGGCTGAGATCACTCCCCATGAGTTGGAAAAGTTGAAACAAGCTCAGACTTTGTATGCAAACAAATATGAGGAGAAGGTGAAAGCCACCATATTGAAGTTTCCTGACTCAGTCAAAACTTCCAATGTATACATAAATATGAAGACGATTCTTGAGATCTTCACCAAACTGAAAGAAGAAGAAGCCACTTTAGAACCAATCCTAAATAAGTGGATGCCTAGAGGTAAGGAGTTAGAGCTCATGTGTTCTTCCCATGCAGATGCAGAAGAAAATGACAATCTCAGGTCAACATGTGAGTTTATAAAAGAAATGAATATTCTTTTAGTAGGAGGAATAGGTATAAAAAGAAAAGCCCAACTTTATAGAAAAGAATATTCAGATCAAAAATTTGAAATATTTCCAGGAGGTTTCATTGGTCCTCTTTAGCTAAAGGAAGAGAAGACTTGGTTAAAGGAGGTGGACCACAATTTGTCCCTAAGGATCAATCAGATTATTAGTACTAATGACACATCCTTATTTATCAAAACAATTAAGAAAATTGAAAAAGTGAAATCTCATTATGGTTTCATAGAAACAGAGATTGGGCATGTAAGAGTCACTTGGAAGCGGTTAGAAGATATGAAACAGAAGGTTGCTAGTTTTACTTGGCCTAGTGATGATGTGTATCAGGAGTGGAGAGACAATTATATGGGACAAAAAGAAGATACTTGGGAGTAGTTACAAGAGGTTGCAATAGAACAACAAGTAGAGGAAGCCGCATATGCTTAAAAGGACTTATAACCACTTCTTGGAAAAGGCTGTTGTGTGTAACAAACTTTCTTTTGAAAGGTCCAAAGCTTGTATGCATCCATGATATTATAAATGGATATCGGGACTTCTAAAGAGGGGATCGCAAGAATTTGTAAGAAAACTCTATAGAAATATATCTAGGATTTTCTAGTCTTATGGAGAATACTCTAAGTTTTATAATATTTTCTCAAAATTAATATCAATATACAGATTATCAACTTTTGAGCCTAAATTTTGTGTTGTCTTCTAGTCTACTTGCAAATATTTACTGTTCTCAATATGAGTAATCTAGGATTGTTCATTTGAGTATGGATTGTAAGGTAGTCTTAAATAGAGGCATTTCTTAGCTTTTCTCTCTAGGAGGGAAATTAAATACGTATGAAGCATTTCTATCAGTAGATTCCTTGTGGGAGATTTTGAATTTGATGAATGCAGTTTAGTTTGATAAGGGTAAATTCTTATGTATGTCAGGAAAATGTGGGGTTTTATAGAAGCCGAGGTGATGGGATGTTTGGAGATATTTGATTATGGGAGTATTGTTTAAACTTGGATGACTCTGTGGCCTAGATAAGGCACTGGTATCAATTGTGGTTATCTTTTACATATCTTGTAGGTCAATACTAAACATGAGTATAAGCTTTCTTTCTTTGTTTCAGTTAGTTTTGAGGCAATAAGATTCATTGGTTTTTGGACTGGTTTACTATAGATCTATCTTTTAAAAGTGTGAAGTCAATTCACATATGGTATACCCTCCTGAACTTTGTATATGTTCAAAGTGTAGAAGGTTGTAAAACTTTGTCATATGTTGCTTTGAAGTTTCCTTCTCTTTGATCTCTCTTCTGTAGACAGAGTTTATCATTTTATTATAAGTATTTTAAGGGGAATCAAATTTTTGACAACAACAAAAGTGGTGACTCTACTGGGGAGAGTCATACTATGAATCCAGATGTTGATTGTTGCTTCAATAAAATATTAGTGTTGTCTTGATATATTCATTTTTAAAAAAAAGTTGCATGATATTTGATATGTGATGCTAGTTTGAGGAATTGCAATATTTCGTTCAAAGCTTGTTTTCATATTTCCCATAGATCTATGGGTGGTGACTCTATTAATTCAACCAATCCTTTTAAAGTAAGAAAATTTGAAAAGGAAACAAGTAGAATGCAAGGAGGAAAGAACACTAGGTCCTTCATGAAGAAAAATCCTCGTGAGATGTTGCAGGAGGGATTACTTGAATAGTCAGGAAGAGGTCAAAAAAGATCATTACTACATGAGCCATCAAATGCTGCATGGTTGTAGAAAAGTAGCAATATTGGTAAGGTATTTGATAGACCTGTATATGCAAAGTCTAATTCTTCTTCCCAAGAATTTGAACATGATGTTTTAGGTTTTCATTCTGGATTATTTGGAAATATTGATGATGTTCAAGTTTTAAATCAAGATATATCTCATGCTAATTTTTCTGGGAAAGACAGAAGTAGTTCCAATGTAGTCAGATATTCTGTGCCTAGAATAGTTGATGGAAACATTAGCTTGATTGATATAGACCAAGTTAATGTATCTGACTCTAAGGAGGTTTTCCTTGATGAAGATGAAGTATCCCAAGAAATAGAAGACCTAAATAGAAAGGTTCATCACTTAATCTCCTTAAGAGCCTGAAAGGAAGAAAATAGGGAGAGAGAAGTCAAAGCAAAACTGATGGAAAGAGATAGGCTTCTTAGGAAGATTGTTGATCTTGAATTGTTGGCCCAAGAAAAGGAAAAGAGTGATGATGGAGGTCCTATGATTAGGGAAATTCTAGTCCCCAAAGCCAAACGAGCATGTAAGTCAGTAATCCAACCAAATAAGGAGGTTTTTAGTGATCCATAGCCTATTAGAAATGAGGTTGATAAAGGAAAACAAAAATGCATGGAAGGTGGGTCAGGATCAAAGACTACGGTGGACATCTCTCACAGATTATTAGCACATGAGAGGGAGATGGAAAGAATGAGGAAGGAGAAAGAAGATTTATAAATGGAGTTAGAGAAAGTTGAGTTAGAGGTAGCTAACCAAGAAGTCAAAAGAAAAATTGGTTATCTAAAAGCTCCCCCTATCATTTTCCCATCATAAGATCTCAATAAGCCTATTCCTTAGCAAGTTTCCTTCCGCTCTATTAAAATTCATCCCACTTTGCTTGTCAATACAACAATGGCCAGTCAAGCCCCTGTAATTAACCAGAATAATCAAATCTCTCAGACTCAAATCCCTACTGTGAGAATGAACATGGGTAATAATAATGTTGTTAACCATTTCCAAAGGAGACCTATCAACTTAGAACAATATAGATGGTTATTTTTTGATGGAATCCCTGGATATCCCAACCATGTTCCTACTGAGTTAAGAGATAGACTCCCTAAGTTTGCTAGAAATAATGCAATTAGTGCAAAAGAGCATTTAAAATCCTTTAGTGACTTGATAAATGATTATGAGATAGCTGATGAAGATGTCATAATGAATTTATTTGTCCAGTCCCTAATAGATGATGCAAGAGATTGGTTTAGAAGTCTCCCTATTAATAGCATTGGGTCTTGGGAGGATTTCAAGAATTGTTTTCAAGAACAATACAGTGACAAAACAAATGTGAGTTTCATGTTAAATGAATTCAATAATATTAGAAAATCTGATAATGAGATGATCACCGAATTTAATGCTATATTTCAAAAAGCCATGCATAGGTTGTATCAGGTGATGAGACTAGATGATAACATGAGCCTGAACACTTATTATAATACATTTGATTCCAAAATGACTTACATTTTAAGGGATAAGAATTCACATAGCCTAAGAGATGCATTCATAATTGCTATCAATGTGGACAGAAATAGGAAAGCATCTAGAAAATTAGGAAGAAGAACTGATGGTAGGCTATGGCAGGAAACAAAACAACAACCAAACAAAGTTGCTAAGGAGGAAGATAAGATAGAAAAGTTAGTCAATGCTATGAAGGATCTAACTGCTAAGGTAAATAAAAATGATAAGCCTCACTATAATTAGTAAGATAGACCTCCCAGATTGCATGATATGCCTTATAATACCAACTGGAAGGATGGTAAACCTCAAAATGAGAAGCCTAAGAATGCTCAGAGCCAAGACACCCCTGATCCCTTAAAAGGAAAAAATGTTCACAATATAGAGAACACTCCCTAGTGTATTTCTTGTGATGGGCCACATTCTCCTCATCAGTGTGCAGTAGCTCAAGCCCTTCAAGAGTCCCTAAGGCAAGAGGTTGAGCTTGATATCAATATGTTTGAAACCATTGTAGAAAGTGTAAAGCGGAAAAATCACGATCGAACCCTAGTTGGTCTCCCCTCTTCCAACTCTGAGGAGAGAGAAGGGAGGTTCGCTAGGATTCGATGGTTTTTCACTTAAGGGAGAGACTTTACATTCAAAAGAGGGGTTGAAACTCATAAGATCCAATCCCACACAATGTAAGATTGGATGCTAAATGAATTTCAAGGGTTCGGAAAGCAAGGCTACCCTCTTTTGTAAAGAATGTTGTTAAGGAAATTAAGCTAAGAATACATAGAAAGTCATAAAGATTCGCTTATAAATTGAGTTTGGGTTATAGGATGAAGCTGCGGACCTGGAATTAGCAGTAGAATGTCGATATGGCACTGTCCTGCAAATTTGAGCAAAAGTTGTCGGGACGATGGCGCCCGATGCCACGGTCCTCCGAAAAATCCGCGAAACGAAGTGGGATCTGTTCCTCTCTACACAAGGATTCCAGATCTTCAATTTCAGCTGCGTACCTATAACCTACACACAGAAAAGCGAAGACGATTGGGGGGTTAGGGATTAGGGGTTTGCCTTTAGGTCAAACCCCGGTTTTGGAATTAACCAAGAAATGAGCAAGTGCTGTAAATGTAAATGACTGTAATGTAAAACAAGTACTAATACCTTGTTCTAAGGATGTTTGTATCCTTATGTGCGAAGGTTTAGATGTTGTATGTTGTATGTTGTAGCATGTAGTAAGTGATCTCCTCTTCAATGGTTGAATCCTTGACTTGAATGCAACACTTAGCCTTGAATGGAGATTTGAAATGATCAATTGCTTGAATGCTTGAATGCTTGAGTATAGTTTCCATTCTTTTTCCGTCTTCTCCTCTCATGCCAAATGAGAGAGAAAAATGTAGTTTATATGCTTGTCAATTAGGGCTGATAGACTGATTTTCCCGACCTTAGGCCGACCAGGAAAGTATATTTCCAAATTGCAAATGAAAAGACCCGAGACCCCTTAGGAGACCGGGCCCAAAATAGGATCCAGGGACCAGGGCGCTGGGTGCCCTAGTCCTGAGGGACCAGGGCGCTGGGCGCTCTGGTCCCACCTCCCGGGGCAGCAGGGTGCAAGGAGGTTCAGGCCAGGGTGCTTGAAAAATGCAGTTTTTGGTGTCGTGAGCAAGTTTCGGGGTCTCCATTCAGGTTGCATGTTGCGTCGCCATCGTGAAGACCGAAATGCAGTTGAAATTGCAAATGTCACAATTTTAGGACGCTACATTTAGCCCCCACTTTAGCGGGAGTATGTGAGCTCATACTTCTGGTATAGTACAAGGAAACAACATTGAAAGACTTTCACCACGTCAAGGAGGCAGGATACACCAAGCCCCTAGTGGACTAAGGATCTTACGACTTCGATTGACAAAGTAAAAGGGAAGATCACGAGGGAGAACCATGACTATCAGTAGTAAGGTCCCTCACTATGAGTCATGCAAAAGAAATACCAAAAATTTTCAAGGCAAAGCTAAGTTCACCAAGAAATTTTCAAGTATCTTGAAAGGATAGACAGGGTGTATGCCCCCCTATGTTAAAGCGATCACACATGCCTCAATGGGGGTGATTGTTTTAATGTAGTGATACACATAAGAAATGAGAAAGTAAAGGAGCACGTTATCGCAAAGATTTAGCCCCCAAGTGTGAGATAAACCCAAGGATAATAAACACAAACACAAAGCACGAGGTGACTTCGCTTTCCTCGGGGTCAGTATGCTATATGATAAGTCATGTATATATCATATGTATGTATGCATAATTGTTCTTCATTCCCCAATCAAGGAAGGTCACCTAGAAGAAGGGAACACATGTGTCTTTTGAGTCAACATGAGAGAGACCAAAGAGATCTCAATGCTTTGCATCGTCCTCAAGTAGACAACACTAAGGATGAAAAATAGAAGAATGAGAATAACATATAGAAGAAGTAACAAAAGAGAGGGGGAGAGAATCTGCTATGCTAATGTAACTAGTCTAGCACGTCATCTACCCCCCGATCTTGCTGATCAATGTTTCGGGAAGGCAGGGAACACACTAGAGGAGGAACATCCAACACAGCAGATGGAGCTATCACAAGATCCAAACAAGGGCTATGTTCATGTCCCAAGCCACGTTGTTCTTGTCTAGGAGCTAGGATAAGTGCTTTAGAAAATTCATTAGATAAATGGTTATCAACATCAACAAGTTCATATTCACTGTCAGAAGCAAGAGGAGTAGCATTTTCGTCATAAATAACATTTTCATCTATATCATCATCAAGATTTACAAAAATAGGATCTTTAACTCGCACAAGATCAAGACCATCATGCATCTTATGTGTAGGAGATTTAGGCTCAATATCCGGCTGAGGAGAAAATGGAATAATGCTTGTTGAAGGTGTTTTTGGAGATTACAAAGTTTGAGAAGCAGCTGCTTGAGCCCTAAGACGACGTTGGTTTAAAGAGACTATGATTGACAGTAACAACTTCACCATTATGGGGAAATTTCAAACACTTATGAATAGGGGAAGCAATAGCCTTCATGGCAGATAGCCAAGGATAACCAAGCTTCACATGAAATTGTTCGGAAGATGGACTAATAGCAAAGTTCACATCAAGAGATTTGTTATGGACTTCAATAGGCAATGTAATAGAACCAATTGCAGGAGAAGAAAATGCATCAAATAATTTCACAACCACATCTGTTTTGTCATAGATTACTTGATTCAATTGCAAAGTAAAAAGAAATTCTTCAGTAATAACATTAACCGTGCACGAAGGATCAATAAGCACTCCACAGCAAGGCATATTCTTGACTTTTGCAACTATGTATAAAGGACCATCAGGTGCTCTAATGGTTTCACTAGAATCAAATGTGATGGAAAGTTCTTTAGGGTTTTCTTGCTGCTCTACAAAGTTAATCACATTCGGAGTCATAGACACAAGACCATTAGATGAGAAAGAGGGATCATTAGCCTCAATCGCATTAGAGGTATGAGAAGTATGAGAAGGTAATGGATCAGTGAAAATCTGAAGATTTTGGTTAGGAGGAGCTACAGATGTGTTGCCTTTATCATTCACTCCAGAAACAAAAATAGTATTATTATCAATCAAATCTTGAATTTTACGCTTTAAAGAAAAACATTTTTCAGTATCATGACCAGATTGACGATGAAAATGACAAAAAGCTTTATGATCAAAATAAGGGGAAGTAATCTTTGCAGGATCAATTTGTCTTATAGGAGAAAGGGTAAGCACATTTTGTTCCAATAACTTATTCATAATACCATGCAATGATTCATTCAAAGGAGTATACTTTCTTTCTTTCTTGAAAAATTTAGAAATAGGAGGCACACCTGATGCTGCATTCACATTGTTGTTGATGATGTTTTCATTGAATTTGATGGAATCTCTGTTCGGTTTAATCTTCCCAAATGGTTGTTGACTGCTATCACCCTTATCACTCGAAGCCATAGGATGTGATTGTTCCATTTGACTCACAGTCAGTTGATAATTGTGAAGAGTGGCACACAACTGTTGGAAAGAAGTAACCTCAGAAAACAGAAGTTTGTCTCGAATATCTTTTTGCAAATTAGAAATAAAGATTCTTTGAATATCATTATCAGGCACTGGAAAAGAAATTTGAGCATACAAACGCTTATATCTACCAATAAAATCAGTCACTTTTTCTTTAACACCTTGTTTACAATGCATTAAATCAATCAAAGTAACTGTAGGACTTATATTGTTTTGAAATTGTTGAATGAAAGCATTTGCAAGTTGTTCAAAAGAAGTAATAGAATAAGAAGGCAACGAGCAATACCATTGTAGGGCTTTGTCTCTTAATGTTCTAGTGAATAGTTTCGCAAGCAACCTTGGGTCATAAGCAAAATCAGTACAAATTGTTTGAAAAGTCTTAACATGTGTTAGAGGATCTCCTTTACCATTATAGAGCTCCAAATGCGGGATTTCAACATGTTTAGGAGGAATAGCTCGAACAATATCAAGAGAAAGTGGGCTCGCAACATCAAATGTAGGCACACTAAACTTAGATTGATTCATAGAGGCAATTTGTTGCTGTAAAGAAGAGACAGTTTGTGCAAGATTGTTAATGGTCGCTTCAGTCAAAGAGTTCATATTAGGTGTGCTAGATTGAGATGGAGGTGTTATGTTATTGAAAGAGGGCAAAGAGTAAGGTGGTGGGACCCTATGATAGTCAACCATAGGGGATGATTGGACAGGAAGAACACTACAAGGAGGAAGGGAATGGTTAAATGAATTGCCCCCTTGCGTCATGTTCATTTGTGAAAATGTAATAGGAACACTCATTGAAGGAATGAATGAAGAAGTTGGATTGAATGAAGGAATAGGATTCATTGAAGAAGGAGGATTGCCCCCATGACTGGTAATCACAGGAGGAATGTCTTGTATAGAAGTAGCCATGATGTTTGATGTAAAGGTAGGTATACTAGCAATAGGAGTTGTCAAAGGAATAGAATGATTGACTTGTGTAGGAGGTTGTGTATAACCTAAAGATTCAGCACAACTCTTTATAGGCATCACGTTCGAATCCACAATGTGTGCAATACCACGTAAAACATCAATTCCATTCTTATCACTTTGAAGCATGCGTTTTAAACCCTCAATTAAAGGAAGAGCTTGACTATCAGGATACTCATGAGACATCCATTGGTGAAAATCATCAAATTGGTTATCCAATTTTGAAAGTTGTTCTACAGAAACCTCATGGAGAGCTTCTTCATCATTCAGAGGATTAGAGGAATTACCCATGTCCTCGTTAAAAAGGCTACTCAAATTAGGTTCCATCTCCTCGGTAGTTAAACCTCGGAAAGACTTAATTCTACGGCTTCGTCTAACGGGAATATTGTAAGTAGGGCTCGTCGTTGTAAAACTCATGCACTAGAGAGAAAGAGAAAATTTTGAATTTAGAGGTAGCAATTTTCAGTAAAACCAGCCAATCTTCCAGATTTAAGCTGCTAAATGCAATCACGACAGTCTCCTGAAATTTCGGAAAAAATGTTCGGGACTGTGGCGCTCGGAGTGCAACACGGTCCTTACAACTTTTTTTGAAATTTGCAGGGATGAAAGGTATGATGATTTTAAAGCTAATCTGAAAAAATTGAGGGATTTTACAATCTGTAGATAGGCCAAATTAAAGTTGCAATCTCAAAATTGAACCCTATCAAGATTGTCAAAAAATGCAAAATTTGAATTTTGAAAAAGAGAGGGAAACTGAAATTTTGAATTTTATGATTTTAGAGGGAATGTCAAAAGCAATGCAAGTTTTGAAATTTAAAAATTGACTCAATTTCACGCAAAATTCAATTTTGAAAGAGGAAATTAGAGTTGTTGTAATTAAGCACTTAATTTCAAAAGTCACAAAATGCAAGAATTTGAATAGAGCACTGAAATTTTGACTGAATGCAAACACAATTTTCAGATTTAAGACAATGAGACACAATTTTGACACCAAATTTCAATTTCGATAATTTTTTTGAATGATTAGGAGCCCTAGACCGAGCAATCACAAGACCAACTTTGACTATAATTTTGAAGGTGTTATAATTGATAGAATCAGCCAAAATTCTGGATTTTAGCTGGAAAATACAGCAAGATCTCGCTCCCGAAATTTTGGAAAAAATTTCGGGGACGATGGCGCTCGGAGTGCAACACAGTCCTCGCAACTTTTTTCCAAATTTTCAGCGATGAAAGATATTGTGATTTTATTGCGGAATCCAAAGTTACAGCTGATTTGGAGATGTTTTGATCGGTCAAATTGTTGGACAAAGGTTGAATCAAGAGGGTTTCAAAAATTAGGGTTTTGACACTTAACCACTTAATTTTCAAAATTAAAGCACAGATATGAACTGATAATTTGTAATAGAAAAGTAGATCTGAAGCAAGCATTAATAATTAAACATTTCGCAACTTCAATGTTCAAAAAGAAAATTTTAGGGTTTTTTTATGCAATCACCTCTAAAATTTTGCAAAAGATCAAACATGGAAATGCAATCAAGGAATCAATTTTCAGATCTAAGCATGAAAAATCAGAAAGGATGTTCACGTCGGGTTCACCAAAATGTAAAGCGAAAAAATCGCGATCGAACCCTAGTTGGTCTCCCCTCTTCCAACTCCGAGGAGAGAGAAGGGAGGTTCGCTAGGATTCGATGGTTTTTCACTTAAGGGAGAGACTTTACATTCAAAAGAGGGGTTGAAACTCATAAGATCCAATCCCACACAATGTAAGATTGGATGCTAAATGAATTTCAAGGGTTCGGAAAGCAAGGCTACCCTCTTTTGTAAAGAATGTTGTTAAGGAAATTAAGCTAAGAATACATAGAAAGTCATAAAGATTCGCTTATAAACTGAGTTTGGGTTATAGGATGAAGCTACGGACCTGGAATTAGCAGTAGAATGTCGATACGGCGTTGTCCTGCAAATTTGAGCAAAAGTTGTCGGGACGATGGCGCCCAGCGCCACAGTCCTCCGAAAAATCCCCTAAACGAAGTGGGATCTGTTCATCTCTGCACAAGGATTCCAGATCTTCAATTTCAGCCGCGTACCTGCAACCTAGAAACAGAAAAGCGAAGACGATTGGGGGGTTAGGGATTATGGGTTTGCCTTTAGGTCAAACCCTGGTTTTGGAATTAACCAAGAAATGAGCAAGTGCTGTAAATGTAAATGACTGTAATGTAAAACAAGTACTAATACCTTGTTCTAAGGATGTTTGTATCCTTATGTGCGAAGGTTTAGATGTTGTATGTTGTATGTTGTAGCATGTAGTAAGTGATCTCCTCTTCAATGGTTGAATCCTTGACTTGAATGCAACACTTAGCCTTGAATGGAGATTTGAAATGATCAATTGCTTGAATGCTTGAATGCTTGAGTATAGTTTCCACGCTTTTTCCGTCTTCTCCTCTCATGCCAAATGAGAGAGAAAAATGTAGTTTATATACTTGTCAATTAGGGCTGATAGACTGATTTTCCCGACCTTAGGCCGACCAGGAAAGTATATTTCCAAATTGCAAACGAAAAGACCCGAGACCCCTTAGGAGACCGGGCCCAAAATAGGACCCAGGGACCAGGGCGCTGGGCACCATGGTCTTGGAGGACCAGGGTGCTGGGTGCCCTGGTCCTGAGGGACCAGGGCGCTGGGCGCTCTGGTCCCACCTCCCGGGGCAGTAGGGTGCAAGGAGGTTCAGGCCAGGGTGCTTGAAAAATGCAGTTTTTGGTGTCGTGAGCAAGTTTCGGGGTCTCCATTCAGGTTGCATGTTGCGTCGCCATCGTGAAGACCGAAATGCAGTCAAAATTGCAAATGTCACAATTTTAGGACGCTACAGAAAGTGATGAGGAATCAATACAAAGTGAATTTAGTGATGTGTTGGATAGTAAAAGGTCTTTTCAAGGACAACTAACACTTGATTGGCATCCTACTCTAAATGTGTTAACTATTGAAGATGAAAAAGTTCATCTTAGAAGACCTAGTGAGGAGGAAGTGAAAAATCTCACCAAGGCTGCTATAGTTAAGGCAAAGCACAATTATAACCTAAGGAGCACCAAAAGGGATAGTGATCAAGGTGAACCTGGTTCTATGTTTATAAAAGAGGTTCTTCAGAAAAAGGCAACAAGTAGTGCTACTACCCCTCAGATGGGTCCAGAAAAGAAAGATCAAATTAAAGATGTACCCAAGAGTATAGATGATAACAATACAAATGATACACTAGGAGTTGCCACAACAAAGAAGGTGAGTTAGCCTAAGGTAGAAAGAGTTAAAGATAATGTTGAGTTGAGCAGAAATTCCACATTTGACATGGCTCAGGCTCTTACATAGATGAAAGTTACTGTCCCACTAATAGAGTTACTGAAAATAAAAGAACATAGAGAAGCTGCCTTGTCTTTGTTTTCTAATATATCTGATAGTAACACAGTACTACCCACTAGTGCAACTAAGAATGGAAAGGATTAGGAGTTCTAAACCCCAAAGGTTTATGTTGGAACAACTATTACTCAAGAGCCTTCATAGGTAGATCCTTTTTATGTCACTTTGTTAGTAAACAACTGGTTGATAAAAAATTGCATGATAGATTCAGGTGCAGCTACTAATGTAATGCCTTATGGTGTCATGAAACAATTAGGACTATCAGTGACTATAGTATATGGAAAATGCTATGCTATGGATAATAGAGAAGTGTTTGTGATAGGTATCATGAGAGATGTTGAAGTAAAGATAGCGGCATTCCCTGAAGCAACCTATAAGATGGATGTTATTGTCATTAACACTAAGCCTCATTATGGCATGTTATTATCCAAGCAGTGGGCAATAGCAGTAGGTGGAAATGTCCAATTGGATCTATCATATGCTACCATCCCAATCAATGGGAATCAAGTCAAACTATACAGAGAACCATGTGCTCCTAGAGTGATTGAAAATGTAGATCCTAGCATGCTCAATTGTATGATTGATGTGGATCTTGACAACTTTAGAGTGCAACCAATTTTACCTCAGTTAAAGAATACTGACTCCATTGTGATTGAATTAGAATCACAACAACATGGTTTATGGCAAATGTATTTTGATGGAGCTTGTTCCAAAGAAGGCTCTAGACTAGGAGTTCTTTTTGTATCCCCATCAGGTATAACTTTTAAACATTCCTTTTTATTAGCCTTTTAGTGCACTAGTAACACTACAGAATATGAAGCTCTGTTATTGGGGCTTGAAGTTGCAAAGAGGCATGGGATACAACTGTTGAAAGTTTTAGGAGATTTAGAATTGGTTGTCTCTCAAGTAAGATCCAAATATGCATCAAAAAATGATAGATTGAAAAGGTATAAGCATGCAGTTTGGGATATCATTGAGCATTTTAGTGCTTTTTCTATTAATTGGATAGAGATATCAAAGAATATCATGGCAGACTTTTTAGCCAATGTTGCATTAAAAAATGATGATGCAACACTAACTAGCATATCCACTGTGAAAATAAAATCCAGGCCTGCCATCCCTAATAATTTGTATAATTGGCAAGTTTTTGCCTATGATGAAGATATTACTAGGTTCATACAATGCATTGATGATTATGACAGACAAAAGATTGACTGCAATGCATTAGTAGAGGTGGTTGACAACAAAGAGACAATATTTGGTAATGACTTGGTTCAGTTGGAAACAAATGAGATACCAAAAGGGTTGGTAGAGCTTGAGGGTATGTTCAGCTATAATGACAGTCACTCGCACCAACAATCTACTACCAAGTTAGAAGAATTGGAGGAAGTAAACTTGGGGACAAAATTATCCCCTAAGTTGGTATACATTGGAAAAAACTTGCCTCCTCATGTCAGAACTAATCTTATTAAGTTATTGAAGAGATATAAGCATGTGTTTTCTTGGTCATATGAAGACCTAAAGGCGTATAGACAAGACCTTTTTCAGTATGAAGTTTCATTACTTCCAGATGCTAAGCCTTTTAGACAAAAGTAGAGACCTATTAACCCCCTACTAGAAACCAAGATGTAGCAAGAATTAACTAAGATAAGAGAAGGGGGGATTATTAAACCTATAAGACATTCTTCATGGGTCTCCAATTTGGTCTTAGTTAGAAAGAAAAATGGCAACATAAGATTGTGTGTTGATTTTAGAAATTTAAATGTCACTTCCCTGAAGGATAATTATTCTTCTCCCAATATGGAAGCCATGCTACAAAGAGTAACTAGTTGTGACCTTTTGTCAATGATGGACAGTTTCTCAAGGTATAACCAGGTGCTAGTGAAGTAATCTGAGCAATTCAAAACTGCTTTCACCACCACTTGGGGACCATATGTTTATATGAGGATGCTATTTGGATTAAAAAATGTTGAAGCTACATTTCAGAGAGCAATGGATGTAGCCTTCAAAGAATTTATCAACATCATCATGGTTGTGTACCAAGATTATTTAACATGTTTCTCCAAAAGGGCTTATGACCACTGTGGACATTTGGAACAAGTGTTCAGTAAGGCTTTGGAATTTGGTGTGTCATTAAACCCCAAGAAATGTCATTTTGCTATTACTAAAGGGAAGTTGCTGGGGCATATTGTCTCCAAGGAAGGGGTAAGGATAGACCCTGAAAGAATTGAAGCAATAAACAATGTGCCTGAACCAAAGAGTGTTAAAGGTATTCAATCTTTTTTAGGAAAAGTTGATTTTGTTAGAAGATTCATTGCAAACTTTGCAGAGGTGGTAAAGCCCATTGTTAGACTACTCAAAAAGGATACAAAATTTTGCTGGGATCAAGAACCTTAAAAGGATTTTTCTGAAATTAAGAGAGCTATTTAGGAAGCACCTGTACTGAAATCCCTAGATTATAGTAAGCCCTTTTCTTTATTCTCTCTTGCTTCATATCATACAGTAGCAACAGTATTGTTGCAAAAGGACAATGAGGGACATGAACATCTCATGGCTTTCTATAGCAAGTCCTTAGAAGCAGCAAAATTAAAGTATGAGATGATGGAAAAATAGGCATATGCTTTGGTTAAAGTTGTCAAGGCTTTCGGGCCATATCTTGTAAATGCACAAGTAGTTGCTTATGTTCCACATGCTGCAGTCAAGGACATTTTATCCCAATCTAAGGTTACAGGCAAAAGGTGTAGATGGATTAATAGAATTCAAGAATTTGACTTGGAAATAAAGATCACCAAATTGGTGAGAGGCTTAGGCTTGGCCAAGCTTATGGCCAAATCCAATCTTCTTGGTGTTGAAATAAATAATGTTGAGGTTGAAAACATTGTAGTCACTAGTATTGAAAAACAATCCTGGTATTTAGTAGTACATTTCTTGAGAGATGCTACATTTTCAGAGGGGATGACCCATAATCAGAAAAGGACATTAAAGCTTAAGTCACAAAAATATGTTCTGATTCAGGGTGACCTTTTTTGGAGAAATAGAGATGGAGCATTGTTAATGTGTTTGGATAAATTCTAGGCCAAGAAAGTGTTGATTCAAATGCATGATGGAGTATGCAGAGGTCATTACTCTGCTAAGACAACTACTGGAAACATAGTCAGGCTTGGGTATTATTGGCCTTCCTTATTTAAAGATGCTCATGAACATGTTAGGAACTATAACCCATGCCAAAGGTTTTCATCCAAGCAAAAATATGAAGGAGCTTTACCTTTAAATCCGGTTACAGTGGAAGCCCCTTTTGCCTAGTGGGGCATTGATTTTATTGGAGAGATTGTTGAAAGATCGGGAAGAGGCCACAGGTGGATTATAGTAGCAACTAACTATTTTACTAAATAGATTGAAGCCATACCCACCAGGAGAGCTACAAGTAAATTTTTCATCGATTTCCTTGTGGATAATGTTATAACTAGATTTGGAGTCCTTGCAAAGTTAGTAATGGATAATGCTATCTAAAGAGTTTGTTACATTCTGCACTAGTCATGGGATAATTATGTCTTACTCTTCACCCTATCATCCACAAGGGAATGGACAAGCTGAATCAAGTAATAAAAGCCTCTTAAAAATTGTTAAGAAAATCTTAGAAGAGAACAAGAGGTCATGGGATCAAAAGTTGAAGTTAGCTTTGTGGGCTGATAGAATTACTGTCAAGAAGGCCATTGGAATGTCACCTTTTGAACTGGTTTATGGTACACAAGATAGAGTGCCAGTAAACAATCTTCTTCCAGTGTATAAATTCTTGCAAGCTAAAGGCATGGAGTTGTGTAAGCCTATGGAGGACCGAATGATTGAGATGGTGGAAGTGGAAGAAATTAGAACTTTAGCCCATAAGAGAAACTTGAAGATCCAATTGCAGTCTAAGTATCTGTTTGATAAAAGGACATCATTGAGAAAGTTTCAAATTGGTGATGTTGTTCTTCAGTGGAATGCAAAAGGACAGGACAAAGGAAAGCATATGAAGTTTGAGTCATTATGGATTGGCCCCTCTATGGTCTGTGATGTGAATGGGAAAGACTCATACTTTCTAAAGAATATAAATGATGAAGTACAGGAATTTCTAGTGCATGGACAATTCTTGAAGCATTACTTTTCTTGAAGTCCATGCATAGTTGGTCCTTGTTTGTATATATTTTGATTCGCTTTAGTTGTTGTTTTTGGGCTTGTTTTTGGTCTATTTCTCCAAAGTTTTTTGAGTTTCTTGTGTCGATCTTGCGATCAACCATCCCCAATCAAAGCCACTTAAAAATGGATATTTTTAGTCCATAAATGGCTAAGTTTTTGAAAAATTTGTGTCTAGTACTCCCATGTTCTTTCAAATTGTTTTAAATCCTAAGGGGTTCAGGGTTTAGGTTTAAGTCGCTTCAATATCTGAGAAAAATCCTTTTGGTTTCTATTCTGGCATTACTTTATTCACTTAAGTGATGGGTTCATTTATCATAAAGGTGTTCCCCCCTTGTCATTTACCTAGGCGGTCCCTTTTAAATAGTCTTGTGCACTTTTGATATGCCTTTTCTAATATCCATTGGGCCTTATAAGCATCATGCAACTTTTTGTTGATCTGATGGCCCGCATTAATTCATGACCAAAAAGTGCTCAAAAGTTAGCTTCTGCAAAGTAGTGAAAGGCAAAAGTGGACTTGGCATATAGGTTTGGACTGAGGCTAAACACCAATCAAGTTTAATCTGATCGGACAGACGGCGTGGTTTTGTGAGATCAAGTTGAATGTGTTTTAACCTTCATGAAATGGCAAAAGGTTTTGGTGGGTCCCTGAGACAAGCGATCTTCTTTGATTAAAGGATGATCAGGTTGGAAAGAGATCAACGGTTAGCATTGATTCGCGGCCAGGAGATGCACGAGTTCTACCTTCAGCAAAATAGGGAAAAGATGGCGGGTCTCGCTAAAAGTGGCAGTGAAGATGAGTGGTCCAGATGGTGATGAGAGAACAGTGACAAGGCACTCAGTTGGCAGTTTACAATGGGCCTGAGCAAGGTTGCCATAGAAGGAGTAAGTAATGAGTAAGTTTTTGAGATCTAACAGCTCGCATGAATTCACGAAGATAAGATGCTAGAAGGTGAACCTTCACGAAGTGGTGAAAAGGCTGGTGGGCCTAAAGGATAGGTGTGGCACAAAGCTAAAAGCATATCAAGTCTGTTTTGATCTAACGGTTCTCGTGGTTTTGTGGCTGCAAGCCAAATGAAGGATAATGTTTGCAAACTCATGAAAGACAAGTGGAAATCGCATGGAGGCATGACGTGGCATAGTAATTGTTGTTTTTTGTAGAGCTCAATAGTGATGTGTCAAGTGACACATGGTTTTAAAGAGTGGTTGAGGGCCCAGTTAGGTGTAACTAGCAGTTATGTGGGAATAATAAAGATAACATGTGGCAGACTAATGGTGGAACCCAGAGTAGTTTCCAAAGCTAATGACTGATTGCCATGTGGCATTTTTCAACCAGAGAACAAGTGGGGTAAGTAATTCACGGATAAAGGGCCCACTTAAAAGGCATTCATCTCAAGATTGATCCAATGCTTCTCATTATTTCATGGCCTGAAGGTGCTCGCAGATTAACCTCAGGGAAATGGTAAAAATCGTTAGCCGTCAAGATGAGGCGTGGTAAGTTAAAAAGATTGATGGTCTAGTTGGAGTTATAGGCCAAGTGATTTGAGTTTGATCTAACACTTGGTGTAGCCTCGCGAAGGAAAAGAACACAACTATTAAAGTCTACAAAATGGCAAAAAGGAGGTAGGGCCCAACACTAAAGCAAACAGATCAAACAAAGATAAAGGCGATGTAAGTTCTCATAATCCAGCGTTGTTTCACAAAAGGAAAGAGCATAGGTTTTATGTTCTGTGAAGTAGCGAAGGAGAGAAACAGAGGAACGACTTAGAGAAATTATGACCCATTGGAGCTAGTTTTGAATTCAATTTGGCAAATTCAATTCTAAAAAGAAAACTGAAGCATGCAGAGTTAATTTATAAAAAACTTAAATGCCAACTTGTCTTGTTGAGTCTGCATCAACTTAATTGCTAAGTATTGTTTCATTGAGGTTTGTTGCAAAGTGAATTGTTGCAGAGAGAATTGTTGCAGGGCATTTTTCTTTAGGTGAATAATCTGGTTTTTTGTGCTTTTCTTGATAACTCTCAGTTTGTTCTCAAATACTACTGTGTGAATTACTTCATTGAAGGTCTGTGCTAGCTTCTAGTGGTATAATTGTTTGACCAGAATGGCACGTAGAAGAGAATTAACAGGGAAGGTGAATTACAAAGACCGAAATATCTATGAATTACCAAGAGCAATTAACCATGTCCACCAATGATGGGGCTAAGGCCAAAGAGCTAGTGCACAAGAACCCTTGTCTAAAAATTGGAGATTGCCTCTATGATAAGGGTAATTGGTTAAGGGACCCTGAAATAGGATTGTCAGGCTTAGGATTATTCAAAGTTAGTTTTGGGCAGAGGAATTCCCTAGCTCCTTTGAATGACATATGGGAACAAGATTGAGGGAAGCTTGTGGTCTTTTTATGGATGTAGATATATTAGCCCTAATTGCACAGAATTATGACCCTGTGGAAAGATGCATCAGGAACATAAACGGATCAGACTTGATTGAGATAAATGAAGATGAATTCAGGAAAGTTTTTAAACTTAGGGAGCCATCCAATTTGTTAGAGCCTATTGACTTTGAGTCGCTAGCCCAGGTTTATGATGCACAAAGGGATCAACTTAGAAGTGGCCCATTGAAAGAATTCTTTGGAAAGATAGGGGGGTTAACAATTGTAGGCCCCAACATAATGGAACCATTATCTCTCAACTTATTTACTCTAAGAGCTAAGGGTATGTATTTGGGCATTATGCCAGATCTTTGGAGAGGATGCTGAAAAGAATATGCCAACCCATTATATGTTAATAATTGCACAAATTCTAAACCCCTCCCTAGCAGTAACAATTGATTATGCCTCATACCTTGCTGATGCAATTCATAAAGGGCTAGTTGGAATAAAAAACGGTAAGGTGGATAGGCCATTTGGATGTATTCCATGTTAATGCACATGTTCTTGTTCAAAGGTGTTGATTACTTTGCAAAGGAAATGGACCTGATCAAGATAAAGGATAAAGAGTAGATGCCAGTGCAATTGTGGATTACTATTCTATCTTGGGATAGAGAGGATGCAAGTTATCTAAAGTTTGATAGATTCTTTGCATCTAAAATTAGGATTCTTCTATGTAGAGAAAACCCTAGAATTCCTAAGGCTCTTTTGGAGTTTCTCAGACCAAAAGAGTTTGCAGAGGATATAAGGATTGTTCACAATTGGGGAGACATATATTTGTACCCTATGTCTACTATTTTTAGAGCGTTTGGGTTTTGAGGCACCCCCTATTTACTACCCTATCAGGTCCCATTGAAGATAGGGATTGTAGAAGTCCTGAGACAAATTGGGGGAGTGCAAGAAGCACAGCTAACTAACAGGGGTAAAGGGACTATTATCCCAAATATTACCATGGCTCACCATTTTGTGATCACTAAGGGTGGATGGAATTTTTTTGAAGAATTCTTCAAGCCATATAGGCTGTCTACTATAGTGTGAAGATGTGCAGACCCCGAGGATTTTTTCAATGGAATGTTTAAAAAAAGAGTAGTGTGTAGGGGTAGGCCCCATCAATTTTAGTTCCTAGAAGATTTGATTAGAAATGAATTTAGCTTAGATGAGCAGTAATTGAGGAAGGAGAAGTGGGTTGCATATAAGAAAGCCCTTGATTTTATCCATCAATTCGACACTATCTATGACCCTCTTTCTAGCTTCAATCCATTTGAGGAGAAAATAAAATTCCTGATTCTTTATTTTGAAGACCTCATGCAGACCTTAAAGGAAAAGAGAGAGGCCATAATGCAAAATGATCTAGATAAGGCTAAGATGGTATTGGCTAAGCCTGCCTTTGCTAGAGATACCCCACCTGGTGACTATGTAATGCACAAAAGGTCAAAGTACATTGTGATGATGCCAGTGATAGGTGAGCCTTCCACTTCAAAAGGGAAGAGTAAACTTGAAGATGTCATTAACATTTAGGATTCCCCTAAGAGGAAAAGAGTGGGAAAGGAAATTGAAACTGATGAGCCTCAATATTCTCCATCTTAGTCTCCTATCCACATTGGAGATGAACAAGTTGTTGCTGAGAAATTATTACAGCTAGGGAGTCTTGATGAGATTGCCTATACCTATGAGGAGACCCAAGAGGGGATGTCTTAAGAGCCACCCACTGTTGTAATGGATTTGACTGATGGTGAGTTAAAGGGCCAAGAATTGGACCTTAATGTTAAGCAAGCTAGTGAAGAATTCCTAGTTGACAACAATTTTGTCACATCAGGAGCTTTTATGTAGTTTGTATGGAAGCAAAACATGGAGCAATTCAAGGTCAGATGTGAACAAAGGAAAAGTCAATAGCCTCTCATAAATACAACTCAGGTAGAAGAAGAAATAAAGAAAGAAATGATAGAAGAATTCAAGGCAATCACCCCTGAGAAAGGAAGGGAGATGGTAGAAAAGGCTGGTGTGGTGATTCTCCCTGAATGGGATATAGCTGATGCCTTAGTGCTTGATCCAGTGAGGAAAGAAACAAAGCCTATGGAAGGAGTGACATTCAGCAAGGATAATGTTGCTCTTGTCATGCGGTCATTAAAGAAGGATGAAAACAAAAGAAGAAAGAATACATTAGATTCTAGCCTCTTAGGAAGCATGATATTTAAAAGAGTCCAAGACACAAGGGTAGTGGAAGCTGCTAACACAGTACTAGAGATAGAAAAGTTTAATGTGGCAGTAGCAAAGAAGAGGCACAAGAGAAGGCTAATCTCCAATTGAAATTAGAGACTATTTTAAAAGATTACAACGATGCTAAAGAAGGAATAGCCAACAGAGACAGTGTAATTGCTAGACTCCAAAGTCAATTGGCAAGTCAACATCATCTAGCTGAATCTTCTACACTCATGAAAGCCTCCTCTCCAGCAAGACCCCCTCCTACTAGCCCCATCATTGAATTCCCACCATCTCCAACACATTCTAGTTCCCAATTGGTTGAGATCACTCCCCATGAGTTGGAAAAATTGAAACAAGCTCAGACTTTGTATGCAAACAAATATGAGGAGAAGGTGAAAGCCACCATTTTGAAGTTTCCTAACTCAATCAAAACTTCCAATGTATACATAAATAAGAAGAGGATTCTTGAGATCTTGATCAAACTGAAAGAAGAAGAAGCCACTTTAGAACCAATCCTGAATAAGTGGATGCCTAGAGGTAAGGAGTTAGAGCTCATGTGTTCTTCCCATGCAGATGCAGAAAAAAATGACAATCTTAGGTCAACATGTCAGTTTATAAAAGAAATGAATATTCTTTCAGTAGGAGGAACATGTATAAAAAGAAAAGCCCAACTTTATAGAAAAGAATATTCAGATCAAAAATTTGAAATATTTCTAGGAGGTTTCATTGGTCCTCTTTAGCTAAAGGAAGAGAAGACTTGGTTAAAAGAGGTGGACCACAATTTGTCATATACTAGTCACTTGGAAGCGGTTAGAAGATATGAAACAGAAGGTTGCTAGTTTTACTTGGCCTAGTGATGATGTGTATCAAGAGTGGAGAGACAATTATATGGGATAGAAAGAAGATACTCAGGAGTAGTTACAAGAGGTTGTAACAAAACAACAAGTAGAGGAAGCCGTAGATGCTGAAAAGGACTTATAATTGCTTCTTGGAAAAGGCTATTGTTTGTAACAAACTTTCTTTTGAAAGGTCTGAAGCTTCTATGCATCCATGATATTATAAATATACCAGGACTTCTAAAAGGGGATTGCAAGAATTTGTAAGAAAACTCTGTAGAAATATATCTAGGATTTTCTAGTCTTATTGAGTATACTCTGAGTTTTGTAATATTTTCTCAAAATTAATATCAATATACACACTATCAACTTTGGAGCCTAAATTTTGTGTTGTCTTCTAGTCTACTTGCAAATATTTACTATTCTCAAAATGAGTAATCTAGGATTGTTCATTTGAGTATGGATTGTAAGGCAGTCTTAAATAGAGGCATTTCTTAGCTTTTCTTTCTAGGAGGGAAATTAAATACGCATGAAGCATTTCTATCAGTAGATTCCTTGTGGGAGATTTTGAATTTGATGAATGTAGTTTAGTTTGATAAGGGTAAATTCTTAAGTATGTCAGGCATATGTGGGGTTTTATAGAAGCCAAGGTGATGGGATGTGTGGAGATATTTGACTGTGGGAGTATTGATTAAACTTGGATGACTCTGTGTCTTGGATAAGAGACAGGTATCAATTGTGGTTATCTTTTACATATCTTGTAGGTCAACACTTAACATGAGTATAAGCTTTCTTTCTTTGTTTCAGTTAGTTTTGAGGTGAGAAGATTCATTGGTTTTTGAATTGGTTTACTATAGAAATGTCTTTTAAAAGTGTGAAGTCAGTTCACATATGGTATACCCGCCTAAACTTTGGATAAGTTCCATGTGTAGAAGGTTGTAAAACCTTGTCATATGTTGCTCTCAAGTTTCCTTCTCTTTGATCTCTCTTCTACAGACAGAGTTTATCATTTTATTATAAGTGTTTTAAGGGGAATCAGATTTTGAGAACAACACTATGGATAACAGAGAAGTACCTATAAGAGGTACAACGAAAGATGTGGAAGTAAAAATAGTAGCATTTCCTGAAGCAACATATAAGATGGATGTCATAGTAACAGATACAAAACCTCATTATAGCATGCCACTATCCAGACAGTGGGCTGCAGCAATAGGTGGAAATGTTCAGTTAGACCTGTCATATGCTACAATCCCAGTTAATGGAAGCTAGGTTAAATTGTATAGAGAACCACATGCCCCTAGGGTAATTGAGAAAATAAATCCTAGTATGTTAAACTGCATGATTGATGTAATTCTTGATATTTTTAGAATGCAACCAAGTTTACCTCAGTTAAAAAATACTGATTCTATTGTGATTGAATTAGAATCTCAATAGCAAGGTTTGTGGCACATGTACTTTGATGGAGCTTGTTCTAAAGAAGGATCTGGAGTGGGTGTTCTTTTTGTGTCCCCATCAGGTATAACTTTTAAATACTCCTTTTTGCTAGCCTTCCAATGTACAAATAACATTGTTGAATATGAAGCTTTGTTATTGGGGCTTGAAGTAGCTAAAAGGCATGCAATTTAGTTGTTAAGAGTGTTTGGGGATTCAGAGTTAGTTGTTTCTTAGGTAAGGTCTAAGTATGCATCCAAAAATTATCATCTGAAAAAGTATAAACATGCTATTCGGGATGTGATTGAACATTTTTGTGCTTTCTCTATTAATTGGATAGAAAGATCAAAGAACATCATGGCTGATTTCTTAGAAAATTTTGCATTAAAGAATGATGATGTAACACTAACCGGTGTATCCACAATTGAGATAAAAGCTAGGCCCGCTATTCCTAATAATATATATAATTGGCAAGTGTTTGCAGATGATGAAGAAATTCTTATATTCATACAATGCATTGATGACTATGATGGACAAAAAAATGATTTCAATGCATTGGTAGAAGTGGTGGAAGATAGAGAAACTAATGAAATACCTAAAGGATTAGTAGAACTCGAAGGTATGTTTAGTTACAGTGACAATCATTTGCATCAACAGTCAACCACCAAGTTAGATGAATTGGAGGAAGAAAACTTGGGGACAAAATCATCCCCTAAGTTGGTGTATATTGGAAAAAATTTGTCTCCTCATGTCAGAGTTAACCTTATTAATTTATTGAAGAAATATAAGCATGTTTTTGCTTGGTCTTATGAAGATCTGAAGGCATATAGACAAGACCTATTTCAACATGAAGTCCCTTTGCTTCCAAATGCTAGGCCTTTTAGACAGAAACAAAGACATATCAAGCCCCTACTAGAATCTAAAATGCAAAAAGAGTTAAACAAGCTGAGGGAAGGGGGGATCATTAAGCCTATAAGGCATTCATCATGGGTGTCTAATTTGGTCCTAGTTAGGAATAAGAATGGGGACATAAGGTTGTGTGTTGATTTTAGGAACCTAAATGTTGCTTCTTTGAAAGACAATTATTCTTCTCCTAATATGGAAGAAATGTTACAGAGAGTAACTGGTTGTGACCTATTATCTATGATGGATGGTTTCTTAGGATATAACCAGGTGTTAGTGAGAGAATCTGATCAATTTGAGACTACTTTTACTACCCCTTGGTGGACATATGTGTATGTAAGGATGTCATTTGGTTTAAAAAATGCTGGAGCTACTTTTCAGAGTGCAATGGATGTTACTTTCAATGAATTTATCAACATTATTATGGTTGTATACCAAGATGACTTAACATGTTTCTCCAAAAGGGTAGATGACCACTATGGGCATCTGCAAAAGGTTTTTAACAAGGCTATAGAGTTTAGTGTCCCTTTAAATCCAAAAAACTATCACTTTGCTATCACTGAAGGAAAGCTACTAGGGCATATTGTCTCCAAGGAAGGGGTTAGAATAGACCCTGAAAGGATTAAAGCTATAAATAGTGTACTTGAACCAAAGAGTGTTAAAGGTATCCAATCTTTCTTGGGTAAAATAAATTTTATTAGAAGGTTCATTGCTAACTTTGCTGAGCTAGTCAAACCTATTGTGAAATTGCTTAAGAAAGATGCAAAGTTTTATTGGGATCAAGAAGCTTTAAAATCTTTTTGTGAAATAAAAAGGGCTATTCAGGAGGCACCAGTGTTGAAGTCCCCCAATTACAGTAATCCCTTTTCTCTATTTTCTTTTGCTTCCTATCATATAGTGGCCACAGTTCTTCTACAAAAGGTTAATGAATACCCTATTGCTTTTTATAGTAAATCTCTACAAGCTGCAGAGCTAAAGTATGAAATCATGGAGAAGCAAGCATATGCTTTTGTTAAAGCTATAAAAGCATTTAGGCCATATCTTGTGAATGCATAAATAATTGCTTATGTCCCACATGTAGCTGTCAAGGACATTTTGTCTCAGTTAGAGGTCACTGGTAAAAGGTGTAGATGGATAACTAGGATTCAAGAGTTTGATTTAGAGAATAAAATTACTAATATGGTGAGAGGTTGGGTCTTGCTAAGCTAATGGCTGAATCAAACCTTCTTAGTGTTGAGGTGAATAATATTGAAATTAAGGACACCCTGGTCACAAGTATTGAGACACAACCCTGGTACTCAGAGATAGTACATTTCTTAAAGGATGCAGAATATTTAGAAGGAATGACTCACAACCAAAGAAGGACATTGAGACTAAAATCTCAAAAGTATGTCCTTATTCAGGGTGATCTATATTGGCATAATAGAGATGGGGCATTGTTAATGTGTTTAGACAAATCCCAAGCTAAGAATATGTTAACTCAAATGCATGATGAAATGTGTGGAGGTCACTACTTTGCCAAGACTATAGCTGGTAAAATAGTCAAGGCTAGATACTATTGGCCTACTTTGTTCAAAGATGCCCATGAACATGTTAGGAGATGTGACCCGTGCCAAAAAAAATCTTCCAAACTGAAATATGAGGGAGCTTTGCCCCTCAACCCAGTTACAATTGAAGCCCCTTTTGTCCAATGGGGCATTGATTTTATTGAGGAAATAATTGAGAGATCAGGAAGAGGTCATAGGTGGATCATAGTGGCCATTGATTACTTCACTAAGTGGATTGAAGATATACCTACTAGAAGAGCCACTAGTAAAGTTATTATTGATTTCCTGATGGATAATGTTGTAACCAAATTTGGTGTTCCTATGAAACTGGTAATGGACAATGCCATGAGCTTTAGATCAAAGGAGTTCACATAATTTTGCACCAATCATGGAATAATTATGTCTTATTTTTCACCATATCATCCTTAGGGTAATGGGCAAGATGAATCCAATAATAAGAGCCTTCTAAATATTATAAAGAAAATCCTTGAGGAGAACAAAAGGTCTTGGGACTAGAAATTGAAGTTGGCCCTATGGGTAGACAGGGTTACTATCAAGAAAGCAATTGGTGTGTCACCTTTTGAGTTGGTTTATGACATGCAATCTAGGGTTCTAGTCAATAATCTTCTTCTTGTATACAAGTTCCTCCAAGCTGAGGATATGGAGTTATCTGAACCTATGGGAGACAAAATGATTCAAATGGTGGAGGTAGAGGAAATCAGGATTTTGACCCATAAGAGAAATTTGAAAATTCAATTGCAATCCAAATATCTATTTGACAAAAGAACCTTGTTAAGAAAGTTTCAAATTGGTGACATGGTTCTTCAATGGAATGCAAAAGGAAAAGATAAAGGAAAACACAAAAAATTTGAGTCACTGTGGATAGGCCCCTCTGTGGTTTATGATGTTAATTGAAAGGATTCAGATTTTTTGTAGAAAATGAACGGTGAGGTATAGGAATTTCTAGTGCATGAACAATTCCTGAAGCATTACTTCTCTTAAGTCCATGCACAAAAGGTCTTAGTCTGTATATATTTAGGTTTGTTTTTGCTGGTTGTTTTTGGGCTTGTGTTTGGTCTATTCTCCACAGTTTTGTGTATTCTTGTGTATTCATAGCCACTATTATCACAATTTTGAAAATTGGGTATTCTTGTTGCATAATTGGCTAAATCTGAAAGGTTGTGTTTGAACATTTCATGTTGCCTCTTAGTTTTGTGCCGAAAGGGGTTTAGGGTTTTTGAATTTTGACCCTTTGTTCTGAAAGCCCTTGCATTCTATTTTTGTGTTACCTTTTTCCACTTAATCGGAAGGGTAGGTCTATCGTGAAAGTTTCCCCCCTTTGCGAATTGCGTTAGGCAGGTGTTTATCAAATTTTTATTATTTAGCACCCTTTTCCTAAGTTTTGAGTTCTTTGTTGGGCCCCATAAAAAACATGCAAGTTCTAGCAAATCTAATGGAGTGCGCAGTCTCATGAAGGAAATGTGCGCAAGCTTTATCCTTCACAAAATAGTGAAAGGATAGATGGGTCCCAGAAAGTAAGCAGGCCCTACAATTAAAGACTGGTCAACTTAAAATTGATGAAGCGGTCCGCATGAGTTCGCAAAGGAAAGATGTTCGAGGCTTACCTTTCGCAAAATAGTGAAGAGGTAGTGGACCCAGTGAAAAGGGTGACATGGCAGGTATAGAATGTGCATCACCTAGTTAATCTGATAGTTCATGTTGGTTCACAAAGAAAAGTTGTCAGAGGTTCAAGGTCAATGAAACAACGAAAGAGATGGTGGACCCAGGTGGCTAGGTTAAGGGATGAAGCTAAAGGTTGAGTATCTGGCTCAAGATCTAATGGCCTGTGTTGATTCACAACCAAAAGGGGTCCAAGGTTTACCTTTTACGAAGTAGAAAAAAGGTGGAGGCCCCAAGTAAGGTGGTCACAAAAGGGTTAACAAACAATCATCTTAGAAAAGATCTAATGGTTCGCATTAGTTCGCGAAGAAAATCTACCTTGGGTTTAAAGTCTGTAAAGTAGCGAAAGGTTGGTGGACCCACAAGATAACCAGGTTATGGTTTTAAAGACCAATCAACTTGCATTTGATCAAATGACCCATGTTGATTTGTAGCCTCAAATAAAACAAAGTTTACCATCCATGAAATAGCGAAATGACATGGCAGTCACATGGTTGATGACATGGCAGGACAGGTGGATCACTTGGCTGAGGTAAAAGATGGCCTGTCAGATACAAGTGGCTCTAAAGGATTGTTGAGGGTCCACTTTGATTTAACTGGGGATGATGTTGAAACCCATGGGAAAATAGAACACATGGCGGTCCTAAAATGGAGCTCGATGAAGTTCTTGAGCGAATCGATGATTGACATGTAAGATTCATTTACCGGTGATAGAACAAAGAAGGTAGTTTCCATGCTGAGGGCCCACTTTAAAGGTTTAAGTGTGTTAATGGTTGTACATCTCTAGATTGATCCAATGATGGGTGTTTTTTTGCAGCTCGAAGATGCGAGCTGGTTAGCCTTCACGAAGCAGCAAAAACCACTAGCGGTGATGGTTGTGCATGGTTAGTGTAATAGACTAGCCATCACCGTGTAAAGTAAAGGTCGAGTAGATGGTTTAAGATCTGACAGATGGCACTATTTTGTGTGGAAAAGATACATAAGGTTTATGCTCCACAAAATGATGAAAGGAAGGTAGGGCCTAGTCTTAAATAGCTTGACCCTTGTAAGGTAAAAGATGAATGGTTTTCTTAGGATCCAAAGGATAGCATTGCTTCACAATAAAAATTTGTGAGGATTTTAACCTTTGCGAAATAGACAAAGGTGAAACACTAAGAGAATGTTGTGATCCATTGGAGCCAATTTTTGAATTCGGCTGCGAAGTCAATTATGAGTTGATTGTTGAAGCATGTGGTTTAATGCCTCAATTCATTGCTCGGATGTCGTATTAAGCTTCACAATCAACTAGATATTAGCATCATTCCAAAGAGTCTTTTGCAAAGAAGTCAGTACATAGAGCAATTTTCTTCACTAATAACCAGTAAGTTTCTGCATATTTCTTGACTATTACTACTTTAATTGGAATCACTGCATGCTCTTTTTTCTCAGAGATTAGTTCATTTTTTAATTAGTATAACTGTGATTCTGGGATGGGTGCAAGAAGGGATTTCACTGGAAAAGTAAATTATCAAGATAGGAATATATGTGATGATTTCTTGGAACAACTGACCATGTCCATAAATGCCTCGGCCAAAATCAAAGAATTGGTACCCAAAGCCCCCTGTCTAAGAATTGGAGATGGATTGTATGACAAAGGCAATTGGTTGTGGGATCCACAGATAGGGATGTCATGTCTGGGATTTTTCAAGTTGGGTTTTGGTCAGAGACATTCCCCTGCCCCAATGAATAGTATATGGGAATTGGACATGGGAAAACTAATAGTCCCTGGGGTTTTCATGGATACAGATTTGTTAACCTAGATTGCACACAATTATGACCCTTTAGCTAAATGTGTTAGAACTATAAATGGGAAAGTCTTGATTAACATTAAGGATGAGGAATTTAGGAAGGCATTCAGGCTTAGTGAAGTGTCCAACTATTTAGAGCCTATCAATTTCAAAACACTTGCACAAGTTTACAATGTGCAAAGAGATCACCTTAGGAGTGGCCCACTCAAATAATTTTTTGTCAAAATAGGAGGGTTAACTATTGTAGGCCCTAGTACCATGGAACCTTTCTCCCTAAATTTGTTTACTCTAAGGGCTAAAGGAATGTACTGGTCACTTTGTCAAACTTTTGGGGAAGATGCTGAAACAACCATGCTTACCCATTATATGCTGATGATAGCTTATATTTTGAACCTTCTCTAACAGTAACATTTGATTATGCACCTTATCTCATAGATCTTTTGGATGGTATTCCCTTCCCATGCATATGGTTTTATTTAAAGGTGGTAATTATTTTGCTAGTGGCATGGATTTAGTTAAGGAGAAGGATGGTGAAGAAATGCCTGTACAATTGTGGAGCACCATTTTGTCATGGGACAGAGAGGATGCTAGCTATTTAAAGTTTGACAAATGATTTGCATCCAAGATCAGGGTTCTTTTATGCTCAGAAAACCCTAGGATCCCCAAGGCCCTTTTAGAATTCCTTAGGCCTAAGGAATTTGTTGAAGGTATCAAGATTGTGCACAATTGGGGTGACATGTACTTATACCCTATTTCTATAGTTTTTAGAGTCTATGGTTTCAGAGATACCCTGCACTTATTTCCCTATCAAGTCCCATTAAAGATAGGAATTGCAGAGGTCTTAAGGTAGATTGGAGGGGTGCAGGAGGCAAAGCTAACAAATAGGGGAAAAGGAACAATTTTCCCAACTGTCACCATGGCTCATCAATTTATGATCACCAAGGGTGGTTGGAAACATTTTGATGATTAATTTCAATTGTATAGGTTGTCTACTGTAGTCTCAAGGTTTGCTGACCCTAAGGATTTTTTCAATGGCATGTTCAGAAAAAGATCAGTGTGTAAAGGTAGGCCACACCATTTTATTTCCCTGAAGATCTAATTAGAAATGAGTTCAGTTTGGATGAGAAAGAATTGAGGAAAGAAAAGTTGGTCGAATACAAAAGGGCTCTTGATTTTTTTCATCAAATTGATAGCAGTTATGACCCTCTTTCCAACTTTCATCCTTGTGAGGAAAAAATTAAATTCTTGATTCTTTATTTTGAGGACCTAATGCAAAATTTCAAGGAAAAGAGGGAATCTATAATAAGAGATAATCTTGACAAGGGTAAGTTAGTTCTAGCTAAGCTTTCCTTTGCTAAGACCATCCCTTTGGGTGACTATGTAATGCATAAAAGGTCAAAATATAGTGTGTTGATGCCAGTAATAGGTGAGCCCTCTACTTCAAGAGGGAAGAGAGAAATCGAAGATGTCATTGACATCCAAGACTCCCATAAGAGGAAAAGGGTTGGGAAAGAAGCGCAAACAAGTGAGCCCCTTTACTCTCCATCTCAATCCCTTATTCATATAGGAGATGAATAGGCATTCCTCTATGCACAACCATCACTGTTAGCCTTCACGAAGCAGCAAAAACCACTAGTAGTGATGGGTTTTGGTTAGAGACATTCCCCTACCCCAATGAATAGTATATGGGAATTAGACGTGGGAAAACTCATAGTCCCTGGGGTTTTCATGGATATAGATTTGTTAACCCAGATTGCACACAATTATGACCCTTTGGCTAAATGTGTTAGAAATATAAATGGGAAAGTCTTGATTGAGATTAAGGATAAGGAATTTAGGAAGGCATTCAGGCTCAGTGAAGTGTCCAACTATTTAGAGCCTATCAATTTTGAAACACTTGCACAAGTTTACAATGTACAAAGAGATCACCTCAGGAGTGGCCCACTCAAATAATTTTTTATCAAAATAGGAGGGTTAACTATTGTAGGCCCCAATACCATGGAACCTTTCTCCCTAAATTTGTTTCCTCTAAGGGCTAAAGGAATGTACTAGTCACTTTGTCAGACTTTTGGGGAAGATACTGAAACAACCATGCCTACCCATTATATGTTGATGATAGCACAGATTTTGAACCCTTCTCTAACAGTAACATTTGATTATGCACCTTATCTCACTGATGCAATCCATGTAGGATTGATAAGGATAAAGAATGGAAAGGTAGATAGATATTTTTGATGGTATTCCCTTCCCATGCATATGTTTTTATTTAAAGGTGCTAATTATTTTGCTAGTGACATGGATTTAGTTATGGAGAAGGATGGTGAAGAAATGTCTGTACAATTGTGAAGCACCATTTTGTCATGGGATAGAGAGGATGCTAGCTATTTAAAGTTTGACAAATGATTTGCATCCAAGATCAGGGTTCTTTTATGCTCAGAAAACCCTAGGATCTCCAAGGCCCTTTTAGAATTCCTTAGGCCTAAGGAATTTGTTGAAGGTATCAAGAGTGTTCACAATTGGGGTGACATGTACTTATACCCTGTTTCTATAGTTTTCAGAGTCTATGGTTTTAGAGATACCCCATACTTATTGCCCTATCAAGTCCCATTGAAGATAGGAATTGCAGAGGTCTTAAGGAAGATTGGAGGGGTGCAAGAGGCAGAGCTAACAAATAGGGGAAAAGGAACAATTTTCCCAACTGTCACCATGGCTCATCAATTTATGATCACCAAGGGTGGTTGGAAACATTTTGATGATTAATTTCAACCATATAGGTTGTCTACTGTAGTCTCAAGGTTTTCTGACCCTGAGAATTTTTTCAATGGCATGTTCAGAAAAAGAGCAGTGTGTAAAGGTAGGCCACACCAATTTCATTTCCCTGAAGATCTAATTAGAAATGAGTTCATTTTGGATGAGCAAGAATTGAGGAAAGAAAAGTGGGTGGAATACAAAAGGCCTCTTGATTTTATTCATCAATTTGATAGTAGTTATGACCCTCTTGTAGAGCCCCTCCCCAATCAAGCTTTGGTTTACTTAGTTGACCATGGTTGACCTTATTTATAAATGCTATAATTCAATAGGATTGGCTATGTAGATGGATATATTGGTGAGAAAATTAATTGAACCAAGTTACAAAACCTTTTCACCTTGCGGTGTACATTTTGATGTGTTATAGATTTGAAATACTATATAATCCAATGCTTGGATAATCTTGATCTGATGTATGTCATCTATATCTGAATTTGCAGGACTTTATTATGATGTTAAGAATTATGATGCATGCATTATGAATGGTTGGAATTTAAGTGGATTATGATAATTGCTTTATATGGATTGCATTGTTTTATGGTAAACTAATTTGTATGATGTCAATTGTATGCAAAGTGATTGATTTGTATTCTTATTTATGTATTTAATATTATATGAGGCTATTTGGGAATTACTAATGTGTAATTGAGATGTACAAGAAAATTATCCCTATGACCATGGAAACATTATGGAGAATCAAGCCTAGGCCTATGTACGTTCGTAAAACCAAGGGTTGTCTATTAGGAGAGACATCACCTCATATGTATCGTATTTAATTCGTAAACATAAATGTTTGCATGTGTGTAAATTGTATTTATTAAATTGTTTAAATCATTCAAGAGACAAATACCATGTGTGTATTTGTGATGTGGAATTATTTTGGTAGTGTCACTTGACACATATGTTGTATGTTGTGTTGGCAATTGTCATGTCACCTTTTTGGAGGGATTTATTCTTTTACCAGTAATATATTTCCAAGTTATCCTTGAAGGTTCCAAGAGATCTAGGATAGTGAGCAATAAGGAGGTTCAACTTAGAGTTGACCCGTAGGTTAACTTTAGGTGGACTTTCTAAGGGTTAAACCAACTCCTAAAGTCAGTTTTGGAGCATTTTTAGAGGGCCCTATGGGGTACCTATGGGTGAAGGCCAAATTTGGTCATGTGTCCTTCCCCTAGGACTTGTTTTACCTCCCAAAAAGGTGGGTTTTCCTAGATGGCCTAATTTCATCTTTAGGAGTGCCATCCTTTGGCAGGTAACCTTCTTGGTATGTGTCATTCCTCTTCCCCATTTCATCCCTCTTCTTGAGGTGCCTTGGTTGGGGAGTGTGTAAGACCTAGGGAAGACCAACTAATGGGAGCCTCTTACTCTATCCAAGAGGTTGGAAAGAGTGAGAGAAGCCTTCTTAGGCTAGAGTTTGAGACTTAGTGAGTTAATCACCCACTCTCCATCTTTGGAGATGAGATCTTGCAAATTTGGAAACTAGTTTTAGAATAGAATTTTGGCTAAGTGTGGCAAAAAAAAAGAATGGTGGAATTGGACTACTCTTCTCCAAGCTATCCCCAGAAAAACCTTGGCAGAATCAAGGTTGGTGCATTTTCTTACTTGTATGTTGGAAATCTGTTTGTAGGATTGCTTGAATGTAAATGTTGTTTTCCTTTGCTTTTTCCATTGTGAAAATATTATGTGATCTTCCTCTTATTTCTTTTATGCATTTTCTTGTGTTTTGGGAGTATTCAAATCCTTCTTACCCTTGGGAGGGTAGGATGGTCTTTGGGGTGGAAGGAGTTTGATAGCCTTAGAGTGAGAGGCTCTCATTATAAGAGTGATCTCAAGGGTTTGTTTATGTGACCCTTGCTGCATAGTTTTGTTTATGCATTTTGGGGGTCATAAGGGGAGAAAATATGGCATGTATGCCTTGGGGATCATAAGGATTTTGGGTTAAGATGGACTTATGTTGTGTTCTTGGTTGCCATGAGTTGGCTATGATCTATTATCTTGTAGATCTCCTCAAGGTATTTGGTCCACTTCCACCCTTGTATACATCACATTATGTGATGAAGTTTCAGCCTTGGGATGGGAATGTGTATGTTGAGTTTTCTCCCATGCTTGTTTATGTTTTCTTGAGTGTAACTCATTTAGGACTTGATTCTCCAAGCTCGGGGGTGGCTACTAGTAAGCCTAGGCTGGGAGGTGAGCTCTCCATGGTCACAATCCTTAAGACTTGTAATGAAGGTTTGCTTGGGAGAGAAGAAAAGAAAAGAAGGCTATGAGTTGATCCTAATTTCATTTGTGTTTAGTTGCAAAATGTATATAATTGGGAAGCCCTCATTTAGTAGAAATGAGAGGCTAGGGATGAGATCTACCTATTGTAAAAGTTATCAAATGTATTAAATATACTTATTTGTCTTAGTTTTATTATGAAATAAAGATGTAAATTTATTTGAGCATATTCTTGCAAAGAAAGGAATAAAGGCATAGAGTTATTTCCTTATAGTTTTTGAGATAGTTTTCATTGATACTTTCTTGTTGCAATATAATAGGAAGGAAACTTATTTATGCCTTATTAAGTTTCCAAAAGAAATGGAAATAGTTAAAAGCCAGTAGTGTTGTTGTGCAGAAAGAAGGGTAAACCTAAATGTCAATAAAATAGTCTTATAAAGTAAGAAATGAAATATTGATTTACTTTTATAGTTTAAACTCAAGAAAGCATAAATAGATATTTTAAGGATTATTACTGAAATTTCATTTTATCTTGTTGTTTATTGATTTAATGATATTTAAGGAGAAGTTAGTTGTAGTTAAAATAAATTCATTTCTATCATATCTTCTAAATGCTGAGAATACTTGTATAACAGGAAATAAGTAAAACCTAGTTATAACTATTTAAATCAAAAGATAGCTAAATAGATATAGACAGTGAAATATGTACATTGAAATGAATCCGCCCAATGGTTTAAATCTGTATCTAAACTGTGGTATCTATTTCAAAAAAAAGAAAAGAATGAGCACATATTTACACTAAAGTATAAATATACAAAGCAAATGATAATGAGTTATCTAGAATATAAAGAAATGAGGTTACTGTTAATATATATGTGTGTGTGTGTGTGTGTGTGTGTGTGTGTGTGTGTGTGTGTGTGTGTGTGTGTTAATGTTAATAAGCTGAAAATTAGATTTAAAAGGAAGATACATTTCATCTTAGTATTCTGATTTTTAAATAAACTTAACCTTATTCCTTTTTTTGTTCTGTCCATATGTCCATATGGTATTTATATTTATCAATATATATATATATATACATGAATATAAAACATAATATAAATCTGACTGTGTAAATTTAATATAAAACTTTTCAAAGAAATGAAATAAATGAAAAAAAATAAATGAAAAAAAAAAATATAGCATTTTATTATTTTGGGGAAGGATCCCTCAGCTTCCTCCCTATGGGTGCGAACCCTCAGGCAGCTCGGGCTGCACTATGGGTCGTGATCCATAGGGGTGTCTTCGGCCACCACTGTGGGTCGTGACCCATAGGCGACCTCGGCCGCTCTATGGGCCGCATACCACAGTGGTGGCCTCGGGCGCCACTGTGGGCAGTGACCCACAAGCACGACTTTGGTCGTCCTGTGGGTAGCCCCATAGTGATTGCCACCTAGCCATCACCCTTCCTTGTTAACCCACTGTTGCTCCTCTCGGCCGCAAGGAAACACAACCCTCAACCACATTTCGCCACCGCCTCCGAGCCATCTACCACTTGCAATACTCATACATCATAAAATGAGTTGAGTGATATGAAACCCTAATGCAAATTTGGGTTAGGGTAAAATTAAAATAAGAAAGAAAAAAATAAGAGTGTAGAGGGAGTGCTAATAGAGTTATAAGTGAAGCACTAATTAGGTTAAATAAAAAAAAAGAGGGAAATATCTCTTCAAATTTTGAAATGGGGATTACCCATATAACTTAAGTTATTATTTAGTTTAGTTGGCTATTTAGGAATTTAATGGGAAAGGTAAAGGATTATTATTTAGCAATATTATCTCCATATTTGGGTAAATGATTTTAGTGAAAAGTTTAATTAGTATGGAGATTTAAGTTTAGTTTAAGAAGTATTTTTAAATATCTATCGTTGGATATTAATATATATAGTGAATTTAGGAATTGTTTTAATATACTCTTTTCATTTAATCTTATAAAAAGGGTTAATGATGGAAATGTTTTAAAGTTTAATGATTAAATTTAAATAAAGAGGTAAATTAAATGTTGGGTATTAAATATTTATGCTTGGGGGATTACAACTTGATTTAAGTAGTTAGATACATTTAGAAATCTTAATGATATTTATAATTAAATGGGGGAATTTAATATAGGTTATTACATGTTTATTTGAGAGAGGATTTTGTAGGTGGAATTATATATATCTCTAAAATAAGACAATGAACTTGATCTTGCGAATTTATTTATCCCAAGTAAAACTTTTTATTTAATAATTTAATTATTATAATAACGTTTGGCACTTCAAATGTATTTTCTCTAATAATTAATAATAATACATTGAAATCATGTTAATATTGAATTGATAGATTTAAGAATTAATTAAGTTATAAATGAAGGGGTTATAATATCAACATATTGGGAAATACTTGATATTCCTTTGCTTGGGTGAATAATTATTGAATCAAGAAAGTATATTAATGTCTATTTAGTAGAAGTTGATCTAATTAAATATTATAAAACACAATTGAAACAAAAGGGACATTTGAGTGAATTTATTATTGTCCTTATAAAATTAATTTGTTCGATTTGATAATAGGAGTTATCATAATTGTTACATAAGTAATATTCTAATCTTTCCATCTAGGAGTTTTATCGAAACCTAAGGCTTCTAGTTAAATCTTAATTCATCACTCACTTTAGAAACCCATTTTAATATCTATTAAGGTTTCATCAAAACAACTTGTTAAGTTGTCATAGCTAATTAAGCATAGGTTACATTTAATTAAGTGTTCAAAAAAAAAAAAATTGTTGATGTGTTTTTGCCCAAAAAGTTTCGGCACGACACCTCTTTCCAACTTTAATCCCTTTGAGGAAAAAATTAAATTCTTGATTCTTTATTTTGAGGACCTAATGCAAACTATGAAGGAAAAGAGGGAAGCTATAATAAGAGATAATCCTGACAAAGCTAAGTCTATTCTAGCTAAGCCTGCCTTTGCTAAGGCCATCCCTCTGGGTGACTATGTAATGCATAAAAGGTCAAAATATAGTGTGTTGATGCCAGTAATAGATGAGCCCTCTACTTCAAGAGGGAAGAGAGAAAGTGAAGATGGCATTGACATCCAAGACTCCCATAGGAGGAAAAGGGCGGGGAAAGAAGCGCAAACAAGTGAGCCCCTTTACTCTCCATCTCAATCCCCTATCCATATAGGAGATGAACAGGTGGTGGCTGAACAGTTGTTGCAATTAGGGAGTCTCAAAGAAATTGCCTACACATATGAAGAAACCAAAGAGGGGATGCTAGAAGAGCCACCTAGTGCTGAGATGAATTTAACTGCTGATAAGTTCAAAGGTAAGGAGCTTGACCGTGTTGTTAAGCAATCCAGTGAGGAGTTCCTTAAAGATAGTAATTTTGTCGCAACAAGGGTATTCATGCAATTTGTTTGGAAGAAGAACATTGAACAATTCAAGGCAAGGTGTGAGAAGATAACGAGCGAGCAACCCCACAAAGATTCAACTTTAGTGGAGGAAGAAGTGAAGCAAGAAATGATGGTAGAATTTAAGGCCATCACTCCTAAAAAGGGGAGGGAAATGGTGTCAAAAGCTTGTGTTCTAATCCTTCCTGAATGGGATATAGTTGATGCCTTAGTGTGTGAAGTAGTAAGAAAAGAGACAAAGCTCCTAGAAGCCATCACTCCTGAAAAGGGGAGGGAAATGGTGTCAAAAGCTCATGTTCTGATCCTTCCTGAATGGGATATAGTTGATGCCTTAGTGCTTGAAGTAGTAAGAAAAGAGACAAAGCTCCTAGAAGGTGTTACATTTAGTAAAGATAATGTTGCTCTGGTTATGTGGTCCCTTAGGAGGGATGAAAATAGAAGGAGTAAGGACACTTCAGAATCTAGTTACCTAGAAGGTATGATGGTGAAGATGGTCCAAGACACTGGAGTGGTAGAAGTTGCTAGCATAGTCCTTGAGACTACTAAATTCAGTGTGGTAGTGGTAGAAAAGGAGGCTAAGGAGAGAGCTTATCTCCAAGAAAAATTAGAAATAATTTTGAAGGCTTATAATGAAGCCAAAGGGGAGATAGCAAGCAGTGATAGAATTAGTGCTAGGGTACAGAGCCAATTGGCAGGGCAATATCAAAAAGGTGAGTCTTCTACTTTGAAGATTGCATCTTCTCTAGCAAGACCTCCACCCACCAGTCCTATTATTGAATTTCCTCCTTCTCCCATGGCCTCTGGTTTCCAAGCAACTGAGACAATACACGATGAGATGGAAAAGTTGAAAAAAGCTCAAGCCTTGTTTGCCAATAAATATGAAGAAAAGGTGAGGGCTACAATTTTGAAATTTGCTGATTTAGTTAGAGCCTCTAGTGTATACATTTATATGAACAGAATTTTGGATATTTTGATTGATTTAAAACAAGATGAGGCCACTTTGGAGCCAATTCTAAATAAGTGGATGCCTAGGGGAGAGGAGTTGGAACTTATGTGTTCATCTCATAAAGAGGCAGAGGCTAATGCCAATATGAGATCCACTTGTGAGCTAATAAAAGGAATGATTGGATTATTAGAAGAAAGGACAAGTGTGAAGAGAAAAGCCCAATTATATAGAAAAGAATATTCTTAACATAAGTATGAGTTGTTTCCCAGGGGTTTTGTTGGCCCAAGTCAACTGAAAGAGGAGAAGGCATGGCTACAAGAGTTGGACCATAATCTATCTCAGAGGATAAATGAGGTCATTAATACTAATGACACATCTTTATTTGTTAAGACAATTGAGGAGATTGAGAAAGTAAAGTCACATTATGGTTTTCTAGAGACAGAGGTTGGGCAGTTGAGAATCACTTGGAAAAGGCTAAAAGAGATGAAAAATAAGATTGTTAGCTTCTCTTGGCCAAGTGATGATGTGTTCTACTCAGTACAAGGAGAAGAAGGCCATAACAGTTAGAAGATGTTGCAGTAGAACAACAAACTGAAAAGGACTTGTAACTTCTTTTTGAAGAAAATTTTGTAGTTGTAACAAACTACTGTTACTACTTACTAAGTTGCCATTAGTCTTATGTTCAAATTTATTCTAGTCGATTAGTACTACCAAATCGTTTAGTCGGTAAGCACAAAGCAGTCGGTTATAAAAGAAACTAGTCTCAGAGCCTAGTGTACACCAAGCTATCTACCGAGTAACACTCTATGACTACCGAGCAGCAAGAATGATATATCGAGTGAACACACACTGAGTGAAATGTGTTACCAAATTCACTAAACCTGGACATATATGGGAAACGTGTTACAAAGATCGAGGAACAAGTAACCATTATCACATTGGAAATTGCACTTAAAGATTGTGTATGGTTTTGAGGTCATCTAACCAATGAAATATTTTGCATGGTTATTCATTTGATAAATCATGTTTGTAAAATTGAAGCATGAACTAGATCACCAATATAAGAGATCTATATATACAGCATGAGTTAAGAATTAAAATGAGAGGGTGTGCATGTGTGTGTGAAGTAAGACTTGTGTAAAAAGAAAAATCATGAGAAATCACAGAGTGTTATGACTGTTATAGTTGACAGAGAAACACAGAGGTCATCGAGAAAGATATCAGAGAATAGTCAAGGAACAGAGTAAATAGAAAGGTTTACCGAGTTAATCTATGGATTACTAAGGTATGTTGTAAGCAAGGTAATCTTAGTTTGAGTACATAGAATCTGCTATAACATTCCAGATGTAAAGTTGCAGATATTTTATAAAGATTTTAATTGTAATATTTTGAGTTGTAAGGAAAACCTCTAACAGCGTAAAAGACTCTAACTAAGTCTATAAATTGTAAAGCCTCTAACCAGGTGTAGCATTTAGAACAAGTGTTGTAAAATCATTTAGCAAAGTAGATCTAATAGATCTTGATACTCCTAATAGGGTAAGCTATCAGAAATAGCTAAACATGTAGCTCTAACCAAGCAACCTTTACTATTGCAGTAGTGAACTTGTGGGTGTCATCCCCACCATAGTTTTTTTCTCTAACCAAGAGTTTCTGCATAACCAAAATATATGTGTTATGGAAGTGAATCATGTATGATTGTTATTTATTTGTTTTAGCATTTTATTATGTTACAGCAATATTTAGTTTATGCTTAATAGTAAAGTTATTTTTGAAAAAAAGTTTTGAAGTACTGATTCACCCCTCCCATCTCAGTACATTAGCTTTCCATATTGGGCCTAACAATTGGTATTAGAGCTTGAATCTTGAAAAAGGGTTTAACTACCTAAAGAGAAAGATCTTATTAATGGAAGGCTATAAACAATCTTGGAGAATTGTATATCTACAAGAAGAGTTGGATCATGCTAATCAAGTGATTGCAGACATGCAAAGACAAATGCAAAAGTCTCTAAAAGTTAGAAGAAGATTGTTTGATGATTTGTAGGACTCTCAAGAGCTGGTAGAACAAATTGAGACATCATCTAAGAATAGTATGTCTGAAGAGACTGAAGAAATGATTGAAGTGTTGAAAGAAAAGAACAAAGCACTAACTGAACAGCTAAAAGAAAAGAAAAGAGAACATGAGCATTTTAGCACACAGATGACTAAAAATCTTGATGCATTGAGGGCAGTCAAGGATAAAGTAAGAGATCTAGAAAGAGAGAAACAACAACTTGAAGTTCTAGTATCTGATAAGAATGATGAAATCATAAGGTTGACTGAGATTCAACAAAATCTGTCAGATCAATTGGGTTATGCACATCATGAAGCAAATCTAAAAGAAACTTGAAGTATCAAGGTTGACCAATGAACTTGAAATAGAAAAGAAATCCAAAGAAACACTGAAGAAGAGTTATGAAGCATCAAAGATGTTGGATGAGCAACTAAATACAAGAAGACCCAACAAAGATGCAGGACTTGGTTACAAAGGAAAGTACTCTACTGAGAAGGGAATCCATACTACCGAGAAAGGAGAATCATCAAAGCAAGCTGGAAACAAGAAGATCATCAAAAGAAAGAAGCCCATTTGCAACTACTATGGAAATCAAGGTCATACTGCCAACATGTGCCAAATAAGAAAAGGTAAGCAACCGAATGTCACTAAGTCCAATGGTTATTGTTACAATTGCAATAAATATGGTCACACATCTAACCAATGTAGGAAAAAGTCTGTTAACAATTATAAGAAGGCAAAATTGAAAGGGTTTTGTAAAAACTGTAATAAATATGGACATAGTACCGAGAAGTGTTGGTTTAAGAAAAAGAACTATATGTGGTCTGCACACTGAGCAAATATTGGAAGCTACCGAACTCACAGAGATCTTAATTGACAATATGCTATACTACCATGGGATTACAATACAAGGATATGGTGTGAATGTTGTGGAAGATATGGACATATAAGTGCTAACTGCTTTATAAGGTTTGGAATGAACAATCAAAGATCATGGAGAAATCCTGGTATGGCATGTTTTCATTTTCACAAAGTTGGACACTTGGTTGGAGATTGCAAAGATCAAATTAGAGGAGACACTGAAGAAATAAAAGAAAAATTACAGATGATTTGGAAAAAGAAGGAAATTATGTCAAATGAAGAAAGCACCTTACCTACCGAGTTAGGTGCATCTATTCCAAATTAATTGGTAAAGGTATGAAGGGACTACATTCTCTCAAGGTTAAATCTTAACAGTTCCTTTTTTATTATGAACTTGATTCAAAATCTGCATACTTAAGATGTATTAGTAAGTTTGAAATTCTATCAAAGTCTTTTGGAGCACTATACAGGAAACCTGTCAAGTTGGTAACTATAGGAAACCTATCAATTTGGTAAATGAAGGAAGTATGGCTACTCAGTTAAAACACGAAAGGAAAGTAAATCAGTTTAGTGGAACTAAGTGCATTTAATGTGTTTGACCTAACCTGCACAGGCCCAATAAGGTATATTATGTACATAAAGCATTTACGTGGTCATTTTACACTTACCAAGTTTTCAAGAGAGCAGAGAAAAGTGATTCAGAGGTGATTCAAAGGCGATCAAACCTCCTCTGAAGTGAAATTCAAGGTATTTACATCAATCTCAATGCATTGTTAAGCTAGTTTACTGATCATATTAGTTGAGAATTTCTGTTTCATATTTGCTAAGAGGAAAAGTGTCTGCCATTTGAAAGTCTTCAAACCCTAAGGATCTTTTGTTAATTTTTATCTGAAATCTACAAATGGCACCTAAGATCCAAGAGGTCGTTGTTGTTAAGAATGTTGAAAATGCCTCACTGAAATAATCTCTAACTCCCAAAGTAGCATCAGAACCAGATGACAAAACTACTTTTTCACTTATTCTGGATTAAGTTTTACTAGTTGAGAATGTCATATTCTTCACCAAATGTCGAGTTGAAGAACTAGGTCATGTTGAAATTAAAGACACCTATGATGAATTGTGTACCAATGGGAAATTGGATAGCAAGTATGAGCACATTAAGATCAAGGGATTGACTGAAGCCCTAACCTATCCCTGTGTCTACAAACCCTAGTGGGTCAAGTTTGTTCTGAGCAGAGTTCACAATGATTTCATGTGGTTAGAGGAGCAACCATTCAAAATCACAAAGGAAGTCATTCATCTGATCACCGGTTACCCTTTTTTTGATCATGCCCGAGCTCAGAAGATGATATCACAAAAGGAATTGATCACTTTAACTAGAGTGGAATCCTATTGCAGAGGATTGAAACTGAACAATGTAACTGATGCAGAGCTAAAGTTTGCTATTAGAGTAATAGGTTATTGTTTCTTCCAATCAGTAAGGGAAAATAGTGTACCCTATGCAGTAGTCAACTTAGCATACAAAATTGTGAAAAAGGGAATGAAAATTGATCTTTGTGAAGTATTGCTAAAAAACCTGTTTGAGAATCTGAACACCATAAGGAAGCTGAAGAAGAACAACTTGGTCAATACATTGAAGTTTGGATCACTGTTAGTATGCATGTTTTTCTATTTTGAAAAATTCTTTCCAACTATCGGTAAAGTAGTTTGGGAGCTACACCGACCAATCACGCATCAAATCAATGACTTCATCAAATGTCTAGGTGATAACTTTAATGATATTATGGATGACTATTTCAGCAAGTTTCAAGAGAAGATGCATAATAGGTATAGAATTCTACCCCAGCTAGTGGAAAAATACAAAGATGACATATGTTTTGAAGTAGACACTGACTACTGCTATGTGAATGTTGTGGAACCAAGAACTCAATCTTTGCCACCTATGGGTTATGAGATTGACTTTGACATCACATAATAGTAGATAGATGCTTTTCTTATAGTACCAAGGCATGCTACCGAGCTGAGATATGGAACATATGAAGAAGTGAAAGAGAAAGTAAAGATGAGCATTGTAGTACCAAAAGCTACAAGAAAAGCAACAAAAATGATCAAGGCATTATCTAAGAAATTTGGAGAAGGTTCTTCCTCCACACCTATCAAGGGAACTCTAGTCATCACTAAGGAGGAATCAGAATCCCAAGAGGGTACTATTTCATTAAGCACCAAGTTGCCTAAAGGGAAAGTTCTGAAGAGGAAGAAATAGGACACATCAAAGGCATCATCGACTCCCTTAGTGAAGCACCCAAACACAAGATCATCTGCAGTGTCACCGAGTAAGAAACCAAAGACTATTGTTGTTCCTAAGGTAACAAAAAGCTATAAGAAATCTACTCAGAGACTCATTTTGACTAAAGAGTCTAGTGACATAGAGTTTGAAGATGCTAACAAATTTCAGATTGCTAAGAGTACAAAAGAAAATGTACATAGTGTTGAAAATTTTTGTGCCATTCTAAAGCAATATGGTGGATTTGGATCATTCAGATTTGTCAAGTATGAATCCAGATATGATGATGAAAAGACACAAATAGAAGAAGCTATCATCTACACACTTCTAAAATTTTGATTGGTCCCATTGGAAGTTTCTAACTCTCTTCCAAAAGAATTATATTCACATATTGATAACAGGTGGAAATATGCCATGGACTCGGAAAAATAGATTAGAGAAAGAAGTCTGGTACATCTCTTTCCAGACATGTCGGTAGTTGAAATAAATGAAAATCTAAAAACCTACCACACAAATTTCCTCATTAAACAAAGAGCCTTAAAATTGATGAATGGTCTATATATTGAAGTGGAGAATGAGACAAAAGAAAAGTGGCAGGAAATCTTTCGAATCAAGACTGTAGGTGAGCAAGGTGAAGTTGAAATAGTTGATGTCACCGATCAAGATCCTGATATCACTGAGCAAGACCCTGGTGACACTATACAAATTGATGAAGATATCATGGACACCGAGGCACCTGAATAGGAAATGATCGAAGGGAATTCATATGCAAAACTGGTATGCAATGAGTCAGTTTTGGAACAAGTTCAGCCCTATTCTTCGATCAATCAGTCTGCGGCAACCGAGGCCCCTCAAGATACTGAACAAGGTGCAGAGGTTCACAAGTCTATAGAAGGAGAAGCTACTCCTCAGGACACCGAGGAATAGACCTCTCAAGCTCCTTCTAACACTGAAAATTTTATAACTAAGACCCAGAGCATTGAACCACTGAACGACTCAGCAGAGGCTAAAGAAACTAACAAAAGTGTTGCCTCCACCGAGCAACCTATCAAGGATCCACAAGCCTCCCAAGCTATTATATTGGTTCATCCAGCAAAATATAAAGAAACAAAAATGAAAAAGCATAGTTTCAAGGTAGATTTATCGAAACCAATAGTGTTGCCAAATGTAGACATATCAAAATTAAAAGGGCAAGCACTCATTGAATTTGGTGAACTATACAAAGCAAAGGCCGAACAGGAAAAACAAATGGCCATACAAAAGAAAAATAAAGTACTTCAGAAGGTAAAGACATTATTAAGAAATATGCTACTTGCAGCTACAGTGTCAATCGATGCAGCCATCCATATTCAACTGGATGAACTCCTAAATCAGATAGAGACATTTGGAGTAGATGCATCTGAATATTTGAGCAAGTTAAAGGACAAAGAGCTCACTACAAAATGATTGAAGAGGTATAGAAAGATATTGCTATTGGCAAAGTTAAACTTGTCAAATTTATTGCTAAGCTATCCCCTCAACTCAAGCACATTCTTTATTTATTTCAGAAACTCTGTACATTCTCTTTATTCATTAAAGATGTCAAAAATAAAATAGAAGTGATTGAGAAAGAGATTACTGATCTCTCAAATAAGTTGACCACTGAGCCCAATTCTGTTCAGAATTTTTATACAAAGTTACAAAAGTTCATGGCTCAACAATTGGAACTCAGGAATGAAGAGCACAAAATAAGGATAGACATTATGACTCTTCAAACCTTATTCATTCCATACTTGTCTTCTATCCAAGAACAGATCAATCAAGCCACCTACCTATCTACTACATAAGAGGGAACCACATTAGATGGCTTAATTTCTCTCTTAGCTGATATTCAAGTGCAAAATTCTTTAATGGACAATGTAAAGGATGCCCTTTCTATCGCTCTCATTGATGCAAGGACAAAGTATAAATCCATTTTTGACCAATTGCCTCCACCAAATGGTAACTAAATTTTGATGTTTGTCAAAAAGGAGGAGAATAGTATCAAATTATATAGGGGGAGTATAGTATACCAAGAAGAGTATCTAATGCATAGTTGAATTTGTCATTGGGAGCAGTAAACCGAGTAGTGAACAGGGTAGTAATCACTGAGCAGTAATCAAAGAGAAAAGAACAAGAGTAGCACACAGAACATTGATCACCAAGCATGCAAAATTAGAGTTATGTACAGTATACTAATAAGGGGAGTATATCTGAATATACTATTTCATTGACAAATGTATATATTGTCAGTTTAGTCAAATTTTGCAAGTATATAGATTTTTGAGTTATAACTTTGAAAGTAGTTTTTGTCAAACATCTCAACTAATGTCAAAAGGGGAGATTGTTACTACTTACTAAGTTTCCATTAGTCTTATGTTCAAATTTATTCTAGTTGGTTACTACTACTGAATCATTCACTTGGTAAGCACAGAGCAGTCGGTTATAAAAGAAACTAGTCTCAGAGCCTAGTGTACACCGAGCTGTCTATCGAGTAACACTCTATGACTACCGAGCAACAAGAATGATATACTGAGTGAACACACACTGAGTGAAGCATGCTACCAGATTCACTAAACCTAGACATTAATGGGAAATGTGTTACAAAGATCGAGGAACAAGTAATCGTTATCACATTAGAAATTGCACTTAAAGATTGTTTATGATTTTGAGGTCATCTAACCAATGAAATATTTTGCATGGTTATTCATTCGATAAATCATGTTTGTAAGATTGAAGCATGAACCAGATCACTGACATAAGAGATCTATATATACAGCATGAGTTAAGAATTAAAATGAGAGGGTGTGCATGTGTGTGTGAAGTAAGACTTGTGTAAAAAGCAAAATCATGAGAAATCACAGAGTGTTATGACTGTTACAGTTGATAGAGAAACACAGAGGTCACTGAGAAAGATTTTAGAGAACAGTCAAGGAATAGAGTAAACAAAAAAGTTTACCAAGTTAATCTATGGATTACCGATGTATGCTATAGGCAAGGTAATCTCAGATTGAACACATAGAATCTGCTATAACATTCCAGATGTAAAGTTGTAGATATTTTGTAAAGATTTTAATTTTAATATTTTTGTAGCGTCCTAAAATTGTGACACTTGCAATTTCGACTGCATTTCGGTCTTCATGATGGTGACGCAACACGCAACCTGAATGGAGACTCTGAAACCTGATTACGACACTAAAAACTGCATTTTTCAAGCACCCTAGCCTGAATCTCCTTGCACCCTGATGTCCTGGGAGATGGGACCAGAGCACCTAGCACCCTGGTCCCTCAGGACTAGGGCACCCAGCGCCCTGGTCCCTGGGTCCTATTTTGGGCCCGGTCTCTTTTGGGCTTCGGGTCTTTTTGTTTGCAAATTTGGAAATTAACTTTCCTAGTCGGCCTAAGGTCGGGAAAATCAGTCTTTTAACCCTAATTGGCAAGTATATAAACTACATTTTTCTCTCTCATTTGGACATAAGACAAGACACATACATGACGGAAAAAGGCATGGAAACTATACTCAAGCATTCAAGCATTCAAGCATTCAAGCATTCCTTCTAAGTCTCCATTCAAGGCTAAGTGTTGCATTCAAGACAAGGATTCAACCATTGAAGAGGAGATCACTTACTACATGCTACATACTACAACATACAACAACATACAACATCTAAACCTTCACACATAAGGATACCAACATCCTTAGAACAAGGTATTAGTACTTGTTTTACATTACAGTCATTTACATTTACAGCACTTGCTCATTTCTTGGTTAATTCCAAAATCGGGGTTTGACCTAAAGGCAAACCCCTAATCCCTAACCCCCAATCGTCTTCACTTTTTTGTGTGTAGGTTGCAGGTACGTGGCTGAAATTGAAGATCTGGAATCCTTGTGCAGAGATGAACAAATCCCCCTTCGTTTCATGAATTTTTCGGAGGACCGTGGCGTCGGGCGCCATCGTCTCGACAACTTTTGCTCAAATTTGCAGGACAGCACCGTATCGACATTTTACTGCTAATTCCAGGTCCGCAGCTTCATCCTATAACCCGAATTCAGTTTATAAGTGAATCTTTGTCACTTTCTATGCATTCTTAGCTTAATTCTTCTATCAACATTCTTTACAAAAGAGGGTAGCCTTGCTTTCCTAACCCTTGAAATTCATTTAGCATCCAATCTTGCATTGTGTGGGATTGGATCTTGTGAGTTTCAACCCCTCTTTTGAATGTAAAGTCTCTCCCTTAAGTGAAAAACCATCAACCCTAGCGATCTCCCTTCTCTCTCCTCAGAGTTGGAAGAGGGGAGAGCAACTAGGGTTCGATTGTGATTTTTCTGCTTTACATTTTGGTGAACCCAACGTGAACATCCTTTCTAATTATTCATGATTAGATCTGAAAATTGATTCCTTGATTACATTTCCATGTTTGATCTTTTGCAAAATTTTAGAGGTTGATTGCATAAAAACCCTAAAATTTTCTTTTTAGTAATTGAACTTGTGAAATATTTAATTGTTAATGCTTGTTTCAGATCTGCCCTTCTATTACAAATTATCAATTCATGTCTGTGCTTTAATTTTGAAAATTAAGTGGTTAAGTGTCAAAACCCTAATTTTTGAAACCCTCTTGATTCAACCTTTGCCCGACAATTTCACTAATCAAAACATCTCCAAATCAGTTGTAACTTTGGATTCCGCAATAAAATCACAATATCTTTCATCCCTGAAAATTTGGAAAAAAGTTGCGAGGACCGTGTGTACTCCAAACGCCATCGTCCCAGACATTTTTTCCGAAATTTTAGGAGCGAGATCTTACTGTATTTTCCTGCTAAAATCTAGAATTTTGGCTGCTTTTATCAATTACAACACTTTCAAAATTACAGTCAAAGTTGGTCTTGTGATTGCTTGGTTTAAGGCTCCTAATCATTCAAAAATCATTGAAATTGAAATTTTGTGTCAAAATTGTGTTCTTACTGTCATAAATCTGAAAAGTGTGTTTGCATTCATTCGAAATTTCAGTGCTTTATTTAAATTTTTGCAATTTGTGACTTTTGAAATTAAGTGCTTAATTACAACAACTTTGATTTCCGCTTTCAAAATTGAATTTTGCGTGAAATTGAGTCAATTTTTAAATTTCAAAACTTGCATTGCTTTTGACATTCCCTCTAAAATCATAAAATTCAAAATTTCAGTTTCCCTCTCTTTTTCAAAATTCAAATTTTGCATTTTTCGACAATCTTGATAGGGTTCAATTTTGAAATTGCAACTTTAATTTGGCCTATCTACAGATCGTAAAATCACTCAATTTTTCCAGATTAGCTCTAAAATCATCATACCTTTCATCCCTGCAAATTTCAAAAAAAGTTGCAAGGACCGTGTTGCACTTCGAGCGCCACGGTCTCGGACATTTTTTCCGAAATTTCAGGAGACTGTCGTGATTGCATTTAACAGCTTAAATCTAGAAGATTGGCTGACTTTACTGAAAATTGCTACCTCTAAAATCAAAATCTTCTCTCTCTTTCTAGTGCATGAGTTTTACAACAATAAGCCCTACTTACACTATTCCCGTTAGACGAAGCCGTAGAATTAAGTCTTTCCGAGGTTTAATTACCGAGGAGATGGAACCTAATTTGAGTAGCCTTTTTAACGAGGACATGGGTAATTCCTCTAATCCTCCTAATGATGAAGAAGCTCTCCATGAGGTTTCTATTGAACAACTTTCGAAATTGGATAATCAATTTGATTATTTTCACCAATGGATGTCTCATGAGTATCCCGATAGTCAAGCTCTTCCTTTAATTGAGGGTCTAAAACGTATGATTCAAAGTGATAAGAATGGAATTGATATTTTGCGTGGTATTTCACACATTGTGGATTCGAATATAATGCCTATGAAGAGTTGTGCCGAAACTTTAGGTTATACACAACCTCCCACACAAGCCAATCATTTTGTTCCTTTGACAACTTCTATTGCTAGCATACCTACCTTTACATCAAACATAATGGCTACCTCTATACAAGACATTCCCCCTGTGATCACTAGTCATGGGGGAAATCCCTCTTCTTCAATTAACCCTATTCCTTCATTTAATCCGACTTCTTCATTCATTCCTTCAATGAGTGTTCCTATTACATCTCCGCAAATGAACATGACGCAAGGGGGCAATTCCTTAAACCATTCCATTCCTCCTTGTAGTGTTCCTCCTGTCCAATCATCTCCTATGACTAATTATCATAGAGTCCCACCACCTTACTCTCTACCTTCTTTCAATAACATAACACCTCCATCTCAATCTAACACATCTATTATGAACCCTTCGACTGAAGCGACCATTAACAATCTTGCACAAACTGTCTCTTCTTTACAGCAACAAATTGCCTCTATGAATCAATCTAAGTTTAGTGTGCCCACATTTGATGTTGCGAGCCCACTTTCTCTTGACATTGTTCGAGCTATCCCTCCTAAACATGTTGAAATCCCACATTTGGAGCTTTATAATGGTAAAGGAGATCCTCTAACACATGTTAAGACTTTTCAAACAATTTGTACTGATTTTGCTTATGACCCAAGGTTGCTTGCAAAACTATTCACTAGAACATTAAGAGACAAAGCCCTACAATGGTATTTCTCGTTACCTTCTTATTCTATTACTTCTTTTGAACAACTTGCAAATGCTTTCATTCAACAATTTCAAAACAATATAAGTCCTAAAGTTACTTTGATTGATTTAATGCATTGTAAACAAGGTGTTAAAGAAAAAGTGACTGATTTCATTGGTAGATATAAGCATTTGTATGCTCAAATTTCTTTTCCAGTGCTTGACAATGATATTCAAAGAATCTTTAATTCTAATTTGCAAAAAGATATTCGAGACAAACTTCTGTTTTCTGAGTTTACTTCTTTCCAATAGTTGTGTGCCACTCTTCACAATTATCAACTGACTGTGAGTCAAATGGAACAATCACATCCTATGTCTCCGAGTGATAAGGGTGAGAGCAGTCAACAACCATTTGGGAAGAGTAAACCGAACAGAGATTCCATCAAATTCAATGAAAACATCATCAACAACAATGTGAATGCAGCATCAGGTGTGCCTCCTATTTCTAAATTTTTCAAGAAAGAAAGAAAGTATACTCCTTTGAATGAATCATTGCATAGTATTATGAATAAGTTATTGGAACAAAATGTGCTTACTCTTCCTCCTATAAGGCAAATTGATCCTGCAAAGATTACTTCACCTTATTTTGATCACAAAGCTTTTTGTCACTTTCATCGTCAGCCTGGTCATGATACTGAAAAATGTTTTTCTTTAAAGGGTAAAATTCAAGATTTGATTGATAGTAATACTATTTTTGTTTCTGGAGTGAATGATAAAGGCAATACATTTGTAGCTCCTCCTAACCAAAATCTTTAGATTTTTACTGATCCATTACCTTCTCATACTTCTCATACCTCTAATGCGATTGAGGCTAATGATTCCTCTCTCTCATCTGATGGTCTTGTGTCTATGACTCTGAATGTGATTAACTTTGTAGAGCAGCAAGAAAACCCTAAAGAACCTTCCATCACATTTGATTCTAGTGAAACCATTAGAGCACCTGATGGTCCTTTATACATAGTTGCAAAAGTCAAGAATACACCTTGTCGTGGAGTGCTTATTGATCCTTTGTGCATGGTTAATGTTATTAATGAAGAGTTTCTTTTTACTTTGCAATTGAATCAAGTGATCTATGACAAAACAGATGTGATTGTGAAATTATTTGATGCATTTTCTTCTCCTGCGATTGGTTCTATTACATTACCTATTGAGGTCCATAACAAATCCCTTGATGTGAACTTTGCTATTATTCCTTCTTCTGAACAATTTCATGTGAAGCTTGGCTATCCTTGGCTATCTTCCATGAAAGCTATTGCTTCTCCTATTCATAAATGTTTGAAATTTCCCCATAATGGTGAAGTTGTTACTGTCAATCATAGTCTCTTTAAACCTACTGAAAGAACTTCTAGTGTTCCTATTGATTACTTTTGGCCTTCCAATCTCTTCCTCCGCGAAGTGATCATCTTTTCAAATCTTATCAAAAGTGGAAAATGGATATGATCTTATCTCTAAGTGAACCTAGAACACCCAAACTTGACATTCCTATCATTCTTGAGAAGGAAGTTCTTCCTTTGAAAGATAAAACTAATGTCTTTCCTCAAGAAGATTCTCAACCCATTCCTATGGATGTGACTATGTCTATGCCTAATAAACCTTCTAAGAGTAGACCTATACCTCCTCGTCATGATGGACTTGGTCTCCTTTCTAAACCAAAAATTCCTCCTTTATATGGAGCAGTTCCTCCTCCTGCCTTTTATAGAGAGAAGAGACCTTCTTCTTCTCCTATTATCTAGCCTAAGAGACCACAACCTAAACACCCAAGTGATAAGGATGAGAACATTCCTCCTCCTCTATCTTCTCCACTTCCTACTAAGACTAGATGAAATAGTTCTACACGTGAATGCCGACGAAAGCGTCGTCTTAGGGCTCAAGCAGCTGCTTCTCAAATTTTACAATCTCCAAAAACACCTTCAACAAGCATTATTCCATTTTCTCCTCAGCCGGAAATTGCACCTAAATCTCCTAAACATAAGATGCATGATGGTCTTGATCCTGTGTGAGTTAAAGATCCTATTTTTATAAATCTTGATGATGAAAATGTTATTCATGATGAAAATGTTACTCCTCTTGCTTCTGATAGTGAATATGAACTTGTTGATGTTGATAACGATTTATCTAATGAATTTTCTAAAGCACTTATCCTAGCTCCTAGACAAGAACAACGTGGCTCGGAACATGAACATAGCCCTTGTTTGGATCTTGTGATAGCTCCATCTGCTGTGTTGGATGTTCCTCCTCTAGCGTGTTCCCTGCCTTCCCGAAACATTGATCAGCAAGATCGGGGGGTAGATGACGTGCTAGACTAGTTACATTAGCATAGCAGATTCTCTCCCCCTCTCTTTTGTTACTTCTTCTATATGTTATTCTCATTCTTCTATTTGTTGTCCCCAGTGTTGTCTACTTGAGGATGATGCAAAGCATTGAGATCTCTTTTGGTCTCTCTCATGTTGACTCAAAAGACACATGTGTTCCCTTCTTCTAGGTGAACTTCCTTGATTGGGGAATGAAGAACAATTATGCATACATACATATGATATATACATGACTTATCATACAGCATACTAACCCTAAGGAAAGTGAAGTCACCTTGTTCTTTGTGTTTGTGTCTATTATCCTTGGGTTTATCTCACACTTGGGGGCTAAATCTTTGTGATAACGTGCTCCTTTCCTTCCTTATTTCTTATGTGTATCACTACGTTAAAGTAATCACCCCCGTTGAGGCGTGTGCGATCGCTTTAATGTAGGGGGGCATACACCCTGTCTATCCTTTCAAGATACTTGAAAATTTCTTGGCGAACTTAGCTTTGCCTTGAAAATTTTTGGTATTTCTCTTGCGTGACTCATAGTGAGGGAACCTTACTACTGACAGTCATGGTTCTCCCTCATGATCTTCCCTTTTACTTTGTCAATCGAAGTCGTAAGATCCTTAGTCCACTGGGGGCTTGGTGTATCTTGCCTCCTTGATGTGGTGAAAGTCTTCCAATGTTGTTTCCTTGTACTTTACCGGAAGTATGAGCATACATACTCCCGCTAAAGTGGGGGCTAAATGTAGCGTCCTAAAATTGCGACACCTGCAATTTCGACTGCATTTCGGTCTTCACGATGGCGATGCAACACGCAACCTGAATGGAGACTCTGAAGCCTGATTACGACACTAAAAACTACATTTTTCAAGCACCCTGGCCTGAATCTCCTTGCACCCTGATGTCCCGGGAGATGGGACCAGAGCGCCCAGAGCCCTGGTCCCTGGGTCCTATTTTGGGCCCGGTCTCTTTTGGACTTCGGGTCTTTTTGTTTGCAAATTTGGAAATTAACTTTCCTGGTCGGCCTAAGGTTGGGAAAATCAGTCTTTTAACCCTAATTGGCAAGTATATAAACTACATTTTTCTCTCTCATTTGGACATAAGACAAGACACATACATGACGGAAAAAGGCGTGGAAACTATACTCAAGCATTCAAGCATTCCTTCTAAGTCTCCATTCAAGGCTAAGTGTTGCATTCAAGACAAGGATTCAACCATTGAAGAGGAGATCACTTACTACAGGATACATACTACAACATACAACAACATACAACATCTAAACCTTTGCACATAAGGATACCAACATCCTTAGAACAAGGTATTAGTACTTGTTTTACATTACAGTCATTTACATTTACAGCACTTGCTCATTTCTTGGTTAATTCCAAAACTGAGGTTTGACCTAAAGGCAAACCCCTAATCCCTAACCCCCAATCATCTTTGTTTTTCTGTGTGTAGGTTGTAGGTACGTGGCTAAAATTGAAGATCTGGAATCCTTGTGCAGAGACGAACAGATCCCCCTTTGTTTCATGGATTTTTCGGAGGACCGTGGCGCCGGGCGCCATCATCCCGACAACTTTTGCTCAAATTTGCAGGACAACGCCGTATCAACATTTTACTGCTAATTCCAGGTCCGTAGCTTCATCCTATAACCCGAACTCAGTTTATAAGTGAATCTTTGTCACTTTCTATGCATTCTTAGCTTAATTCTTCTATCAACATTCTTTACAAAAGAGGGTAGCCTTGCTTTCCTAACCCTTGAAATTCATTTAGCATCCAATCTTGCATTGTGTGGGATTGGATCTTGTGAGTTTCAACCCCTCTTTTGAATGTAAAGTCTCTCCCTTAAGTTAAAAACCATCAACCCTAGCGATCTCCCTTCTCTCTCCTCGGAGTTGGAAGAGGGGAGAGCAACTAGGGTTTGATTGCAATTTTTCCGCTTTACAATTTTGAGTTGTAAGGAAAACCTCTAATAGGGTAAAAGACTCTAACTAAGTCTATAAATTGTAAAGCCTCTAACCAAGTGCAGCATTTAGAATAAGTGTTGTAAAATCCTTTAGCAAGGTAGATCAAATAGATCTTAAGACTCCTAATAGGGTAAGCTATCAGAAATAGCTAAACATGTAGCTCTAACCAAGCAACCTTTATTATTGCAGTAGTGAAGTTGTGGGTGTCATCCCCACCACAATTTTTCTCTCTAACCAAGAGTTTCTACGTAACCAAAATATATGTGTTATGGAAGTGAATCATGTATGATTGTTATTTATTTGTTTTAGCATTTTATTATGTTACAACAATATTCCGTTTATGCTTAATAGTAAAGTTATTGTTAAAAAATGTTTTGGAGTACTAATTCACCCCTCCCCTCTCAGTACATTAGCTTTCCATATTGGGCCTAACAACTACTCTTAGGAAGGTTTGAAGCCTATTTTGCATCCATATTGTTATAAATGGATACCAGGAATTAGAAAAAAAAGGATCACAAGAATTTTGTAAGGATACTCTGCTGAAATTTATCTAGGGTTTTTTCTGGTTCTCTCAGAAATTACTTTTAGTCATTTAAGATTTTCAAAATGAACATGAATATATAGACAAACACTTTTCAGGCCTAAATCTTCATTGTCTTGTGGTGTGCATTCATTTGTTTTACTAGATTATTTTAAATAATCCAGGATTATTTGATTGATTAGGGATTGTGATGCAATCTTGCAGATACATTTTAGGTTTTTCTCTTTAGGAGGGAAATTAAATATACGTGAAGTGTCTCTACTAGTGAATAAACTGTCTACTGCTTAGAATTTGATAAACTATTTTAGTTTAAAGAGAAAGGAATCATATATGTCAAGCATGTATAGGGTTGATGAAAACCGAGGTTGTGAAATGTTTAAAATGTTTAGGTTTGGAACTCGTATTTGATTTAGGTGACTTTGTGGCCTGGATAAGGCACTATTATCAATGGTGGAGTTCTTTTATTTTTCTTTGGATCAAAACTAAAGATAAACACATATTCTCTTTTAAATGTTTTCAAGTGTTATCAAAGGTGATGAGGTCCATAGGTTTTTAGCATTGGTTTAATGTGGATCTCTATTTAAAAGTGTGAATTTATTCATAAAAGGTATACCCACCTAAACTTTAGATAAGTTCAAAGTGTAGAAGGTATGCTGAAACCTTGTTATATGTTATTCTGGAATTCTATTCTCTTATTGTCCTCTTTACAAGCAAATAGAGTTATCAAATTTTATGACAGAGAGGATTCTTTGGAGGGAAATAAGAATTTGAGAACAACAAAAGTGGTGAATCTGTTGGGGAGAGTCATAGTGTATATCTATGTTACAAATTGGTGCTTGCATTAGCTCAGAAGTTTGTTTGGATCTCTGTGTGTTTGTGGCAGATTGCGTTATCTCTCATTTGTGCTATATTTCTCTCTCTGAAAATCTTCCTGTCATCTAACTCTTTGCAAGTGATTTTTCAAAATTTGTTCTCTTTTTCCCATATTTTTGTGGGTGGTGACTGACAAGTACAACCAATTCTATTGAATAAATATAACTCATTTAGGAGAAACAAGTATAATGCAGAAAGGGAAACACACCAATTCATTCATGAGGAAGCATCCTGAAGAGACGTTGCAAGAAGGATTACCTGAACAGGCACAAAGAGGCTAGAAAAGATCAGTGGCACATGAGCCATCTAGTGCTGCTTGGGTACAAAAGTGCATTAATACGGCTAAGTCATCTAATAGACCCATATATGCAAATTCAAATTCTTCCTCCTGTGAGTCTGAGCAGGACATTTTAGGTTTCCATTTTGGTTTGTTTGGTAATAATGAGGATGTCCAAGTTTTAAATCAGAGGATCTCTCATGCCAGTTTATCTAGGAAGGATAGGAATAGTTCAAACATTAAGATGGAAATATTAATTTAATTGATATTGACCAAATCAATGTGTCTGATTCTAAAGAAATGTTCCTTGATGAAGATAAGGTATCCCAAGAAATTGATGCCCTCAATAGGAGAGTCCATCACTTAATTTCCCTAAGGGAACAAAAGGAAGAAAATAAATAAAAGGAAGTGAAAGTTAAGTTGATTGAGAGGGATAGGCTTCTAAGATAGATTGTTGATCTTGAACTTTTCACCCAGGAGAAAGCTAGGAGTGAGGATGAAGGTCCAATCATCAAAGAAAATTTAGTTGCCAAAATTATCCTTGCATACAAATCTATTGTGCAACCAACTAAGGAGGTCCCTAGTGACCCACAACCTACTAGGAATGTTGTTGACAAAGGAAAATAGAAATGTATGGAATATGGGTTCAGGTCTAAGACTACTACAAAAGTTTCTCACATGCTGTCTATAAATGAGGAAGAAATAGAAAAAATGACAAGAAAATGAAGACTTGCAAAGGGAATTGGAGAAAGATGAATTAGAAGCAGCTAATCAAGAGGTTAAATGAAAAATTAATTATTTAAAAGCTCCTCCTATAATATTTCCTTCAATAGACCTAAGTAAAACTCTACCTCAGCCTCCATCACTCCCTCCAGTAAAGATTCAGTCAGCCTTACCTCTGAGCACTCCTCTAGGTAATCAAGTCCTTGTTACAATCAAAATAGATAAATCCCTTTGACTCATTGTTCCAATGTAAGAATGAATATGGGTAATAAATTTAATGTTAATCCATTCCAGAGAAGACCCATTAACTTGGAATTGTATAGACAACTCTTTTTTGATGGAATCCCAGGGTATCCTAACCATGTTCCTACTGAACTAAGAGTTAGGCTTCATAAATTTTCTGGTATTATGTAATCAATGTAGTAGAGCATCTAAAATCATTTGGTGACTTGATAAATGATTATGAAATTGTAGATGAAGGTGTTATCATAAAACTATTTGTACAATCCTTGGTAGATGATGCAAGGGATTGGTATAGAGGTCTCCCTATAAATAGCATTGGTTCTTGGGAAAATTTTAAGAATTGCTTCCAGGAACAATATAGTGATAAAACCAATGTGAGCTTCATGCTCAATGAGTTCAATAATATTAGAAAGACTAATAATGAAATTGTCATAGATTTCAATGCTAGATTTCAGAAAGCAATGCGTAGGCTTTATCAAGTGATGAGATTAGATGATAATATATGTTTGAACACTTATTATAATGCTTTTGACTCTTAAATGGCCTATATTTTGAGGGATAAGAGCCTGTATAGTTTAAGGGATTCTTTTAGGATTGTCATTAATGTAGAAAGTAATAGGAAGGCTTCTGAAAAGGTAGGAAGAAGAATAGATGGAAGGTCGTTGCAAGAATCAAAATAGCAGCCAAATAAAGTTGTTAAGGAAGATGACAAAATGGAGAAGTTGATGATTGCCATGAAAGATATTAATACTAAGGTAAGTAAAAATGATAAGCCTCATTACAATTGGCAAGACAGGCCTCCTAGATTACATGACATGCCTTACAACAGTACCTGGAAGGATGGCAAGCCTCAAAATGATAAGCCAAAAAATGCTCATAGCGAAGATACCCCTGATCCTTTGAAAGGAGAAAATATACACAATGTGGAAAAAACTCCATGGTGTATGCCTTGTGATGGACCACAGTCTCCTCATCAATGTGTTGTGGCTAAAGCCCTTGCAGAATCTATGAGAAAAGAAGGTGAGCCTAATATTAACATGTTCAAAACTGTTATTGACAGTGATGATGAGTCTTCACAAAGTGATTCTACTGAGTGTGATGGGTTGAATAATAATAAATATTACCAAGGGCAGCTGACACTGGATTGGCATCCTGCTTTAAATGTTGTAACCGTTGAAGATGAAGAGGTTCATCTCAGAAAACATAGTGATGAAGAAGTAATAAATCTTACTAAATTTTCCATAGCCAAAGCCAAGCATAACTACAACTTGAGAAGTAGTAGAAAGGATGGAGATCAGGTTGAACCTAGCTCAATGTTCATAAAGAGATATTTCAAAAGAAGACCACAACCAATAATGTGATGCCTCAAGATGGCCAGGCAAAGAATGATCAATACAAAGATGCAGCCAAGAGTGTGGATAATAATACTACTAGAGACTTACAAGGGAGTGCTACAGTAAAGAAGGAAAGTTAGCCCAAAGTAGAAAAGGCCAAAATTAATACTGAGTTAATTAGCAGTTCCCCATTTGATATGACCCAGGCTCTGACCCAAATGAGGGTTACAGTCCCACTGGTAGAACTACTGAAGATAAAAGAGCATAGGTAAGCAACCTTATCTTTATTTCCTAAAATATCTGATAGTAGTATATCTTTGCCTTCAATCACCATGAAAGATGAGAAGGATCATGAGTTGCAAACTCTAGAGGTCTATGTGGGAACAACCATTACTCAAGAACCTTCACAGGTGGATCCTTTCTATGTAAGTTTATTAGTGAATAATAGACTAATTAAGAATTGCATGATTGACTCAGATGTTGCTACAAATGTGATGCCCTATGGTGTCATGAAAGAGATGGGACTTACAGTAAGTATTGTGTATGGAAAGTGTTATGCTATGGATAATAGAGAAGTACCTGTAAGAGGTACAATGAAAGATGTGGAAGTAAAAATAGTAGCATTTCTTGACGCAACAAATAAGATGGATGTCATAGTAATAGATACAAAACCTCATTATGGCATGCTAATATCTAGACAGTGGGCTATAGCAGTAGGTGGAAATGTTCAATTAGACCTATCATATGCTATAATCCCAATTAATGGAAGCTAGGTTAAATTGTATAGAGAACCACGTGCCCCTAGGGTAATTGAGAAAATAGATCCTAGTATGTTAAACTACATGATTGATGTAGATCTTGCAATTTTTAGAATGAAACCAATTTTACCTCAGTTAAAAAATACTGATTCTATTGTGACTAAATTAGATTCTCAACAGCAAGACTTGTGGCACATGTACTATGATGGAGCTTGTTCTAAAGAAGGATCTAGAGTGGGTGTTCTTTTTGTGTCCCCATCAGGTATAACTTTCAAATACTCCTTTTTGCTAGCCTTCCAGTGTACAAATAACACTGCTGAATATGAAGCCTTGTTATTGGGGCTTGAAGTTTCTAAAAGGCACGAAATTTAGCTGTTAAGAGTGTTTGGGGATTCAGAGTTGGTTCTTTCTTAGGTAAGGTCTAAGTATGCATCCAAGAATGATCATCTGAAAAAGTATAAACATGTTGTTCGGGATGTGATTGAACATTTTTGTGCTTTCTCTATTAACTGCATAGAAAGATCAAAGAACATCATGGTTGATTTCTTAGCAAATGTTGCATTAAAGAATGATGATGTAACACTAACCGGTGTATCCACAGTTGAGATAAAAGCTAGGCCTGCTATTCCTGATAATGTATATAATTGGCAAGTGTTTGCAGATGATGAAGACATTCTTAGATTCATACAATGCATTGATGACTATTATGGACAAAAATGCATTGGTAGAAGTGGTGGAAGATAGAGAAACTGTGTTTGGAAATGACAAGGTTCAACTGGAAAATAATGAAATACCTGAAGGATTAGTAGAATTGGAAGGTATGTTCAGTTACAGTGATAGTCATTTGCATCAATAGTCAACCACCAAGTTAGATGAATTGGAGGAAGTAAACTTGGGGATAGAATCATCCCCTAAGTTGGTGTATATTGGAAAAAAATTGTCTCCTCATGTTAGAGTTAACATTATTATTTTATTGAAGAAATATAAGAATGTTTTTGCCTAGTCTTATGAAGATCTAAAGGCATATAGACAAGATCTATTTTAGCATGAAGTCCCTTTGCTTCCAAATGCTAGGCCTTTTAGATAGAAACAAAGACCTATCAACCCCCTACTGGAATCTAAAATGCAACAAGAGTTAACCAAGCTGAGGGAAGAGGGGATCATTAATCCTATAAGTCATTCATCATGGGTGTCTAATTTGGTCCTAGTTAGGAAGAAGAAAGGGGACATAAGGCTCTATGTTGATTTTAGGAACCTAAATGTTGCTTCTTTGAAAGACAATTATTCTTCTCCTAATATGGAAGAAATGTTGCTGAGAGTAACTCGATGTGACCTATTATCTATGATGGATGGGTTCTTGGGATATAACCAGGTGTTAGTGAGAGAATCTGAACAATTCAAGACTACTTTTACTACCCCTTGGGGGACATATGTGTATTTAAGGATGTCATTTGGTTTAAAAAATGTTGGAGATACTTTTTAGAGGGCAATGGATGTTGCTTTCAAGGAATTTATCAAAATTATTATGGTTGTATACCAGGATGACTGAACACATTTCTCCAAAAGGGTAGATAACCACTGTGGGCATCTGGAAAAGGTTTTTAACAAGGCTCTATAGTTTGGTGTCTCTTTAAATCCAAAAAAGTGTCATTTGGCTGTCACCAAAGGAAAGCTACTAGGGCATATTGTCTCCAAGAAAGGGGTTAGAATAGACCCTGAAAGGATTGAAGCTATAAATAGTGTACCTAAATCAAAGAGTGTCAAAGGAATCCAATCTTTCTTGGGTAAAGTAAATTTTATTACAAGGTTCATTGCTAACTTTGTTGAGCTAGTCAAACCTATTGTGAAACTGGTTAAGAAAGATGCAAAGTTTTATTGGGATCAAGAAGCTTCAAAAGCTTTTGGTGAAATAAAAAGGGCTATTCAAGAGGCACTAGTGTTGAAGTCCACCGATTACAGTAAGCCCTTTTCTCTATTTTCTTTTGCTTCCTATCATACAGTGGCTGCAGCTCTTCTACAAAAGGATAATGAAGGATATGAATACCCTATTGCTTTTTATAGTAAATCTCTACAAGCTGCAGAGATGAAGTATGAAATCATGGAGAAGAAAGCATATGCTTTGGTTAAAGCTGCAAAAGCATTTAGGCCATATCTTGTGAATGCACAAATAATTGTTTATGTCCCACATGCAGCTTTCAAGGATATTTTGTGTCAGTCAGAGGTCACTAGTAAAAGGTTTAGATGGATAACTAGGATTCAAGAGTTTGATTTAGAGATTAAAATTACTAAATTGGTGAGAGGTTTGGGTCTTGCTAAGCTAATCACTGAATCAAACCTTCTTGGTTTTGAGGTGAATAATGTTGAAATTAAGGACACCCTAGTCACAAGTATTGAGACACAACCCTGGTACTCAGAGATAGTACATTTCTTAAAGGATGCAACATATTCAAAAGGAATGACTCACAACCAAAGAATGACATTGAGACTAAAATCTCAAAAGTATGTCCTTATTCAGGGTGATCTATATTGGCGTAACAGAGATGGGGCATTGTTAATGTGCTTAGACAGAGCCCAAGCTAAGAATATGTTAACTCAAATGCATGATGGAGTGTGTGGAGTCACTACTCTACCAAGACTACAGCTCGTAAAATAGTCAGGGCTAGATACTATTGGCCTACTTTGTTCAAAGATGCCCATGAACATGTTAGGAGATGTGACCCATGCCAGAAAGTTTCTTCCAAACTAAAATATGAGGGAGCTTTGCCCCTCAACCCAGTTACAGTGTAAGCCCCTTTTGTCCAATGGGGCATTAATTTTATTGGGGAAATAATTGAGAGACTAGGAAGAGGTCATAGGTGGATCATAGTGGCCACTGATTACTTCACTAAGTGGATTGAATATATACCTACTAGAAGAGCAACTAGTAAAGTTGTTATTGATTTCCTGATGGATAATATTATAACCAGATTTGGTGTTCTTGTGAAACTGGTAATGGACAATGCCATGAGCTTAGATCAGAGGAGTTCACATAATTTTGCACCAGTCATGGAACAATTATGTCTTATTCTTCACCATATCATCCTCAGGGTAATGGGCAAGTTGAATCTAGTAATAAGAGCCTTCTGAATATTATAAAGAAAATCCTTGAGGAGAACAAAAGGTCTTGGGACCATAAATTAAAGTTGGCCCTATGGGAAGATAGGGTTATTATCAAGAAAGCAATTGGTGTGTCACCTTTTGAGTTGGTTTATGACATGCAATCTAGGGTGCCAGTCAACAATATTCTTCCTGTATACATGTTCCTCCAAGCTGAGGATATGGAGTTATCTAAACCTATGGAAGACAAAATGATTCAAATGGTGGAGGTAGAGGAAATCAGGACTTTGGCCCATAAGAGAAATTTGAAAATTCAGTTGCAATGCAAATATCTGTTTGACAAAAGAACCTTGTTAAGAAAGTTTCAAATTGACGACATGGTTCTTCAATGGAATGTGAAAGGGCAAGATAAAGGAAAACACAAAAAAATTGAGTCACTATGGATAGGCCCCTCTATGGTTTATGATCTTAATGGAAAGGATTCATATTTTTTGTAGAAAATGAATGGTGAGGTATAGGAATTTCCAGTGCATGGACAATTCCTGAAGCATTACTTCTCTTTAGTCCATGCACAAAAGGTCTTAGTCTATATATATTTAGGTTTGTTTCTGTTGGTTGTTTTTGGGCTTGTGTTTGGTCTGTTCTCCACAGATTTTTGTATTCTTGTGTTGATTTTGCAATCAACCATTCTTAGTCAGAGCCACTGTTATCACTGTTTTGAAAATTGGGTATTCTTGTTCAATAATTGGCTAAATTTGCAAGGTTGTGTTTGAACATTTCATGTTGCCTCTGAGTTATGTGCCAAAAGGGGTTTAGGGTTTTTGAATTTTGAATCTTCCTTTGTTTTGAAAGCCCTTGTGTTTTGTTTTTGCGTTACCTTTTTCCACTTAACTAGAAGGGTAGGTATGTCATGAAAGGGTCCCCCCTTTACGAATTTCCCTAGGCGTGTCTTTATCAAATTTTTATTATTTAGCGCCCTTTTCCTAAGTTTTGAGTTCTTTGTTGGGCCCCATAAAAACCATGCAAGTTCTCACAAATCTAACAGAGTGCACGGTCTCGTGAAGGAAATGTGCGCAAGCTTTATCCTTCATAAATTAGTGAAAGGATAGATGGGTCCTAGAAAGTAAGCAAGCCCTATAGTTAAAGACTGATCAACTTAAGATTGATCGAGCGGTTTGCATGAGTTCAAAAATTAAAGATGTTCAAGGCTTACCTTTCTTGAAATAGCAAAGAAGTAGTGGGCTCAGTGAAAAGGGTGACATGGAGGGTAAAGAATGTGCATCTCCCAGTTAATCTGACGATTTGTGTTGGTTCATGAAGAAAAGTTGCTGGAGGTTTAAGGTCAATGAAATAGCAAAAGAGATGATGGACCTGGGTGGCTGGGTTAAGGGATGAAGTGAAAGGTTGAGTATCTAGCTCAAGATCTAACAACCTGCATTGATTTGAAACCAAAAGGGGTCTGAGGTTCACCTTTCATGAAGTAGCAAAAAGGTGGAGGGCTTAGGTAAGGTGGTCACAAAAGGGTTAATAGACAATCATCTTAGAAAAGATCTAACGGTTTGCATTAGTTCATGAAGAAAAGTTGCCTTGGGTTTAATGTCTGTGAAGTAGCGAAAGGCTAGTGGACCCACAAGATAAGCAGGTCATGGTTTTAAAGACCAATCAACTTGTATTTGATCGGACGGCCCACGTTGATTCACAACCTCAAATCAAACAAATTTTACCATCATCAAAGTAGTGAAATGACATGGCAGTCACATGGTGAATGACGTGGAAGGATAGGTGGATCACTTGGCTGAGGTAAAAGATGGCTTGTTAGATACAAGTGGCTCCAAAGGATTGTTGAGGGCCCACTTTGATTTAATCGGGGATGGTGTTGAAACCCATGGTAAAATAGAACACGTGGTTTTCCTAAAATGGAGCCCGATGGAGTTCTTAAGCGAATAGATGACTGACACATAAGATTCATTTACCAGTGATAGAACAAAGAAGGTAGTTTCTATGTTGAGGGTCCACTTTAAAGGTTCAAGTGTTGTAGCATAGGAAATTAGGAAATCATCACAAACAAGTCCAAATACTAATCATTAGCTCAATCACGAAAGCTTATTGCAATGATCTATCCTAAACACACTCAATAGAGACATGAAAATTGAAACATTCAAATAGATTATGCAAACCAGAGGTAAATCCAAATGCTTCCTTCATGCGACTCCATTGTTCTTCTTTCCTCTTCAAATAGTTTGGTTGTGGATCTCACCTACAAGTGCACATACATGATTGAAAGCAAGTAGGTAAGAAAATTGCTCAAAAGTACTCGAAGCATGATTGATTAGAAATTTGATAATCTGATTATTAGGGATTCAAAATATGATCAATTGGGGATTTTGATTGAAGAAATTCATCCAATTTATAGAGAAATTGGAGAAAAAGATCAAATTAGCATGATAATGATTCGATTCAAAATTCAAATCAAGAATAGCAAAATTATGACATGTGTATGACAAATTGATCAATGTTGATAAATGATTTGATTGAGACTGGTTGGCAAAAATCAATGACAAATTGATCAAATTGACATGATTGAAAAGGACAAGGATCGATGACAAATCAATCGCAATATGACAAGATTGACAAGGACAAAGATTGACCAAAATCATGATTTTAGATTGTTGTCAACAAGACCAAATTTGAAAGCAAGATGAATGAAGAATTTAGAAGAATGACTTGATGCTTGCAAATGATAAAGACCAAGTGCGAATCATAGGAGAAATGTTAATGTGATGCAAAAAAACCTTAAATGAGGCAATGCGCAAATGTTAAAGTATGACTCCGCAAGCGTTGACCATTTTTAGGTGTCTACAAGTGCATTAACAGTTTTACATCTCGAGATTGATCCAATGATGGGCACTTTTTTGCAGCCCAAAGATGTGGGGTGGTTAGCCTTCACGAAGCAGTGAAAACTACTAGCAGTGGTGGTTGTGCATGGTTAGTGTAATAGACTAGCGGTCACCGTGTAAAGTAAAGGTCGAGTAGATGGTAGAAGATCTGAAGGATGGCACTGTTTTGTGCAGAAAAGATGCATAAGGTTTATGCTCCACAAAATGGCAAAAGGAAGGTAGGGCCTGGTCTTAAATAGCTTGACCCTGGTAAGGTAAAAGTCATGTGGTTTTCTCAGGATCCAAAGGACAGCGTTGCTTCACAATGAAAAGTTGCGAGGATTTTAACCTTTGCAAAATAGAGAAAGGTGAAACACTAAGAGAATGTTGTGATCCGTTGGAGCCAATTTTTGAATTCGACTGCGAAGTCAATTTTGAGTTAATTGCTGAAGCATGCGGTTTAATGCCTCAATTCATTTTTTGGGTGTCGTATTAAGCTTCACAGTCAACTAGATATTAGCATCATTTCAAAGAGTCTTTTGCAGAGAAGTTGGTGCACTAAGCGATTTTCTTTACTAACAACCAGTAAGTTTTTGCATATTTCTTGACTATTGCTACTTTAATTGGAATCACTGCATGCTCATTTTTCTCAGAGATTAGTTCATTTTTTAATTAGTATAACTGTGATTCTAGGATGGCTACAAGAAGGGATTTCACTGGAAAAGTAAATTATCAAGATAGGAATATATGTGATGATTTCTTGGAACAACTGACCATGTCCACAAATGCCTCTGTTCAAAATCAAAGAATTGGTACCCAAAGCCCCCCATCTAAGAATTGGAGATGGATTGTATGACAAAGGCAATTGGTTGTGGGATCCACAGATAGGGATGTCAAGTCTGGGATTTTTCAAGTTGCGTTTTGGCCAGAGACATTCCCCTACCCCAATGAATAGTATATGGGAATTGGATGTGGGAAAACTCATAGTCCCTCGGGTTTTCATGGATACAGATTTGTTAACCCAAATTGCACACAATTATGACCCTCTGGCTAAATGTGTTAGAAATATAAATGGGAAAGTCTTGATTGAGATTAAGGATGAGTAATTTAGGAAGGCATTCAAGCTTAGTGAAGTGTCCAACTATTTAGAGCCTATAAATTTCAAACACTTGCACAAGTTTACAATGTGCAAAGAGATCACCTCAAGAGTGGCCCACTCAAATAATTTTTTGTCAAAATAGGAGGGTTAACTATTGTAGGCCCCAGCAGCATGGAACCTTTCTCCCTAAATTTGTATATTATAAGGGCTAAAGGAATGTACTAGTCACTTTGTCAGACTTTTGGGGAAGATGCTGAAACAACTATACCTACCCATTATATGCTGATGATAGCATAGATTTTGAACCCTTCTCTAACAGTAACATTTGATTATGCACCTTATCTCACTGATGCAATCCATGTAGGATTGATAAGGATAAAGAATGGAAAGGTATATAGATCTTTTGGATGGTATTCCCTTCCCATGCATATGGTTTTATTTAAAGGTGCTAATTATTTTGCTAGTGGCATGGATTTAGTTAAGGAGAAGGATGGTGAAGAAATGCCTGTACAATTGTGGAGCACCATTTTGTCATGGGATAGAGAGGATGCTAGCTATTTAAAGTTTAAAAAATTCTTTGCATCCAAGATCAAGGTTTTTTTATGCTCAGAAAACCCTAGGATCCCCAAGGCCCTTTTAGAATTCCTTAGGCCTAAGGAATTTGTTGAAGGTATCAAGATTGTCCACAATTGGGGTGACATGTACTTATACCCTGTTTCTACAGTTTTTAGAGTCTATGGTTCTAGAGATACCCTGTACTTATTTCCCTATAAAATCCCATTGAAGATAGGAATTGCAGAGGGATTAAGGCAGATTGGAGGGGTGCAGGAGGTAGAGCTAACAAATAGGGGAAAAGGAACAATTTTCCCAACTATCACCATGGCTCATCAATTTATGATCTCCAAGGGTGGTTGGAAACATTTTGATGATTAATTTCAACCATATAGGTTGTCTACTATAGTCTCAAGGTTTGCTGACCCTGAGGATTTTTTCAATGGCATGTTCAAAAAAAGAGCAGTGTGTAAAGGTAGGCCACACCAATTTCATTTCCCTGAAGATCTAATTAGAAATGAGTTCAGTTTGGATGAGCAAGAATTGAGGAAAGAAAAGTGGGTCAAATACAAAAGGGCTCTTGGTTTTTTTCATCAATTTGATAGTAGTTATGACCCTCTTTCTAGCTTTCATCCCTTTGAGGAAAAAATTAAATTCTTGATTCTTTATTTTGAGGACCTAATGCAAAATTTCAAGGGAAAGAGGGAAGCTATAATAAGAGATAATCTTGACAAGGCTAAGTTAGTTCTAGCTAAGCTTTCCTTTGCTAAGACCATCCCTCTGGGTGACTATGTAATGCATAAAAGGTCAAAATATAGTGTGTTGATGCTAGTAATAGGTGAGCCCTCTACTTCAAGAGGGAAGAGAGAAATTGAAGATGTCATTGACATCGAAGACTCCCATAAGAGGAAAAGGGTCGGGAAAGAAGTGCAAACAAGTGAGCCCCTTTACTCTCCATCTCAATCCCCTATTCATATAGGAGATGAACAGGCAGTGGCCGAACAGTTGTTGCAATTAGGGAGTCTCGAAGAAATTGCCTACACATATGAAGAAACCCAAGAGGGGATGCCAGAAGAGGCACATAGTGCTGAGATGAATTTAACTACTGATGAGTTCAAAGGTAAGGCACTCGACCCTACTATTAAGAAAGCCAATGAGGAGTTCCTTGCAGATAGTAATTTTGTCACAATAGGGGCAGTCATGCAATTTTTTTGGTAACGGAACATTGAACAATTCAAGGCAAGGTGTGAGAAGAGAATGAACGACCAACCCCACAAAGATTCACTTTTAGTGGAGGAAGAAGTGAAGAAAGAAATGATTGCAGAATTTAAGGCCATCACTCCTGAAAGGGGGAGGGAAATGGTTCAAAAGCTAGTGTTTTGATCCTTCCTGAATGGGATATAGCTTATGCCTTAGTGCTTGAAGCAATAAGAAAATAGACAAAGCTCTTGGAAGGAGTTACATTCAGTAAAGATAATGTTGCTCTGGTTATGTGGTCCCTTAGGAGGGATTAAAATAGAAGGAGTAAGGACACTTCAAAATCCAGTTACTTGGGAGGTATGATGGTTAAGAGCTTTCAAGACACTGGAGTGGTAGAAGCTACTAGCACAGTCCTTGAGACTATAAAATTTAGTGTGGCAGTAGCAGAAAAGGAGGCTAAGGAGAGAGATGATCTCCAAGAAAAATTAGAAACAATTTTGAAGGCTTATAATGAAGCCAAAGGGGAGATAGAAAGCAGGGATAGCATTATTGCTAGGCTGGAGAGCCAATTGGTAGGGCAATATCAAAAAGGTGAGTCTTATACTTTGATGATTGCATCTTCTCTAGCAAGACCTCCACCCACCAGTCCTATTATCAAATTTCCCCCTTCTCCCATGGCCTCTAGTTTCCAAGCAACTAAGACGATACAAGATAAGATGGAAAAGTTGAAACAAGCTCAAGCCTTGTTTACCAATAAATATGAAGAAAAGGTGAGGGCTACAATTTTGAAATTTGTTGATTCAGTTAGAGCCTCTGTTGTATACATTTATATGAATAGAATTTTGGATATTTTGATTGATTTAAAAGAAGATGATGCCACTTTGGAGCCAATTCTAAATAAGTGGATGGCTAGGGGAGAGGAGTTGGAACTTATGTGTTCATCTCATATAGAGGCTGAGGCTAATACCAATACCAGATCCACTTATGAGATAACAAAAGAAATGACTGGATTATCAGAAGAAAGGGCAGGTGTGAAGAGAAAAGCCCAATTATATAGAAAATATTATTCTTATCATAAATATGAGTTGTTTCCCAAGGGTTTTGTTGGCCCAAGTCAGCTGAAAGAGGAGAACACATGGCTGGAAGAGTTGGACCATAATATGTCTTAGAGGGTAAATGAGGTCATTAATACTAATGACACATCTTTATTTGTTTAGACAATTGAGGAGATTGAGAAAGTTAAGTCACATTATGGTTTTCTAGAGACAGAGGTTGGGCAGTTCAGAATCAGTTGGGAAAGGGTAAAAGAGATGAAAAATAAGATTGTTATCTTCTCTTGGCTAAGTGATGACATGTTCCTAGACTAGAAAAACAAATACTTAGTACAAGGAGAAGAAGGCCTGGAACAGTTAGAAGATGTTGTTGTAGAATAACAAACTGAAAATGCTGCTAAGACTGAAAAGGACTTGTAACTTCTTTTTGAAGAAAATTTTGCAGTTTTAACAAACTACTCCTAGGAAGGTCCGAACCTTGTTTTGCATCCATATTGTTATAAATGGATACCCGGACTTAGAAAAAAAAGGATCCAAAGAATTTTGTAAGGATACTCTGGTGAAATTTATCTAGGTTTTTTTCTAGTTCTCTCAGAAATTACTTTTAGTCATGTAAGATTTTTAAAATGAACATGAATATACAGACGAACACTTTTCAGGGCTAAATATTTGTTGTCTTCTAGTGTGCATTCATTTTTTTTACTATATTATTTTAAATAATCCATGATTATTTGATTGAGTAGGGATTGTGAGGCAATCTTGCAGATATATTTTAGGTTTTCCTCTTTAGGAGGGAAATTAAATATACATGAAGTGTCTCTGCTAGTGAATAAATTATCTGCTACTTAGAATTTGATAAACAGTTTTAGCTTAAAGAGAAAGGACTCGTATATGTCAAGCATGTATAGGGTTGATGAAAGAAAAGGTGATGAAATATATAAAATGTTTAGGTTTGGAACTCCTGTTTGATTTAGGTGACTTTGTGGCCTGGATAAGGCACTGATATTAGTGGTGGAGTTCTTTTATTTTTCTTGGGATCAAAACTAAAGATAAACGCATATTCTCTTTTAAATTTTTTCAAGTGTTATCAAAGGTGATGAGGTCCATAGGTTTTTAGCATTGGTTTAATGTGGATCTCTTTTTAAAAGTGTGAATTCATTCATAAAAGGTATACCCACCTGAACTTTAGATTAGTTCAAAGTGTAGAAGGTTTGCTGAAACCTTGTTATATGTTATTCTAGAATTCTATTCTCTTATTGTCCTCTTTACAAGTGAACAGAGTTATCAAATTTTATGATAGAGAGGATTCTTGGGAGTGAAATCAGAATTTGAGAACAATACTAACCTCTCTGTAGCATACAAATAAGTGGAGTTGAGGTATGTGTGTTGATTTCACCTTAATGTGAAGGCACTTATCATAGACACCCAGCTGATTAGATGTTTCTAGATTATCAAAATCATTCGTACAAGCAGAAAACAAAGAAAATATTATGCCCCCAATCCTTGCTCCTCTTAGTCAAGATAGACTTCCTTGAGTTACTCAGAGTGAATAATAATCGAAAACCAATATAAAAGAGAACACACAAACAAAATTTCATGCATATCCCAAAGTGTTTAGTGATTGTTTTGAATAATGTTGTTTTGCTTGTTTACTTAATGATAAAACTCTATAGAGTTAGGAGATAGGTGACTAAATCAGATTGGACAACTGGGTATAACTAGCAGAAAGATGACCTGGTTGATACTTCTTAGGACACGTAAAATGATCAGTTTCAAACCATGAGGGTTCTAAAAGAACCAAGATGTCACAAAAGAAACTAAAAGATATGTACAAGTGAAAGGGTAGATGCAACACTTCATTACAAGAGATAAGACTAACCTAGACAAAATCTAGCAGCCATACTGATCTATGTCATTGTTTTGATTTGTGTGATCATTGATAGGAATGTCTAGTTTCAAAGAGTAATTACCCTATATAAGACATATTTGTCTGGTTTCACATGTACCCTTCCTTGTATAAGACATTTTGATGTTTGATAGAGTTTGGTAGATTGATTTACAAGACATGCGATAAGTTTGATTGTAGACCTTGAGAGTTTGTTTGTGGTTTATTTGGTTTGAAAGATGGTCTATGCTTTCTTGCTTTGATTTTTTCAGTTTTTTATTTTATTTTGTGAGTTTTTGATTTTTTAGGATTTTTTTTGTTATGCCCCCAGTATGTAGACCTATATGACACGATGATCTATAAAATTCATATGGAGACAATGATTTTTCGATATGATCTATATTAATGCAATATGAATTTCCTATTCCAACAAGGATGACTATGTTTGTTTAGCACTTTGTAATACACTAATTAATTTGGAGAGATAAAACATTTCATAGATAAGTAGTCAATCGATTTTTAAGGTCCCTTGGAACATCAAAATTAACACACTTAGTGACTAGGATTTACAAATGGAGACGCTGAAAAACTTCCCCATAGGTTCTCAAAACTTTGATATTCTTTTGCCCATGTGAGTGCAAATGAGTTAATTCCTTCTCTTGTGTTCACTAAAGATACTTAGCGTCCTACATGACTAGCTACATAGATTATTCCAACTTCAAAAGCATCCTGAATAGAGCCTCGTTGCTAGCAAGTTTTTAGAGCTCCGACAAAATTGTAGACTGTAATCTCATGAATATTGCTCCATTGCTAGCAGGTGTCCATACCCCTAATGGAATTACTCACATGCTCCCATAGTCAATCATTTTGTCATCACACTTTGTATGCATAATATTTCAGTTATATATCATTGCTCTTTTTCCTTGAGATGAATATTTGGCATAGCACTTTTTCTCTTTTTTTTTTTTGCCTTGACTTGTAAGTAATGAAACCTACTTGGGTGTGACAATTATAGTGGTGCTAAAGTATAATTTTAGATTTTTCACTAGTCATATGATCAACTAGGTGTCTCAAATGAATTAGAGATTTTGTTAATGTGTTTGACATATAGAAATTGATAGATTTTGGGTTAACAATTCTCAAATAGTGAAATCACTACCCAACCATAAGTAAAGCGTCGTCACAGGGTAATGTTGAAAATGAATGACCTTATGACCTCAAAGACTTCATGTCTAGATATCTAGGAAAGGAGACAACCCTTATTTGCCTTGAATGCAAACAAATGATAAACTTGGACAGTTGCCTTGTTTTATTAATGTTGCTATATGCAAATGTAGAAATTGTATGAATGAGATGCATTTGAAAAAGAAACTATATGTGATGCAGTGCTTTTAATAAAATGATATACAATGCAGAAGCAAAAAATGAACTAACCCAACCCTTAGATATAGTATTGTTTAAGGTGCATGTTGTTCATAGGGTCAGGGATTTTTATGTAGGTAGTTCATTGGTCCAGCATAAAGATGTCTTTCCAAGAAGGACTTGGCTAAGTATATATGTCCACCATCTCCAATGTTGATTTTATTATTTTTTTGGATTTTGCGATGAAACTAGGGTAAAGTCTTATGCAAAGGATTGGATAAGAGGTATGGAAGGACCAAAAGGAGGTGTTGGATAATGTACCATATATTGAAAGTTTGGTGCATGAGGGAATGGAAATGTTGGCGAGATCAACATTGGAACACATTCTCGAGGGATGGTGGATTGATGGAGGAAACGTGGATCTCAAATTATGAGATTTGGATGGAGGAACAACCAGGGATTTTGGGACATAAAGATCCAAAATGGATGAAGGAGGCGATGGAGAAATAGATTTGGAAGGTTTGGACGGAGGAACAACAATCTTGGCTGTTGATTTAATTTTTTCTTTAGAGTGTTGTGCTTCAAGGAGATGCCTAGGGATCCACATGGTTTTTGATTTTTCATGCTTTTGCAGTTTCTTGGAACTCATTGCTTCTACAAGTGCCTTAGGAGCCCATATAGATTTTGAATTTTCTTTCTTTTTCTCAGTGAACCTTTGTGTGCTTCTAGATGGATGGAAGGTACGCTAAGATGTACACCTTTGTTGATTTTACACAAGGGATGGAGGAATATAGGGTCCTAAAATGGATGGAAGAGGTGAAGGGGAAGGCATGTACTTGGATTTTGGCTTAGTAGGGATACCAACATCTTGAGGAATTTCACTAAGGCCATGACCCTTAATATTGTCTTTAACATGGAGAGGTTCTTGCTTGTGAAGGTATAACCCTTTGCGTTTATAAATATTTTGGCTTGTAGGATCATGAGAGGGCTTTGTAGACATGACAGATACTTGAGTTGAACGTGGAGGATTATGACAAGGAGATGAAGAGATACTTTGATCTTAACATGGAAGAGGACCATTGGATACAGTTGGAAGGGTGTTTGAATCTTCATTTTGAATAGGATCATTTGAAAAGGTGGAAGAGGCATCATGATCTTGCTTAGGAAGGATGTGTTGTTCATCAAAATTGATTAACCCAAGTACACCTGCAATTGATTTATCAAGTAGCCAATTCATTCTATGAAGAACCTCAGGGTTTCAATAACATGACAAGGATATGAATCCTTCTACTCTTCAGGCTCTGCAAAACCTAGGCGGGTATACCTTTGATGCTTAAAATTAAACCTATTACACACCTATGACAACATCAACAGAAATAGATATATCTCATTGTTAGGTCCCAGAGACAACTGAGAGGGGGGGTGAATCAGTTGTCTAATATAAATTTAAACCAAAACAACTTACCCAAATTATTACTTAATACTGGTGAATCAGTCTGTTATACCGATGTACAAATTTAACAGATAAATGTAGTATCAGTAAAGATTAATGCATAAGACAAAAGGAAAAAGTCATCCACAACACATAACACCAATATTTGTACATGGAAACCCTGTAAGGGGAAAAACAACAGTGGGAAACCTTACCCACAATTAGATGATACTAATAAAGATAGTAAGTGTATAGAAATGGGGTCTGCACATGCAGAAAGGTCAAGCAGCTAGAGCTCACTGCTCAATCACAAAATGGGAGTGACACTGACTACAGTTGGATGGTTAAATCCAATAACAATGTACTGCACAAAATAGCATCTTCATATGCTAGATTTAGTACCGGTGTAGTTCTGATATTCTTTCACAAAAACCTAGCTTCAATCTTCAAATGATGTTTGTGTGTATAGCTCTACTTATTCTCATATATACCCTCACACAATCCTTTTTTGCATTCCATATTCAATCTTACAATTAAGACCTTACATTTATACCATAACCTAAGACCAATTTTAGTAGGTCAGCTCTACAAGATATTACAATAAAATCATTTTACAAACAATACAATATCTGATGCAATAATCAATTGAATATGTCAGCTTAATGTATTTACAACAATAATTAATCATCTCCATAGTGTGTCGTGTTGATCTGGAAAAGATAAACCTGTCAGTGTAACCCTGGACTATTTGCCGGTAACAGCGAATATGCAAATATGAATATGCTAATAAACAATTCTCCAAGATAAGATGTCCAAACAATGTCTTCAACATTACCAAGTGTTTTCCATGCTATTCCAAGTGTCAGTGATCATTATATCCTGCTGGTGTACCATATACCGGTGACTGTGCAAAAGTCGCTTTCTTGTCGGTGAATGTTGCTAGATCTCCAAAGTGCTAGAGTTTTAGTAGGTGTTGATATCAATGACAAAACCATACCAAAATACCAACAATCTCCCCCTTTGGCATTGATGGCAACACAAGATGGGAAAACAATCAAAGTGCCAAAATAGAATTGCCAAATATAAAAACCAACAATCTCCCTAAAGTAATAATCTCTCCCCCTGAGAGTAACATGAGCTTTCTTATGTTTTTCTGTACCAATCTCTTCAAAAGATAATGTGTTTTTGCATAGATATCACTCCCCCGTTGACATCAAATGCCAAAGTTACAACAAAATCAGGTCCATATACAAAATACCAACCAATTTCAATATACCAACTACTCCCCTTGAGAAGAAGCTTCCTCATCAAAGCCAGAGTAAGAATATTTCTCTGTTAATTCTATTGGTTGATGACATACATCAACTCTCTAAGTCTCTACTGGTGGGGGTATGACCCCAAGCTATTCTCTAAGATATTCAAAAGTCTCCTTAGGCAAAGGTTTAGTAAAAATATCTACAAGCTATTATTTAGTATTCACATAAACCAGTTTTATTTCTTTTGCTTCAACTTTTTCCCTTAGAAAATTTAGTTTGATAGAAACATGTTTGGTTTTAGAATGTAATACCAGATTCTTAGATATATCAATTGCTATAGTGTTATCACAATAGATAGTAATAATTTCCTTGCATTTTACCTTGAAGTCTTTCAACATTTGTTTAAGCCAAAGTACCTGTGTACTGTTAGTTGTTGCTGCAACATATTCTGATTCTGCTATTGATCAAGATGTACAACTCTGTTTCTTACTCAACCAAGAAACTAATCTGCTTCCAAGAAAAAATGCTCCATCGGTGGTGCTTTTTTCTGTCATCCACATCTCCTACCCAATTTGCATCTATGTATGTACATAGATCAAAGTTTTCATCTCTAGGATACCATAATCCAAGATTTGTAGTGCCTTGTAAGTACCGGGAAATCCCTTTTACTACTGATTCATGATTTTCTCTAGGATTAATCTAAAATATTGAAACAATACATACTGCATTCATAATATCAGGCCTTGTTTGTGTTAAATATTGTAAACCTCCTATCATAGATTTGTACCTTGTTGGATTAACAGGTGTAGATTCATCCCTTAAAGATAGTTTGTCATTTGTAGTCATAGGCGTGCTTACCAGTTTAGAGTTCTCCATCCCAAATTTCTTAAGTAACTCTTTTAAGTATTTTTATTGACTCAAGAATATACCTTTGTCAGTCTATGAGATCTACAATCCTAAAAAGAATCTTATTTCACCAATCATAGACATTTCAAATTCTTGCTGCATTTTAATAGAGAAGTCTTTAAACAATCCATCTTCTCCTCCAAAGACTATATCATCAACAAAAACTTCTATAGCCAAGATGTCATTATTAGTCAGTTTATAGTATAAGTTACTGTCAGCATTACCTTTAGAAAAACCAATTTTTAAAAGATACTTATCCAATCTTGCATACGAAGCTCTTGGAGCTTGCTTTAATCCATACAAAGCTTTCTTTAACCTGCAAACCATATCTTTGTCATCTATCAAAGAAAATCCATCAGTTTGTTCAATGTAAACTTCCTCTTCAAGATCTCCATTTAGAAATGAACATTTACTATCCATTTGGTATACTTTGTAGTTCTTATGTGCTAAAAAGGCCAAAAACAATCTAACTGCCTCAATTTTAGCTACCAGTGCAAAGGTTTCATTATATTCAACTCCTTCTTTTCAAGAGTATCCCTTACACACTAGTCTTGATTTATTTCTGATAACCTTACCATCTTCATTAAGTTTGTTTCTGAATATCCATTTTGTTCCAATTACATTTTTATCTTTAGGCCGGGGAACTAATGTCCAAGTGTTATTTTTTTCAATTTTCTCTAATTCTTCTTCCATATCTCTAGTCCAATATTTATCTTCACATGCCTCATTAATTGATGATGGTTCAATTTGAGAAATAAGACATACCTCTTCATTTGGCAATCTTCCTCTTATCATAACTCCTTTGTACTTGTTTTCAATTATCTGATCTTTAGAATGATTCAATCTTACATACTGGGGTGTCTTTGTTTGTTGTTGTTCTTTAGTCATAGTGGAATTCTCAGATGATACCGATGTAACTGGATCCTCACTCTATACTGGTGGATTTAGTGTAGGTTCATTTGTTAGAATTTCTATTGCTGGTTTAGAATCTATATACCTTGAAGTTCCTCTGAATTGTTCATCAATCTTTACATTTGTACTTTCAACAATTTTCTACAATCTCTTGTTAAAACATCTATATGCTTTACTCTTAGATGAATAACCAAGAAATATTTCATCATCACTTCTAGGATCAAGTTTCCCAATATACTCATATCTTCTAATGTAACATTTGCTTCCAAATATTCTGAAATATTTAAGAGTAGGAGTAATACCAAACCATAGTTCATGAGGGGTCTTACCAGTTTCTCCTTTGATGTGAACTTTGTTTAATGTATAGACTGCTATACTTACTGCCTCTCTCCAATATATATGTGGTATATTTGCTTCTGATAACATACTTCTTGCTGCATCCAAGATAGTTTTGTTTTTCCTTCAACAACTCCATTCTATTGTGGTGTTTGAGGTGCTGATAGTTGTCTTCTAATTCCATTCACTTCATAGAATGTATTAAATTCCTTAGATGTAAATTCACCTCCTTGATCTGATCTTAAACATTTGATTTTCTTACCAGTTTCATTTTCAACGATTTCTTTTAACAATTTAAACTTTCCAAGTGCTTCTGATTTTTCTCTGAGAAAAGTAACCCAACACATTCTAGAGTAGTCATCAATGATTAGCATGAAATATCTATCACCTTGTAAGCTTTTAGTTCTAGCTGGACCACATAAATCAATATGAATTAAATCAAGAGCATTATTGGATTTTTCTAGAATACTTTTGAAACTAGATCTAGCTTTTTTTCCAAATTGACATTCCTTACATACTGTATTATAAGGTTTGACAATTTTAGGTAAATCTCTAACTTCCTTAGTAGTACTGATTTTTACCATGCAAACAAAGTTTACATGACAAAGTCTTTTATGCCATAGCCAACTTTCATCTATATGTGCAATCAAGCATGTCTTTTCACTATTATTCAAATGAAAGATATTACCTCTAGTTTGATTACCAGTTGCAATTTCTAAACCAATTCTGTTCATGATTTTGCATTTTCCATTTTTAAATTGTAACTAAAATCCTTTCTGAACTAATTGACCAACACTCAAAATATTATGCTTTAAACCTTCAACATAGTAAACATTGTTAGTGTTATGCTTACCATCAAGAGATATTGAACCCTTACATTTGATTAAACAAGCTTTGTCATCTTTAAATCTCACTAAGCCTCCATTGTATTCTTGAAAGTTTAAGAATTTACCTTTGTATCCTGTCATATGATGTGAGCATCTAGAATCAATGATCCATTCATCCTTTACTTAAACTTTAGCTACCAAGGCCTATACTATCAGTTGAGCAGTAGGTGTTGGTTGATCTTCTGTTATAGCAATAAAAACCCATCCATTGTCTGTCAGATCCTCATCAGAATCATCAATCACTCCTTCATCAACAACATAACAAGATTTGTCCTTATTCTTCTTAAATCTATATCTTTGATATTCAAGATTAGGCTTGTATGTCCTTCTAGCTTCTTCTCTTAGTCTAGCATGTCTATCAGGGCATCTTGAAGCCATATGACCAATCTTGTTGCAGTTAAAACATTTAAAGGGTGCTTTACCTTCATACTTACTTCCAATTGGACCTTTAGGCATTTTTCTTGCAAATAGTGCTTCAAGTTCTTCAAGTTCTTCATTTTCTTTCCTACTCTCCTCATGTTCTCTTGCATAAAAGGCTTTCCAATTAGATTTGTCAAATGATGATACAGATGATGTTGATGCTTTGAAGGCTAAATCTGTCTTTATAGTAGCAATAGGACCAAATTCCTCAATTTCAAAGGCCGAAAGTTTTCCAATCAATGTATCCCTAGTTACTGATGTATTAGGCATTGTTCTTAACTCATTTATAGCCATAACTTTCATTTTATATGCTGGTGGCAATCCTCTTAAAACTTTTGAAACAATTTCATCTTCACTTAAGGTTCCTCCACAACATTTTATACTCAAAACAATTTCATTAACTCTTTCCATAAAAGTAGAAATTCTTTCATCTTCTTCCATTTTTAGATTTTCATACCTAACCCGGAAGCTTTCAAGTTTTGCAATTTTGACTGTGGAATCTCCTTCATTCAGTGTTTCCAAATGATCCCAAATAGCTTTAGCAGTTGATCTATCTAATAATCCCATGATTTTCTGATCTGTTAATGTGATCAAAAGTGCTTCTCTTGCTTTGTAGTCATTTTCTTCATCTTTAGTCAAGTTAGGTAGATTAGGCTGACTGGAAGTAGTAGTAGTATAACCATTCTTTGTAACATCCCAAATTTCCTTTCCAATGCAATTTATATGTTTCTCCATTCTGATCTTCCATATGCCATAGTTGGTTCCATCAAGTTTAGGGCTGTCCTTCCTGAAATAGTTAGTAGACATTGGATCTCCTCAGGTTGTTAAACTTCTGCAAAAGAGGACTAGGCTCTGATACCAATTGTTAGGTCCTGGAGATAACTGAGAGGGGGGGTGAATCTATTGTCTAATATAAATTTAAACCAAATGAACTTAACCAAATTATTACTTAATACTGGTGAAATAGTCTGTTATACTGGTGGATAGATTTAATAGATAAATGTAGTACCGGTAAAGATTAATGCATGAGACAAAAGGACAAAGTAATCCACAACACATAACACCAATATTTGTACGTGGAAACCCTATAAGGGGAAAAACAATGGTGGAAAACCTTACCCACAATCAGATGATACTACTGTAGATAGTAAGTCACTGTAGATAAATGTAGTACCAGTAAAGATTAATGCATGCAGAAAGGCCAAGTGCCTAGAGCTCACTGCTCAATCACAAAATGGGAGTCACACTGACTACAGTTGGATGGTTAAATCCAATAAGAATGTACTGCACAAAATAGCATCTTCATATGCTAGATTCAGTACTAGTGTAGTTCTTATATGCTTTCACAAAAACCTAGCTTCAATCTTCAAATGATGTCTGCATGTATAGCTCTGCTTATTCTCTCATATACCTTCACACAATCCTTTTTCGCATTCCACATTCGATCTTACAATTAAGACCTTACATTTATACCATAACCTAAGACCAATTTTAGTAGGTCAGCTCTACAAGATATTACAATAAAATCATTTTACAAACAATACAATATCCAATGCAATAACTGATTGAACATGTCAGCTTAATGTATTTACAACAATAATTAATCATCTCCATAGCATGTTGTGCTGATCTAGAAAAGATAAACCTATCGGTGTAACCCTGGATCTATTTGCCGGTAACAACAAATATGCAAATATGAATATGCTAATAAACAATTCTCCAAGATAAGATGTACAAAGAATGTCTTCGACATTACCAAGTGTTTTCCATGCTATTCCAAGTGTTGGTGATCATTATATCCTGTCGGTGTACCATATACCAGTGGCTATGCAAAAGTCACTTGTTTGTCAGTGAATGTTGCTGGATCTCCAAAGTGCTAGAGTTTTAGTAGGTGTTGACATCAATGACAAAACCATACCAAAATACCAACACTCATAAGAGCTCAACAACAAGTAGGTTGCTACAGATGGGCTAGATCTACACATATAACTCAGCTATGTTTGAGCATGATATAGATGGAACAATTCAATAGATCATAAAATAAAGATATTCTGATTGGATTTTAAATTGCTTGAGAATCCCTTCAATTGCAAGATCAGTGCCTTATCCAAGGGCAATAGAGTCACATATCAAACTATAGATGAAAAATTCTATTGCAAATCCATCTTCATTATTAAGTATTCTTGCATTAATGCCTTGCATAAATGCATTGCTTATATCATTCACAAAATCATCAGATCTTGAAACTGTATTCTATTATCTATGATTTATTATAGAGTTTAAATTCTTCCTTGAAGAATCCCTACAAACAATCACAACTATTTCCTTGAGATGGCAAATTTCAACCTCCTTAAGGATTTGATTTGAATAAATGAAAGTACAAATCTAGAGACAATCTTCTGTGAACTTCTGCATGCCTTACATACACAAGAACCTGCAACTAAGAACACCTACAAAAAGAATTAAACTCCATTACTCACAAAAAAACCCTTCCCTGTATAATCTTCAAGAAAACTTATAATTGGAAACCATGAAAATCTGGAGCATTTCTCCAAATTTTTGGAACCCTTACAATTGAGAAGAAATGGGAATAAGAAGAGAAGGAAAAAAATTAGATCTACATAACACACTACTAAGTGTCGCCTTTCTCCAACTGAATTTCATTTCCTTCCCATGGAAACTTCTTTTGAAATATCTCATATTTGTTGAAAAAAAGTTGATGTTTGGATTCCTCATTCCGAGATCTTTCCGGTGATATATAATACTTGTATATTTGGCCAAAAACTAACCTCTGGACGAATTAATTTTGAATATGTGCACCATCATTTAAATTTTTGAATTTCACATTATAGTCTGCACTATATCATTAACTTTGATTTTTTACCTTCTAAACTCCTGATGCCCTACCACGTGGTGGCTTATGATTTGCTGATGGGGTCCACTGGGTGCCACCTGGGATGACACATTATCTTTCACCACTTGTCTGCCTCATCACCACCACTGGATTTCTTGCTTGTCACCACTTGTCTACCACCTGTAATAGGTGTGCATCTTTGGCTCACGAAACCATGCTAGTCTTTGATCTACTATGAACCTGTGTGATCTCTAACCTTCGCCTAACCTTTTATTTTCCGCACATGCTTTTTGCCATTTCGTGAAGGGTAAGTTTTGATCATCTTCCCTTCACGAATCAATGCGCACTATAGATCTTTGACGAACTTGCTCAATAGTTAAGTCACCCTTTCTCTGCAAAACTCACCTACCTCAGGATCCATGCTTATGTGGGGCCCACCTAGTCACCACTCGGCCTCCTTGGTCACCTCGAGAAACATTCTTGCGCACATGCGGTCCACCTGGTCGCCCAGCCAGCACCTTGTGTCAAAAGTCGTTAAGGCTTTGACATTATAGATGAGTGTGTTTGTGCATTTAAATACCAAAAAGTTTTCTCACCCAACTAATGTGGGATTAATTCATTTTCCTGAGACTATGCATTTTGAAGCTTTTCCTGGGGTTTTCATGGTTGCCAATGGTAATTTATTGAAATATTTATTGCTCAATGTCTTCCTCACCTTTCCCACGCTATACATCTATCATCATTGCATTTGTTTGAAATTACAAATTGGCTCTTCACCAAAAATAGCATAGGGGAAGAGATAGTTTTATGCCTGGAAATGGCATTTGCTAGTATTTTCTATGCCCAATCTGCCATGTGAGGGAGGAATTTGGCATTGGAGTTTTATTTTTTGAAGTTTAATGCTTCAATCTACATTTGTTTAGAAACTTCTCTACTTCTCCTCCAGCCAATGACATTTTCTAAGAATGTTTCTGAAAACTACTTCAAACTTTAACCATGCCATGCAGAAGGAAGAAGGTTGGCTTTATCACTGCGAATTTCATTTGCTGCATATTTAACGTGGCCTCCCAACAGCCTCTACGCAGGGAGGACTAGCAGAGGTGATGGAGTTTGGGCTACACCTACCACATTGCATTAGCTTGGAAGTTTTAAAACTTCCCAAACTCCACTCCATGTAGCTACACCTCACATCATTGCATTTGGTTGGGGTTTCTATGCTGTTGTTAAAATGTCACCACCATCAGGGAGATGGGGAGGTACAAGAGGGGAATGTTGACTGGCATTTCATTTGCCAAAAACATTGCTTGGAATTTATGCAGCCTTTTCAATTCCATGTTCTACGCTGGGCTGCCATTACTACATTTGCATAAAGGTTTCTATTGCCTGAGTCAACCACGTGAGAGGGCAAATTGACCTCAAATCTTCCATATACATTTGCCTTGGAATTTTTGCGGTCTCTTCATACATCACTCCACGCAGGTGCTTTTTCTTTATGCTTCCCTTGACCTGGTGTTTGCACAGGCTTCTGTCAAGGTTTTGCAATCTTGGTGACATTTTCTTTAAGCTTCCTTTGCCTTTGTGATTTCTTAGGTTCCTCACCAATTTTAAGAATGTATTGCTCTGGTGTGAGGTCAATTTTTTTATCACCAATTGTAAAGGAAATAGTTGGCATGCTCGACCTTTTGTCATAGTCCACAGAAGCTTGTCCATAATCTCCTCCTATCTTGTTTCAATTTATACTTAAATCATATAAACATATGGTTTAAGATATCAATTTAAACCTTGATTCAAAAAAAACATCGTGAAGCTACAAGTCCAGTCGGACCCCAAAGTGGGTCCGGCTAAAAAAAAAATTTGTTTTCATGTAACTGACCTTCAAAATGCCTCATGAACCTTAAACATACCTCTGGAATCGATCGACACCATTTTTGGATCATCAAACTGAGTTTTGCAACTTTCAGGCACTTGCACCACATTTTCGCATTTAATCGCGAAGATGTAATTTTCAAACTAGTCAAAACACCTTTCTAGACCTTGCCATCTGACAGGCGTGTACTCTGATATACAAACATGAACTCTACCAAGTGGTTTCTCAAGATGAATCTCGAGTGAAGAAATATTAATGGCCAAAGATGACCAACTAGCTTTGTCAGCACTATAGACCTGATGAAGTCAATGCGCAGGCAACTCATGATGCCTTTATTAAAAATATCAAACTATCTCTATAGACCCCCAAATCTGAGGCATAGGTACCTTGAAGTAAATATCAAAACTTAGAATACTCAGTTCAACCAAAAGGCTGACTGGGTGTAAATGGTGCGCTCATGAAAATAGCCACTTTAACTGATATAGCACTGAAAATACGAAACACTAAAACAGATGGCTCAAGAAACCTTTTTGAAAACTAATTAAACAAATTGGCAGGAGCTTGAAACTGGAAACATAGCTTGTCATTTATACTAGAAATATCCTAGAACAAACATTCTGACATGACATTCACTGAGGCAAGTTCTACACTTATGCAAAATAGGGCTTCGACTAGCTGTCAAAACAAAGACTTGTCAAACCATACAAACTGCAAACGGATTGAGCTTGGAAAATTGAGAAAATGGATTCATAAAGACATGAAATTTGGCATGCAGATTCACTTTTATGCATAAAATTCAATCCATTTTTAATTTCACCATGACGATCAATTGGGAAAAAATTTTAGGCGTTCAAAGTAGGCTACCTAATAAAATCTGCATTTGTACCTAAAATGCACTTTCAGCTCACCCCTTGAAATGGGTACCTGATAAACTGATCCAAACGGAATTCTGAAAGCTGTAGAACACTTCATAGGCCAAATGAAAGGTGTAAAACAAGTTTCCAAAGCCTTACCCCTTTGAAAATCAACTGGCTCCATTTTACCCTCTCTCTAACTAGGCCATTCAAACTGACTCATTTTATGATCATTTGGAAATGCAGAGCAAAATTTTGAAATGGGCCTCAAAACTTCACTCAATTTTCATGAGTCCCAATAGGATGGTTTTCTCTTGAGATGGAAATGGATCATCTTGGAAGAAATGGAAAGGTATAAGGAAATCATCATGGGATGATATGGAGATAGGATCTTTTTCAACCATTGGATGGGATGACCCTTGAGATAGCCTTGGAGGATCAACATGAGAAGATTCATCATTAGGTTCATTATTTGAGGGATATAGTATGGATTATTGTTGAGAAGCCTTAGGAGATGGAGGCATCATGGAAGAGATGGAGGCTACATGTGGGCCATTACTAGACATAGGTTCATAATTTTGATCATGCTTGGTAATGACATTTGGTTTCTCTTTAGGTGAATTATTATGATCTTCAATTTCAATAACACCATTGTCAAGGAGGTCTTGAATTTTAATGTTTTAATTTCATGCACATTGAAGTCTTATGTTTTTTATGCCTATGATATGCACAGTAATTATTCAAAACTTCACATCTCCATGTGGTCTTCTTAGGAAACATGATAAGATTGTGCTTAAGAAAGTCTTCCAAAGCTGACTCAATAGATTCCCCCAAAGGTGTAAACTGTCTATCTAGGGGATATATGTCTTTTTTGTCTTGGTGAAGTTGTCTTGTGATTTTGTATGAGATTTGGCTTTTGATTTTCAATTACTTTATGTTCCATCTTATCTAATTGTTTTAGCATTTCTTGAAGTCTAGTGTTCTCAATATCATGAATTTTCATCTCAAGAGGGGTTATTGAATTTTTGTTGGGCTTGAGTGTCATATATTTCTTTCTTTAGATCTTGAATTTGTTGGGCTGAGGTAGCCATGGGCTTCTTACTTTTGTCAGAATTTTTAGAAGAGCTTCTAGTTTGAATAGGCATTTAGAACCGACAGGACCGAGAGCTATATGTGTTGTAGAAGTCAAGATCAAATTGGAGCTAGTTGTTTGTTTAACGTATTGACTGAGAAAAGAAATTAAGATTTAGTCTAGATTTAGGAAAGATCTATCCTGTGTAAGACATGATCTAAGTTACCTAGTTTGATTTGAGAGAAGTGACTAAGAATCGGTTCGGTTTCAGGAATGATCTATCCTGTGTAAGACATTATCTAAGTAACTTAAATTTGATAAATGGTTGATTGAACAAGCTCGAATATGACTGACAAAATCATGCAACACAATGACAAAAGTACACTGTTTAGATTTTTTTATGCTCAAGATGATGATAACCATTTTTATGCTCACTGTGGACTGTTTTAGGCAAGTTTGAATGTTCTAGACTGACAAAATTAGGAATTCGTACAACAAGGTTTACAAAACTAGATGATAGTTTGATAGCTGCCTAGGTTCATATGATAGGTGGGTAGACCTCAAACAATAAACTGATGGAGATGAAGATTTTTCATACAACATAGAATAGAAGTTTAGATGACACTTCCTTAACCAGGACGACAAATTATCAGATCTCATACGACACATAATAGAGGGTCAGATGACAAACTGTCAAGATTGATGAGACCTCATATGACAAATTGTAGGCAATAGGATGATATTTCAGAAGACTCATATAAAAGTTTATTGGACAAAGAGGAGATTCTGATAGATAGAGTTTTCAATGAATGACGATGACCACTTTTAGACACAGACGAAGTTTTGATGACTAAGGTAGACTAGTTTTTGATACGGATAGAGTTTTGATGACTTAGTTGTTTATTGTTTTCTCCAGTTTTGGTATTCCACTTTCATTTTTAGAGATTAAAACACAGTAAACACGCAATATGTATAATGACTTCAATCACAACATGCTAATCCTATGAAAATTGGTGAGAGAAGAAAACCTTTGCTTGCAGACTCAGGTACACACCCAATAACTAATCAGAATATGACTGCAAAGTCTCACGCAATGGATTGTCAATGTTGTATTAGCAGAATCCAAATGCTAATGAGGGAACAAAATGACAAGTATCTTGGGAGAGTTACTATCTCTCTTGCACAAATATTATCCCCCCTTTTGGAGGTGAACCGGGTAGCCTCTATCTTATAGTTCTTAGTCAGGAATTTCATTTGAAATTACCCCTTGAAGCTATGCAAGCATGATTGAGGCCTATAGCCCAACAAGGTATCGAAACAAGCTGTAGGCATGTAAACGTGATTGGGACCGCGAGGCCCTACAAAATGCTTGATATGAGAGATCTCAAAGAGAAAACTTAAATAATCTCATCCTCTAAGACTTTAATCACTAGAGACCTATTTATTTTAATGAGTTGGAATGCCTAGGTCTGGCTATACTCACTTGGGTCGTTCAAATAGGGTGATTACTTTTTCCCACTATAACAGGCCCACTAAAGGTACACAAATCTCAAATCTAGAAAAAACCTCAAGGGTTTGGATTTCTGATTGTCTGTGCAGACAAGAGCATACTCTCCTACCTCTTAGAATTTTCTTAAATAATGAATGACAAATTTGTTTATTAACCAGATAGCAATTTAGATTCCTAAAAAATGAATTTAAAGAATAAACGATGTTTACTTGAATCTCCTCAGGCAACCTGCAAAGACAAAGAATCAGTAGTCATATTTTCTTTGTTTGACAAGCATATTCTTTGACAAGTGTTCTGCAAAAAAGCCAATTAGGATGTGAAGATTCCTCAGACAAACAAACAACAAGCCAGGGTGAGCGTTAGTATGATCAAAATCCAATAAAGAACCTGAAGAATGCAATCTGCTTTTAACAAAAATACAAAATATCATACGCCAATTCTCACCAAGATGTATGTTAATTAGTACGAGAACATATGATACCTGCATTTTATCATTTGGGGTTGTGGGACAACTCATACAATATTTCATAGTAACTGTACGAACCAAAATCCAAAAAATTTAAATATGAAAAATAATAAAAAAGTTAGTCTTTGAGGCAGAAAGATGTAGTCTTTGTCCCCACGGTGGGCACCAGAAATGTGTGTGTGAAAAGTGGAATAAGGTTGTAAGCTGTAAGACACAACACTTCAATTAAGTCATTGCATACATGGTTAGACAGATATAATCATTAATAATAAAACCATCACAAATCAACCCATTCCCTTCTAAAAGATGCGAGTATAGACTTGCTCTTAGATTTGTATAAGCAATACCAGTGACTGGACTACACCAAGATGAAGGATTTAATCTATATGAGCACATGAATAAGATAAATGGATGTAATATGGATGCAAGATTAAGCTAAATGAATGAAAATTATTCTATATGAATTCAAGCAATCATAATTGAACTAAATACGCAAAAAAAAGCTAAACTAAGATACAATAATCTCAAAAAGGCACAATATCTTCAATGACTCTAGAGCAAAAACTGCATAATAACAATAAATCTCCAGGGTGTTTTGAATGAGAGATGAAGGCTTAATTTATAGAAAATCAAAAGAGAGACCAACGGTCAAGATCAATTAGCAACGAGCAGTTGACATTATTCAAGAAAAAGCACAATTTAGGATAATTGAAATAATTGAGAAATAAGATTCAGTTAACCTTGAGATAGATTCCAATTATAGCTTGATTGAAATGCATTTAGATTATAAGTTCAAGTTTGCATTGCAGATAAAATTCAATTAATTCCGTGCACTTGAGATAAAAATAGGTGATTCCATGTGATTTTTTTTATTTATTCAAGAAAAAAGTTTTTTCAATGCAACTGAACTTCTTTTCTCAAAAGCTTTGAGTTCAAATTTTAGAGAATGATTAATAATTCAATTAATTACTTTTGTGATTTCAAGGTATCTCAATTTAGAAGAAGAAATAACATTTGAAGATTCATTTCTATCTCAATTCAATTCTTTTGTTTTATTTTCAATTTAACTCTTTCTTTGTAATTAATTCCTCTTTTGTAATAAATTAATTCCTTTTTTATGATTAAATGACAAATTTATTAATTAATTAAATATGCTTGGATATTTAATAAATTAAATAGGATAATTGATCAAAATGATTTAATTAATTAATTAAATAATTAATATAGAATAATTCACTTTCTATGTGACATTTAATGATTTAAGAATTAATTAATTGTGTGCTCAAAGTTAATTTAATTGCCTTTGGTTAGGACCTTGGTGATCTTGTTGAGATTAGGAGCCCATGGTTTAGGTGACCATTTTTAGGGTATTACACATACTACTGCAAAGTATCATCTTATTGTGGGTAGGTTCCCACCCATGGTTTTTCTCTTAACCGGGTTTTCCACATCCAAATCTTGGTGTTGTATGTTGTACTATTATCTTTCTTATCTTTGTTATTGCTACAAAAGATTTGATTTGCATTTGAGGTTAAATTTGTTAATCTGGTGAAAATTAATTCACCCCCCCTCTCAGTTTTCCTTCATTGTTGTTGCCAACAATTGGTATTAGAGATAGATCCTTTGGAAAAAGCTTGACCACTTGAGGTGATTCGAGATGGCAACTAGAGCTATTGTTTTTAAGAAGGAAATTTGGAGATTTGATGGGAGTAACTATGCAGTATGGAAGAACTAGATGGAAGTTCATTTGAAATATCTTGGAGAGGATTATTGGAAGATTTACATAGAATACCTACAGTGTTCTTTAGAATGGTACAACCATTCCTGATGAAATCAAGGAAGAAAAATATAAAATTAGATCTAAGGAAGCATTGTTGAGTGCCCTGACTGATTCAGAGATGACTAACGTGATGGGATTGCAGATTGCACATGAGATCTAGAAGAAGCTTGAAACCTTATATGAAGGAGATAAACAAGTCAAACTTGCTAAGATGTAGAGTTTCAAAGTGAAGTATGAAATGTTGAAGATGAAAACATAAGATCCTTCATGGATAAGGTGAATGAACTTGTCCTAGGAATTAGATGTATCAGTGGAACCCTTGAAGAGGATGAAATTGTTGCTAAGGTGTTGAGATCATTGCCTCTTGCTTACAAACACAAGGTAGCTACTATTGATGAGATACAGAGTGTGATTAGTTTGACAAGAGATATGTTAGTTGGAAAGATTTCTGCATTTTAACTAAGCGAATTTGGTGAATCACATGGAAAGTTTGAGATAACATTTAGAGAACCTATAAATGAAAAGTAGAAGTATGATCCAAAGGAATATAGAATATCTAGATATGAAAGAAAGAGAATTGGATGAGCTTGAAGTATTAATTGCTTAGAGATTACCTAAAGGAGCTGGTAAGTATGATGGAAAATTGCCTTTGAAATGTTTCTCTTGCAATAAGATAGGACATTTTGCCTCTAGGTGCCTAGAAAGAATGTATAAGTATGCTAGGCATGATAAATTTGATAAGCATGATAAGAGTGGTAGATATGAGAAGCGTGAGAAGTATGATAAGACTTACAAGACTAACCGGAAGTATAAATATTACGTTGCTAATGAGGGTGCTATAGATGAAGAATCATAAGGAGATGAAAGAGATGAAATTGTGTTTATTGCTATCAAAGAAGATGGACCGGTTCCTATAAGCTGCATTGTTGAAGAGAAAGCTTTGGCTACTAAGATTAAAGAGAAAGATGAATGGGTGATTGATAATAGTTTTTCACATCATATGACCAGTGACAAAATAAAATTTGTAAATATGGAAAAGTATGATGGTGGAATGGTGAGATTTGGAGATGATAAAGCTTGTGTGATCCATGGTAGAGATTCTATTTCCTTTGATGGTAAGAATAACACTGATAATGTCTTATATGTTTAAGGTTTGAAGCATAATATTTTGAGTGTTGGATAGATGGTTGACAAAGGTTATGATTTGAAATTCAAGAATGGTAAATACAAGATCCTAAATGCTTTTGGTATAGAGATTGCATCTGGAACCAAGAATGAAGGTAATATCTTTCACTTGAATGCTAGTGAGAAAATTTGTTTGATTGCTTAGATTGATGAAAGTTGGTTGTGGCATATAAGAATATTTAATTTTAACTTTGATTCAATGATTAAGATCAGTTGTATTCATGCTTTTAGAGATTTGACTAAAATTGTTAAGCTTGCTAACCTGATATGTAATGAATGTTAGATGGGAAAGCAAACAAGAATTTATTTCAAGAGTAAGTAGTATACAACTAATGGGTTGTTAGATCTTGTGCATAATGACCTATGTTGACCTACAAGAATAAGAAGTATGCAGGGTGACATGTATTTCATGTTGCTAATTGAAGACTTTTCTAGAATGATGTGGGTTTATTTTCTAAAGGAAAAATTGGAAGTATTGGACTGAAGCTGAAATGTCTAAGATCTGATAGAGGAGAATAGTTTTGTTCTGGTGAGTTTCACTCATTCTATGAGAATCATAGAATTAGGAGACAATTATCTACCCCTAGAACTCCTCAGCAGAACAAAGTTGTTGAAAGGAAGAACATAACTATTTTGAATGCTGCAAGAACTATGCTAATTGAAGGGAATGTGCCAAAGATCTATTGGAGAGAAGTTGTTAGCACTATTGTTTACACAATCAATCAAGTTCATATAAAAGGTTATAATAGTAAGACTCCTTATGAGCTATGGTTTGGTCATGTTCATGTAGGCATGATTGGCATAACTGATACAGATGGAGAATGTTGGCTGAACCGGTAAAGGATTATTGGTGATGACATAGATGATATAGTGATGAAGAGATTGAGATTGCATGATTTGATGACATTGATCAGTTATTTTAGTTTTCACTGATGGAAATTGATGTTTACTTATGCTTATTTTGTCATCTAAGTCTTTTTGGTCTACTAGAAATAGCTTATCTGTAATGAAGATAGTGAACTGGGAATTAGGACCTTAAGCAATAAATGTGGAATTGTTTTGATTGGATCTAGCGATTGGTGATGAATCAAGTGTTGTAGTTTGGAATGTGATTTTGTATCATTGTAATATTTATATGACCAAAACCGCATCATGTTTTGATTACCAAAAGTCAAGTCTATGATTTCTATTGTTTTTTCACTACGATTTAAGAAGGGTTTAAGAATCGGTAATGACTTTTGGTTTGACGGTGATCTACATCAAGTTAAAATGTTGGTAGTGATGTGTCAAACCCCACATGGAAGGATAAGTTGTTGTTTTGGTGTGACTGAAGATATATTTTCTTGGGAAATAGTGAAGGGGTGAGAGGAATGTTGTAAGGGTTTGACTTTGTATCAGATCGAGTTGCGGTGATGAGTTACGATCATTCAACCACTGATATTGTCTTGTAAAATGTTGTAATGATTTGTATGATGATCTAATATAATCTATGATGATCTATAATATAAATTCATTTAAATTATTGACGTATCTAGGGTTTTGTAACCGACAAAGTTGTAAAGGTTATTTAGGTAAGTTTAGATGATGTTTGTTGTGTCAGTGTTTTGACATAGAGTATGAAGCCAAAGAAATTATAAGTATTTTGTCTAACTCTGAGTATATTGATGTTCATGGATTAGAGACTGCATTTGAAGTATGGGAGATACTAGATTTGATTTATGGAGGTGATGAACATGTACAAAGGGCAAAGGAAGAAAGTTTAAGAGGCAAATTTGATGATATGAAAACGATTGATGGTAAAAATATAGCACAATATAGTCAAAGAATTAAGTAAGTTGTAAGTGGTATTAAGAGTATTGGAGGTAAGATTGGTGATGATGTTGTTGTTAGTAAGATGATTAGAACTCTCTTACAACAATATGCTATTAGGGTTTCTGCAATTCAAGAATTGAGATATGTTTCTAAAGATAAAGTCATGGTTGATTCTCTTATTGGAAAGTTGACTACATTTGAATTAAACAACTTTGATAACAGTGTTTCTAAACCATCTAAATCTACTTTTAAGGATTTTCTAATCGGTACATCTGTGAGGAAAGGAAACGATATTTTTCATAATCATGACTATATGTCTAGTCATGGCGGTAGCAAAGCAGAGGATGATAATGAAGATGGTCTGAGGGAGTTTGAGGCTTTATTAGCTAGGAGATTTCTAAGAGGCACTGGTAAGTATAAAGGTAAATTAACCTTGAAGTGTTTCTCTTGCAATAAAATTGGACACATAGCTACTAATTGCCCTAACAGTGATAAGAAAGTGAAATTTAAGAAATACAAAGGAAAAGGAAAGAAGCAATGTTATGTTGCAGTAGATGAAGGTGTGACAGATGAAGAATCAAAAGATGAGAGGAATGAGGAGATAGTATTTGTTACTATGAAGGAAGATCTGACTGATGAAAATTCATTGGTGTCACACATGGATAGAAGTGATGAATGGATAATAGACAGTGGTTTCTCACACCACATGACCGGTTATAGAAACAAACTCATATCCCTTGAAGAATTTGATGGAGGAGAAGTAAGGTTTGGTAATAACTCACCCTGCATGGTTAAAGATAATTTCATTGAATGGGAAAAGTACTTTAGATGATGTCTTTTGGGTAGATGGATTAAAACATAACCTTTTGAGTATTGGACAATTAATTGATAAGGGATATCTTCTTGAATTTAAGAGTGGAGTGTACAAGATTATTGGAAGCAATTGATTGCTACTGGTAAGAAGATAAGAGGTAATATTTTTCATCTAAATACTACTGTGAATAGTTATTTGGTAGCAAAGATAGAAGACAATTGGCTATGGTACAAGAGGTTTTATCATGTAAACTTTGACAATTTGATAAAGGTTAGTAAATCAAGAATTGCAAGATGTATGCCCCAGCTTGTGAAACCAAACAATGTGTTATGTAAGGACTGTCAGATGGGTAAGATGACTTCCATATCTTTCAAGAGTAAGTATTTTTCTTCAAAGAATATCTTTGATTTAGTTCACACTAATCTTTGTGGTCCTATGAGGACTAAGAGATATTATGGTGATAAATACTTTATAATTTTCACTAATGATTTTTCCAAGATGATGCCGGTAACTTTTCTGAGAGAAAAGTCTAAGGCATTCAGTAAATTCAAGGCATCTAAAGCTTTAGTTGAGAAAGAAACTAAGAAAAATTTAAAAATTTTGAGATCTGACTGGGAGGTGAATTTACTTCTGATGAATTTGTGAAGTTCTGTGATGAACATGGAATTAAAAGGAAGACATCCACTCCTATAACTCCACAACAAAATGGAATAGCTAAGAGAAGAAATAAAACAATTATGGAACCTGCTAGAACCATGTTGATTCGAGATGAAGTATTGAAGATGTTTTAGAGAGAAGCAGTTAGCACTATTGTTTATACTTTGAACTAGGTACTTATCAAGAAAGGTAATAACAAAACACCTTATAAAATTACAGCATGGCAAGAATCCTAATGTAAGTTACTTCAAAAATTTTGGGAGTAGATATTTCATTAAATGTGATGATTAAAAGTGTAAATGTTGAGGTTGATGAAATCTCTAAGAAATTTGATGAGACTAGTAGATCTGAACCTAAGAATGATGAAGAAAAACTTATGCTTATAGAACTAGAGGTGCTAAAGAATTATGAATAGAATGATGCAAAAATAGGTTCTCAACTGGTAAATGAAGAAAGTGATGAAGAAGATGATGAACATGAAGCAAAAGGCACAACACCAGAATAATTAATTCCATGGTATGTTAGACTAAATCATTCAGAAGAATAAATTATAGGAGATAAAAATGTTGGTGTACAAACTAGAAGGAAAATCAGAGAAAACTCATGTTTGATTTCAACTATTGAGCCTAAAATAGTGAGAGAGGCATTAAAAAATTATGACTGTATTAATTCTATGAACGAGGAATTCGATCAGATAGAGAAAAATAAGACTTTGACACTTGTTCCTAGAGAAAAAGATGAGAATGTTATAAGCACAAAATGGGTCTTTAGAAACAAGTTGAATGAAGAAGGCAAGGTTGTAAGGAATAAGGAAAGACTTGTGTGTAAAGGTTATGCACAAGAAGGAGAATACTATGGTGAAACCTTTGCACTCGTGGTGAGATTGGAAGGTGTAAGAAGGTTACTTTCTTATGCTCCATTTAAAGGCTTTAAGGTCTACCAAATGGATGTTAAATCGACTTTTCTTAATGGCATACTTGAGGATGAAGTTTACATAGAACAACCAGATGGATTTTATTTGCCTGGGGATAAAGATATGGTTTGAAAATTGCACAAGGCACTATATGGATTGAAACAAGCACTAAGAGCATGGTATGAAAGATTGCATGCACACCTGATCAAGATAGGATTCCAGCGTACTGGTGAGGACAATAACATATATCTTAAAACTAATGGAGACAAAATGTTGATAGCTGAAGTTTTTGTGGATGATATAATTTTTGGTGGTGATGATGATTTATGTATGGCATTTGTTGAGGAGATGAAGAAGGAATTTGAGATGTCTCTTATTGGTGAGATTAAGTTTTTCATTGGGTTGCAGGTCCAACAACTAGATGATGGTATATTTATCTATCAAAGTATGTAAAAGAGGTATTGAAAACTTTTGGCATGGAAGATTGTAAACCTATTGGTACTCAGATGGTGGCAAGTTGAAAACTATCTAAACAAGATGATTCAACCTCTGTTGATGAAAAGGAATAGATTCCAATGATTGGTAAGTTGCATTATCTTGTTCACAATAGGCTTGATATTGCACATGTTGTTGGTTTGGTTGCTAGATTTCAGAAGAATCCCAAGGAGACTCACTTGGTAGCAATGAAAAGGATATTCTAGCATCTGAAAGGCATAATGGATTATGGCCTCTGGTATCCTTATAAAGGTGATTTTTCTTTGAATGTGTTTCCTAATGCAGATTGGGCAGGCAATGTTGATCACCGGAAAAACACTACCAGTGGAGATTTTATTCTTGGAGGTAGATTGGTTGCTTGGACAAGCAAAAAGAAAAAATGTGTATCATAGTCAACAATAGAGGTAGAGTATGTTGCAACATCAATGAATTTTACACAAGCAATCTGGATGAGATATGTGTTAGAAGGCTTTAAGCAAGATATGTTTGAACTGGTGGTTATTTATTGTGACAATACTAGTGCTATTGATATTTTTAAAAATTATCTATTACATGCAAGAACAAAGCACATAGAATTGAAATATCACTTTTTGAGGGAGAGAATATAGGAGAAGCAAGTTAGAATGGAATATGTAACAAGCAAAGAGCAGCTAGTAGACATTTTCACAAAACCATTTCCAAAGACAACCTTTGAGTACATCAAAGGTAAATTGGGGGTCTAACACCTACACAAGAAAATATAAGATGAAGGAGATGCATCAATCTAGTGGAATGACTAAATATTCTTCACTGTGGATTGATGAGATGCAGGCTACTCTACATGGTGAACAACTTAGTTGAAGGTGAAAAAGATGTTAAATACAACAGCATCAGTAGATATGGAGACCAGTAATGCGTATGCACCTTTGGCATTGTTGTCAAAGGGGGAGAAGAAATATATTAGCCTAAGGGGGAGAATATGTGTAATAGAAAGGGGGAGAAGTATTAGTTCTAGAGAATAATCAGAACCACATGGAAGAAGAATCGACAGAAGAAAGTGAACAAGTACAACAAAGAAGTTCCATAATAGAACAACATGTTGATAGTTGAATATTTTGGTGTTGCCCTCAATGCTAAAGGGAAAGAATGTTGGCATGATTGGCATAACTGATGCAGATGGAGAATGTAGGCTGAACCGGTAAAGGACTGTTAGTGATGACATAAATGATATAGTGATGAAGAGATTGAGATTGCATGAATTGATGACATTAATTATTTATTTGTGTTGTTATTGATGGAAAATAATGTTTACTTATGTTTATTTTGTCATCTAAGTCCTTTTGGTCTCCTGAAAATAGCTTACTTGTAATGAAGACAGTGAACTAGGAATTAGGATCTTAACTGGTAAATGTGGAATTATTTTGATTGGATCTGGCAATTGGTGATGAATCAAGTGTTATGGTTTGGAATGTGAATTTGTATCATTGTAATATGTATCTGACCAGAACCGCATCATGTTTTGATTATTGAAAGTCATGTTTATGATTTATGTTGTATTTTCACTGAGGTTTAAGAAGGGTTTAAGAACCAGTAATGAATTGTCTTTGTTAGGAACCAAAAGGGCAACTGAGAGGGGGGGTGTGAATTAGTTGTCAATTAATTTCAACCCAATTATAACTTAATAAAACTTGATACTTAATACAAGTAAACCAAACTTATTGTTGGTTAACTGATTAGTAGTTCATATTAATACCAGTGAAACTTAATGCATGAAACAAAAAGAGAAACAACATCCACAACACATAACAAGAATATTTTGACCAGGAAACCCTATAAGGGGAAAAACCATAGTGGGAAATCTTACCCACAATTAGATGATACTACTACAGATAGTATGTGTATACAAATGGGGTCTGCACATCCAGAAAAGCCAATCACCTACAACACACTGCTCAAATGGGAGTCACAATGACTACAATAGGATGGTTAAATACTATAATAATGTACTGCTCAAATAGCATTTCCAATGCTAGATTCAGTACCGATTAAGCTCTGATAAACACCTTCAAACCTTCCTTGAACCTTCTCTATAGTTTTCTCATATGATCTTCAATATTCACACATACCATTGTACAATACCATACCGTTGTTAGGATTCCCAAAGATACTGAGAGGGGGGGGTGAATCAATATCTAACCAGTTTATAAATTTACTTGATTTAAAATATGAAAAGAATATCAATACTATGTACTGGTAAACTAGAAATAATGCAGTAAACAAGAACAACAACAACCACATGAGAAGCACAACATAACACAGTATTTTAATGAGGAAACCCGGTGTGGGAAAAACCTTGGTGGGATTTGTGACCCACAATATTCTCTTAGTGGCCAATAAGGAAATATTACTCTTACAATAGGGGCTTGCACATGCAGGAAGGCCAAGTGACTAGAGCTCACTGCTCAAATACAAAAGAAGTCACACTGACTTACAAAAATGGATTATATTAATCCAATGTCTTGTACTACGTTAGATTAGCATCTGCTATGCCAGATCCAGTACTAGTTTAAGCTCTGCTACATATGTAAACCCTTAACCTATAATTCACATATTAGGTCTACATAATTTTGCCTATATCCTTATAACAAAATGTTCTACAATGATCGCATACATATATGAGTCATATTACAGCTCGCCATGTCGACTTACAATGATTTTACAATTAATTACAAAACACATTATAAACAAAATTCCTATTGGGCAGGGTGCTAGTATCCTTCCTTTCATTGTCAGTGTTCTATGTGCCAATGTAGAGTTTGTCATTGCCGGTGCCGATATATTTGTCTTTCCGGTATCATATGATTGCAAGGTTTCCATCAATGACAAAAACCTTCAATCACCTACAATTTCTCATTGGAGTGTGCATTTGCCGATAATCTTCCCCTTTGGCATTGATGGCAACACTCATGAAAAAAATCAAAAGTGTCCAAAATGATATCCAAAAATAATTTGCCAAAATTGTCTTACCAAAACTGTATGCTCCCCCTAAGTAGATGATGTCCTTTCTTCTGATCATTTTTCTCATCCCACTACTCCCCCTTTGACATCAATGACAAAGGTTGTCATTCGCTGTCAGTGGAGTCCTACCTGGATTCTTGTTATCAGTGGGTTACAATCTGAAAGATATCTGTCAAAACTTAATTTATGCCATTGCTGAATGTTTTGCAGTCTTTTATAGCCTCTTGCATTCTCTGCACTGTACCGGTGAGTATGTGCATTTTCTCTTCTAGTGTCTTCAGTCTGGGAACTAGAGCCTCAAATATTTCTTTTCTCAAAGAAATAAGATACTCTAGTCTTAGACTAAGTCTACATTTTAAGTCCTTTGCCTTGTCCTTTATTCCCTGTTTGTCATTTTCCAGTTTCTTGATTTTCTCCTCCTACTCTGCAATTTTCTTCTCTAATTCAAAAAATGAATCTGATGTTCCAATCAGATTATCAACAATATTATTTATCTTCTCTTGTATTTTGTTGATCTCCTTGTCAAGATCCTCTATTAGGACATTTGTTTTGCAAGCATCCCTATACAGTTTCTTGAAGTCATAGATTATTTCTCCAAGTTCCAGTAAAAGGGTGTCCATTTCTTCCTTATTCTTCTTTACAATATCCTCAAATAATTTCTCTTTTTCTTTTATCAATCTCTCCTTAAATGTATCCTCATTCATTTGATCAATAGTTACTAGGTTGTCAGTGATAAACTTAGACAATGTGTCTAGTTGACCTAAAGAATCTTTATTTTCAATACTACACTTGGATGCTATCAATTTAAGAATTGGTATGGTATCATCAATAGCCTTATAGGCTTGTGCATTGCATTCAATGATCTTCTTTATTGAATCTAATAAGAGTTGAGTTACATTAGTAGGTTTGAATTTTGTCATAGCTGTACCAGATGTTTGTCCAATAGTTTTTACAATAGCCATGCTACCGGTGGTGGTTATTTCCTTGCTTGGTTCGACCTCTGGTAGGTCAGTTTGAGTTTGCATTTCCACAAACAAAATTTTAGGCTTTTCAGTTTGGGTCGGTGGCACTGTCTCTGTTTGTACCTGTGCTTCAACTTGTACCTATTTGGGTTTCTCTAACTATGTCTCAAACGGTTTCTCTAAGTTTTCAGTTGTTGGTTTCTCAGATGTAATCTTAGTTTGTACCTCTAAACTTTCCTTAGCCGGTTCTTCAGATGTTTTATCTATTGTATCTACTGGTTTCTTAGGAGCTTTAAGGAGGGATTTTGCATAAGTTTCTATGATGTTATCATTTGTCTGATAGCCCATTTCAGTTACCTAGATGGTTCTAGGGATAACTGCCTCCATCCAAATTTCATCTTTCTTTATCACAAAATAGATTTCCTTTTGATACTTATCCACAATAGCTTCTGATAGCCTTACTTTGGTTTTCATTTGAACCTTTAGTGCTTGAAAATGCTCATTTATGTTTTTCTCCCTCTTCTCTCCCATATTGATCAATAGTTCTGATAGTTGTTTTCCTACCAGTATATCAAATCCAAAATCTCTAGCACCAATATCGGGTACTTGTTTAGTTATGTATAGCATCAGACAAACAAATAAGTTTCCAAATCTGAATGTTCCTTTCTTGTCTCTTTTGATCTTTCATAGATTGTCTATTAACTCATCTTTAAGCCATTCACATATGTCTATCCTTGCATTATCATTTACCATATCATAGATACTCTTAATACATAGGCTAGAAACTGAGTTTAACCTATTTGCATGTGTAGCCTTATAACCTAAGATCATACTGATAAATCTATTATTTATATCCTTTACATAATTTACCCTTAAAGATCTCTTATCAAATGTTGCAATGGTTAGGTTTGTCACTAAGTCATTTGAGATCTTCTTAGTTTTGTAAGGTCCATTGCCAGTGGAGGGTAACCCTGTTACTGCTTTTACAACTTCTTTTGTGATTTTATGAATAGAGTCTAACCAGAAAAATTCACCATATACTCTGCTTAACACTATCCTTATGATATCCTTGGGGAAATCCGGGATACTAAGAACTTCAGTGAAACCTAGGATTTCTACTATCTTATATTCAGGTTTGACATTTCTGGATTCATCACAGATTATAGTCTTATACATATTTTTAATTTCATCATTACCGAGTTCATCAATTTGACAATGTATATACATTCTAGGGTCTTCAGCATATACTACTCCTTTAGGAATTTAAGAGAATGCACCTATGCTATCATCTTTCTTAGCAATTTTGGGAACTAGCTGGAAAATGGGTCTAGGTCACTTAACAACTTCAACAATAGTAGGGTTTCCAATAAATTTAGGAGTGGATGAAGATTCCATAGCTATAAATACCTCAATCTACCTTAAGGATGAATGATTTGATGGATTGCTTCACTTCTTTGCTTGGAATACCTTCACTCAAGAATTCTTGCGCTCTCAAAGATTTAAATGCTCGGTGAATGAAAAAGGAGCCAAAAAACTTTCTTTATAATGTTATTTTTGCCAACTACCACATTTAATGCTTGTCAGTTAAGTCACAACTTAACTCATTTTCCGGTATAGAAGTAATTTGAACTTCTCACCATCAACCGAGGGAATAATAACATGTTTTTCATTTAGTTGCTAAACCCCCAAAAGAATTTTCTTCAATTAGATGAAGAGTTTGCTGCCGGTGGAGTGTTAATCTGTTTTGTCGGTGGAGGAGTATTCCCATTAACATTCTGATTTGACTTTCTGATCCATTGTTCTGAGAATTCTTGCTTTACTTCTTCAACTTTTTCTTTACCTTTCAATCTAGGACCTTTGTTATTTGCTGGTGAGGCTTGCTTCTACAAAATTTAGCAATATGTCCAATACTTTTATAGGCATAAAAAGTCACATTGTTATTCTGAATAGCTTTCCCATATCCTATCCCGGTATGTGTTCTGCATTGATTAGATAAATGTCCAAATCTTCCACAAACATAGCATCTTACATTCATTCTGCAATTTTCTGAATTATGACCAACTTTGTTGCATTTAGGACAATGATTGGTGGGTGTATTAGTGTTCAAATAATTTCTAGTTCTACACTGATTTTCTCTATGACCATACTTGTTACAGTTAACTCATTTGCCATTAAATTTGTAAGTAGTAGGTTTCCTTACTAGTTTGCTATGATCATGATTGTTTTTAGTACCAGAGCTTTCACCAGTTTCAAAGCCAAGGCCATTTGTATCTCCATTGGGTTTCTGATTCTTCATCATGTCATCAAGTTCTTCTGAGCTTTTCTTGAATTTCTCCTTGTATTGATTTGTAGTAGCCAATTCATTTTCCAAGAAGTCCTTCTATCTCATGAGTTCAGTTTTATCAAGCTCTGAGTGAATTAGATTTGTTTTTAGCATATCATTCTCATGACTGAGTCTGAGGTTTTCATTTACAGCATCATTCAGTCTCCTAGTTAGATCATCTTCATTTTTCTTTCTATTTTCAATTTCTTTGCAAAATCTCAGTCATATCTTGCATCTCATTCTTTGTTGTACTGCTTTCTTGTCTTAGTTTGTTTACCAGATCATTAAGAGTTTCCTTTTCATCATTCTCATTCTACATCTTTTCACAAAGTTCTCTTCTCTTATTTCTTGCAATGGTAAGATTTTCTTGAAGTGCTTGAATAATATCCTGAGCAGCCTTTAGATCATCTTCAAGTTTGATATTTTTCAACTTTTCTGCATCATCATCTGAAAGAGTTGTTTCCAATTGTTTCTTCAATTTCTCCATCTCTATCGGTGGCAAGATCTTCTTCAAGCTGTTAGGCTTCCGAAAATAGATGACCAAGCTCTAATACCAATTTTTAGGATCCCCAAAGATACTAAGAGGGGGGGTGAATTAGTATCTAACCATTTTATAAATTTTTTTGATTTAAAACATGAAAAGCATATCAATATTGTGTACTGGTAAACCAAAAATAATGCAGTAAACAAGAATAACAACAACCACATGAGAAGAACACCATAACACAGTATTTTAATGAGGAAACCTGGTGTGGGAAAAACCTCAGTGGGATTTGTGACCCACAATATTCTCTTATTGGCCAATAAGGGAATATTACTCTTACAATAGGGGCCTACACATGCAGGAAGGCCAAGTGCCTAGAGCTCACTGCTCAAATACAAAAGAAGTCATGCTAACTTAAAAAAATAGATTATATTAATCCAATGTCTTGTACTACTTCAATATTAGCATCTACTATGCCAGATCCAATACCGGTTTAAGCTTTGCTACATACATAAACCCTTAACCTATAATTCACATATAACGTCTGCATAATTTTGCCTATCTCCTTATTACAAAATGTTCTACAATGATCTCATACATATATGAGTCATATTACAACTCGACATGTCAGCTTACAATGATTTTACAATTAATTACAAAATACATTATAAACAAAATTCCTGTCGGTCAGGGTGTCGGTATCCTTCCTTTCACTACCGGTGTAGAGTTTGTCATTTCTGGTGCCGGTATATTTGTCTTGCCGATATCATATGATTGCAAGGTTGCCATCAATGACAAAAACCTTCAATCACCTACAATTTCTCATTGGAGTGTGCATTTGCCAATAACCATAACCATAACCATATCCTATCTATCATCTCACAAATGAGATCTTACATTATACAAAACCTAAGATCAAATGTTTAGGTCAGCTCACTAAGAATATTACAATTAAATAAATTAAAAATAAGTCTTGATGTGATGTATCATGTCGTCTCAATGCATTTACAACAATATCCAATCAATAAATCATCTCCATAATGTGTCATGCTGATCTGGAATAGATAACGGCATACTGGTCCATAACCTAGACCAATCTGGTAGTAACAACAAATATGTCAACCCGATTAGACCAATAACCAAAACTTCAAAACCAAGTATCCAAACCATGTATTTGGCATAATCAAGTGATCTCCAAATGATAAGAAGTCATCAAATATCCTAGTGAACCATATAACCTGTCAGTGAACAATATACGAGTGACTATGCATAAGTCACTAACCTTGCTGGTGAACACAATTTGCTAGTTCAACAGTAAACCAATATAACCATAGTGCCAAATTAACAGTGTATATGTCTAGAAGGATAAGTATTGACATCAATGACAAAACTAATGCAACACATCCATAATACCAACAATCTCCCCCTTTGGCATTGATGGCAACACTAGATGGAAAAACATCTAAGTGCCAAAACAGAATGCCAAAAACCAAAAACCAACAATCTCTAGAAGAGATCAATACCAGAAATCAAAATCAAAATACAAAGAGTATATCACTCCCCCAATGAATAATGTCTCTTCAAAGAATAATCTCTTCCCCTAGGATAATGTTTTTCCATAGATATCTCTCCCCCTTTGACATCAAATGCCAAAGCAATTTAAAAAATACCAAAACATACAACCAACTATTCCCCCTGAGAAGTAGCTCTCCTCCATCAAAGCCAGAAAAAGTTTTCTCTATTAGTTTCTATCGGTTTGATGCCAATCTCCATTTTTCCAAGTCTCTATCGGTGAGGGTATTACCCCAAGTTGCTCTCTGAGATATTCAAAGTTTTCCTAATGCAAAGACTTTGTAAAGATATCTGCAATCTTCTCTTTAGTATTCACATAAACCAATCTTACTTCTTTTTCTTCAATATTCTCTTTCAAAACATTATATTTGATAGAAACATGCTTTGTCTTAGAGTGAAATACCAAATTCTTTGATATATCAATTGCTGTTGAATTATCACAATAAGGGATTATAGGTTCTTTGAATTTTACCTTTATGTCTTTCAACATTTTCTTAATCCAGAATACCTGAGTATAGTTAGTTGTTGCTACAACATATTTTGATTCTCCTATTGATAATGATGTACAACTCTGCTACTTGCTTATCCATGAAATCAATCTGCTACTAAGAAAGAATGCACTGCCAGTGGTACTCTTTCTATCATCTACATCTCCTACCCAATTTGCATTAGTGCATGCACATAAATCAAAATTTTCATCTTAAGGGTACCATAAACCAAGATTTGTTGTGCCTTGTAGATACCGAAAAATCCTTTTTACTGTTGATTCATGATTTTCTTTAGGATTACTCTGAAATATTGAAATAATACATACTGCATTCATTATATTAGGTCTTGTTTGTGTCAAATATAGTAAACCTCCAATCATAGATTTGTATCTTGTTGGATTAACAGGAGTTGAATCATCCTTCAATTTCAACTTATCAGTTGTAGTCATAGGAGTACTTACCGGTTTAGAGTTTTCCATACCAAATTTCTTCAATAGTTCCTTCAAGTATTTTGTTTGACATATGAATATACCTCTATGAGTTTGTGAAATCTGCAATCCTAAAAATATTTTTATCTCCCCAATCATAGACATTTCGAATTCTTCCTGCATCTTATTAGCAAAGTCCTTACACAATCTGTCTTCTTCTCCAAAAATGATATCATCAACAAAAAATTCAATAACCAAGATGTCATCATTAGTCACTTTGAAATATAAGTTGTTGTCAGCATTACCTTTAGTGTAACCAGGCTTCAAAATATATTTGTCCAATCTAGCATACCAAGCTCTAGGAGCTTGCTTTAATCCATACAAAGATTTCCTTAATCTGCAAACCATATCTTTATCATTTGTCAATGAAAATCCACCAGGTTGTTCAATGTAAACTTCCTCTTCAAGATCACCATTCAGAAATGGACATTTTACATCCATCTGATATACTTTATAGTTCTTATGAGCTGCAAATGCAAGAAATAATCTAATTGCCTCAATTCTAGCTATGGGTGCAAAGGTTTCATTATAATCAATTCCCTCTTTTTGTGAATATCCTTTACACACTAATCTTGTTTTTTTCCTGATTACCTTGCCATCTTCATTAAGTTTATTTCTAAATACCCATTTAGTTCCAATTACATTTTTGTCTTTAGGCAGGGGAACTAATGTCCATGTATTGTTATTTTTAATTTGTTCTAATTCATCTTCCATTACTTTTATCCAATGTTCATCTTAACATGATTCAATAACAGATGCTAGTTCAATTTGATAAATTAAGCATACATCTTCATTTGCCAGTCTTCCTCTTGTCATAACACATTGATACTTATTCCCAATTATCTGATTTTTTGAGTGATTCAATCTTACATACCTGGGTTTATTGACATGTTGTTGTTCTTCAGTCACTATGGAATTCGCCGATGATGCCAGTGTGACTAGATCCACATTTTGTACCAGTGCACTCTGTATTGATTCATTTATGATTATCTCAACTACCAATTCAGAATCTACAGACCTTTAATTTCCTCTAAAGTGTTCATCTATCTTCACATTAGCACTTTCAATTTTCTTCTGCAATCTTTTATTAAAATATATATATGCCTTTCTCTTATATTAATAACCATGACATATTCCTTCATCACTTCTAAGATCATATTTGCTAACATACTCATCTCTCCTAATATAACATTTTCTTCCAAATATTTAGAAGTATTTAAGAGTAGGAGTATTACCAAACCATACTTCATAAGGGGTCTTATCGGTTTCACCTTTGATGTGAACTCTATTGAAAGTTTAAACCATTGTATTTACTGCTTCTCTCTAGTACACATGAGGTAGGTTGGATTGCAATATCATGCTTCTAGCTACTTCAAGAATAGTTTTGTTCTTCCTTTCCATAATTCCATTCTGTTGAGGTGTCCAAGGTGCTGATAGTTGTCTTTTGATTCCATTAACTTCACAGAATGTATTAAATTCCTTAGATGTGAATTCTAACAAGGTCCACTTCTAATAGGGCATCATTGTATGCTCCTAATCGAGCTAGGCTCCTAACATGGCACATTCTAAAAGAGTGCAAAAGTTTTGTGGGTACCAATTCCCACCATGGTTTTTCCCTATTTGGGTTTCCACGTGAAAAATATGGTGTTCATATGGTGAATCTTTTTGATGTGTTGATTTGATTTACTTTCAGTTTATGCATGTTGATGAACACTTAATGAGGATTATTATTAAATCAATTTAGCAGATGATTATCAGTGGTTACCGGTACTGGTAAATAAGTTTATTACTATTCTATGTTCTATTTGGTAAAGTTTTATCAGTCTAAGTTTAAGATTTTAATTTGGTGTTAATACTGGTTCACCCTTCCTCTCAGTATTAACTGGATCCTCTCAGATTAGCAGTACCTACTATTATATACTTCAGAATTTTTCAAAGCAAATGTTATATCAAGAGAGATGAGGATATAGGGAAGTTTGATGCAAGATGTGATGAATGAATCTTCTTAGGATATTCTATTAAGAGAAAAGCCTACTAGTGCTACAATAAGAGACTAAGGAAGATAGTGGAAAGTGCAAATGTGAAGGTTGATAAAGAATATGGGAAAGAAATAAGAGGCTATAGTTATGATGATGATGATTAGGGTGCTGTTTTAGAGATAAATAAGACTGAAGTAGAATGAACCAGTAGAGACTATTAATCAGGGTGTTGCTCCTGCTGATGGAGAAGTGCAAGAGCCTAAAAATTAGATCAATCAAAAGACCTTGAGGTATGTGAGACTGAATCATTCTAAAAATCAAATCATTGCTGACAAGAATAAAGGTGTGATGACTAGAAGAAGACTAGTTGCTGAAGAGATACGTTTGATTTCCAAAATTAAACCGAAAAATGTTGTTGAATCTTGCAAAGATGAAAATTAGATAAAGGCTATGGAAGAAGAGTTGAATCAGATTGAAAAGAATAACACATGGGAGCTTGTACCTAGACCTAAAGATAAAAATATGATTGGTACTAAATGGGTATTTAGGAACAAATTGAATGAAGTTGGTGAAGTTGTCAGAAACAAAGCTAAATTGGTATGCAAAGGTTATTCACAAAAGAAAGGAATTGACTATGAGGAGACTTTTTCTTTGGCAGCTAAACTTGAAGATATTAGATTGTTTCTTGCATATGCTACCTATAAATATTTTAAAGTATATTAGATGGATGTCAAATAATCCTTTTTGAATGGTGATCTTGAGGAAGAAGTCTACATAGAGAAACCGAATGGATTTTCATTATTAGATGATGGAGATATGGTATGTAAACTAAAGAAATCTATTTATGGATTGAAACAATCCCCTAGAGCCTGGTATGCTAGATGAATTGGATAAGTACTTGCTAAGATTGGGATTCGATAAAGGTACTGCTAATAGTAATCTCTATTTCAAGATTGAGAATGATAACATTTTGATTTTTGAAGGTTTTTTTATGACATTATCTTTGGAGGAGATGATAACTTGAGTGTAAATTTTGTTGTGTTAACTCTAGGCCAGCGTCCCCCACAAGGATTGACGATACAGTTTAATAGCCTCCTGTGGATTCTATAAGTCTAGTTGTTGTATTGGGCATTGATAGGTTGATTTTTTGGTGCAACGACAACCCTATCTTGTAACAACTGGTATTAGAGCTTGGTCATAGGTTCGAATCAAGCAAGCCAGGGTGAGTGATGCTGGGAGGAGCATTGTTGGCATTGGGTCAGCATCCCTCATGGGGATTCACGACATGGGTTAACAGCCCCCTATGGATTCTATAAGTCTTGTGGTTGTATCGAGCAGACAAGTCAATTTTTTGGTGCAATGGAAACCCTAGCTTGTAACATGGTGATGATATGCAGAAAGAATTTGAGAAATCTCTGATAGGTGAGATGAAATTTTTATTAGGTTTGCATATTTCATAGACTAGGAAAGGTATCTTTATATTTCAAACTAAATATGTGAAGGAATTGTTAAATAAGTTTGGGCTGGATGACTCCAAAATGGTTGGAACTCCTATGGTGACTGGCTACAAATTATCTATGAATGATGAATCTCTGAAAGCTAATCAAACCTTGTACAAATATATGGTTGGTAGACTGATATACCTAACACATACTAGACCAAACATTAAACATGATGTGTGTATGGCTGCTAGATATCAAGATGATCTGAAAGAAAGCCATGTAACTGATGTGAAGAGGATATTCAAATATTTGAAAGGAATTGTGGATTATGGTTTGTGGTATCCAAAGAAAGATGATTTCATGTTGTGTGCTTATATTGATGTTGATTGGGCTAGTGATGTTGATGACCAGAAGAGTACCTCCAGTGGTGCATTCTTTTTAGGTAATAATTTGGTTTCATGGGTGAGTAAGAAACAAGATTCAGTTTCTCTATCTATTGGTGAAGTTGAATACATTGTTGTTGCTAGTAATTGTACTCAAGTAGTTTTGATGAAGCAGATGTTGAAGGATATATGTGCTATCTATGATGAGCCTACTGACATATATTGTGGTAATTCTATGGCTATTAATATATCCAAGAATATAGTGAAACATTCTAACACGAAGCATGTATCAATCAAGTATCATTTCTAGAAGGAAAAAGTCAATGAAGAGGAAGTGAAGTTGGAGTATGTGTCTACAAAGGAAAAAATTGTTGATATTTTCACTAGGCCTTTGCCTACAGATACATTTGTCTATTTGAGATACAATTTAGGGGTATGTACCCCTCCTGATGGGAACTAGATGCATTGAGTTGCATCAATCTAGTGGACTTCACATGCTTATTCTTTTGTCTAGATTGATAAAGTGATGCTACTACTCTATTGGAGTAGTCAGTATGTGGTTCAATTGAATTGGTTATGCATTTTAAGGGGAGAAAATCATGATTTTTTATTTGAGTGAGTTTGGTTTTCTATTTTGACAACCTTTTTCATTGATATGAAAGGGGAGAGAAAGCATGTGAAAAAATGTTTTATCTATTGCTAGTGAGCTTGATCTTAGGGGGTGTTTTGTTGGAGATAATTTCTCTCTTTAAATTGATTTTTTTTTGCATTCATATGTTGCCATCAATGCCAAAGGGAGAAATTGTTGGATATTGTTGTTGTTAGTATACATTGTTGTCATCGATGTCAACATATTCCTTTGTTCTTGGTGTTCTAGTTGTTGCAGAGATTGATCTGATTGGTTTATTTGGTTTTTGGTTCTATGATATAGTATTTCTAGTGTCATTATATCATTTTGTATTAGTTTTAGTGATCCGGAAGCTTAATTGATCATATCATATGATCTAGTTTATAGTTTGGTTCTTTTGATCAGTATTGTGCAGAGTTCGGTATTTCCTCCGGTATATTCTAGTGTGATCAGATCTTAAGTTGCAGTTTTGGGATATTGTTTGTGATATTCATGTGTATCTGCATTTCAGATGGTTTGTGATTTAGTATTCTGCAAGTTATCTTTCCACATGATAGTTTCTATTGGTTGAGTTTTCTTGAGCTTTAAATGTTGATCAATGAATATTTGATATGTGGTGTTGGTGTAGTTGTTTCTGATGTATCTAACATTATTGTTGGTGTTTCCTAATTGTGTCCTATTTTAGTTGATGGTCTACATTGACCATTGTGCATAGTTTTGGTGTTTTTCTTATCTGATGGTGTTATTCATGCTATATGAGACCTATTTCATGGTGTAGTGTGTTGCAGTTGATCTTGGAGATATTTTCATTGGTTTTGCATGTTTGGGAGTTTGATTTGGGTTCATGTTATGTCATTCATGTCATAATATTATTCTAGTTGTTGATCTTTGTATCAAGTGTTGAGATTTTGTAATTAGGTCTTTTAGGGTTGAGCTAACCTTGTTGTCAAGGTTGATGATCAGTATATATAGATGCATTATTCATGTAATTTGATGTATGGTGAAGTTTATGCACTATTAGAGAGTTGTAAAGGTGCAAACAAGAAAATTCATCCTTCAATATTGAGTTTGAGATGAGATTAAAGTGTTGCAGACAAATGTTCTTAACTAAAACTATCATCAAGCATTTGCAGATGCTATTATTTTAGTTCATTTGAATCCAAATTGTTGTCCAAATATTTTGTAAGTTAGTGAGACTTCCTTGTAAGGTATTGATCCTTCCCTAAGGATTGTAGCCTTCCGAGCAATTCATTGTGAGCAGTGAGCTCTAGGAAGTGTTCCTAAAAGCATGTGTATTCCCCATTGTAATTATTTCACATACTACTACAGAGTATCATCTTATTGTGGGTAGGTTCCCACCGCAGGTTTTCTTTTAACCAAGTTTTCCATGTCTAAATCTTGGTGTTGTGTTGTACTATTATCTTTCTTATCTTTTTTATTGTTGTAGAAGATCTGATTTGCATTTGAGGTTAAATTTGTTAATCCGGTGAAAACTATTTTACCCCCCCTCATCTTAGTTTTCCTTCATTGTTGTTTCTGACAAGTCTTGCCTTGGGTTCAACATACTACTCATCTAGGAAGATTTCATAATATTAAAAATAGTAAATCAATATTTTCTCTTACAACTAGCTTAATGTGCTATAACCACTCACCTAATATAAAATTACTTGAAAAGAGTAAATATCTATCATAATATTGATCAATATTTACTACGTATATGCACATTAATGACAACTAAGGACACAACTTATAAAATACTAAGAAGGAAAGTATGCCACCTCAACTTATAACACCCCATTTCCATATGAGGCTAAATTATATTAATATACAATATAATAAATATGGAAAACTAAGCAATACTAAAAAATAGACTAAGAATTTGCTAAGGTTGGGACACCTTAATTCCCAACTATTTTAACTAGTTAAATTATTATATCTTTAAATATTTTTATTAGCATTGTCTTGTTGAATCTTATTAATTTGCTCATTTTTAAGTAAATATTTTAGGTTAAGATACTCAATGAAGAAGATTTAATTTTTCTCCATGTTTTATGTCCCATATATAATAATACAATCCTTTATTACAATAAAATAATGAGGAAAATTATAGATCCTAAATTTTAACTATTACTTTTACACTACCTTGTTTGGGTGGCATATGATGAAGTGGTGATAATGTATGTTGTCATTGATGTCAATAGGTGAACCGGTATGAACTAGTATGTGTTGGTATTTTGGTATGGTTTTGTCATTGATGTCAACACCTACTAAATACACCTACTTTGGAGATCCAGCAACATTCACCGGCAAACAATAAACTATGCAACAGTTACCAGCATATGATTAACCAGTAGGATATAATGTTCACCGGTACCTAGAATGACATGGAAGACACTTGGTAATGTCAAAGACATCATGTGGACACTTTATTTTGAAGTAATAATCATTGGTATATTCTTATTTGCATATTTGCTTTTACCGGCAAATAGGTCCAAGTTATCTAGGGTTACACTGGCAGGTTTATCTTTTCCAGATCAGCATGGCATGCTATGGAGATGATTTATTATTGATGTAAATGAATTAAGCTGACATATTCAATCAGTTATTTCATCAGATATTGTATTGTTTGTAAAATGTTTTTATTGTAATATCTTGTAGAGCCGACCTACTAAAATTGGTCTTAGGGTATGGTATAAATGTAAGATCTTATTTGTAAGATCAAATGTGGAATGCGAAAAAGATTTAAGTAAAGGTATATGCAAGATAAAGAAGAGGCATACACAGAAACATCATTTGAAGGTGAAGTTAGGTTTTTGTAGAAGCATATTAGCATTACACCGGTACTGAATTCAACATATGTAGATGCAATTTTGTGCAGTACATTCTTATTGAATTTAACCATCCAACTGTAGTCAGTGTGACTCCCATTTGTGATTGAGCAATGAGCTCTAGGCTGTTGGCCTTTCTGCATGTGCAGACCCCTCTTGTACACTTACTATCTGCAGTAGTATCATCTGATTGTGGGTAAGGTTTCCCACCGTGGTTTTTCCCTTACAGGGTTTCCACGTACAAATATTGGTGTCATGTGTTGTGGATGACTTTGTGCTTCTTTTTCATGCATTAATTTTTATCGGTATAGCAATTTACTGTTAACACTATCTACCGACATACCTAACTGATTTACCAGTATTAAGCATTAAGTTGGTTAATAAGTTTTTGGTTTGAATTTATTGGACAACTAATTCACCCCCCCCTCTCAGTTATCTCCAGGACCTACAATTGGTATGAGAGCCTAGTCCTCTTTTTGTAGAAGTTTAACAACTTGAGGAGATCCAATGTCTACTAATTATTTCAGAAAGGACAGTCCTAACTTGATGGAACCAACTATGGGATATGGAAAATCAGAATGGAGACACATCTGAATTGCATTGGTAAAGACATCTGGGAAGTTACTAAAAATGGTTATACTGCTGCTGTAGCTGGTCAGACTACTCCCACTACTTTAGCTAAAGATGAAGAAAATGATTGCAAAGAAAGAGAAGCACTCTTGAGCACATTATCAGATCAACAAATCATGGGATTATCAGATAGGTCCACTGCAAAAGCTATTTGGGATCATTTGGAAACACTGAATGAAGGGGATTCCATAGTCAAGATTGCAAAACTTGAAAGCTTTCAAGTCAGGCATGAACATCTGAAAATGGAAGAAGATGAAAGGATTTCTGCTTTTATGGAAAGAGTAAATGAAATTGTTTTGGGTATCAAATGTTGTGGAGGAACCTTGAGTGAAGATGAGATTGTTTCAAAAAACTTAAGAGGTTTTCCACCGGCATATAAAATGAAGGTTACTGCTATAAATGAGTTGAGAACAATGCCTAATACATCAGTAACTAGGGATACATTAATTGGAAAACTTTCAGCTTTTGAAATTGAGGAATTTGGTCCTGTTACTACTATAAAAATTGATTTGGCCTTCAAAGCATCAACATCATTTGCTCCATCCTTTGACAAATCAGACTGGAGAGCCTTCTATTCAAGAGAACCTGAAGAAAACAAGAAGGAGAATGAAGAGCTTGAAGAACTTGAAGCACTATTTGCAAGAAAAATGCAAAAAGGCCCAATTGGAAGTAAGTATGAAGGTAAAGCACACCTATGAGTACAAATGACAAATTATCTCAAAGGGATGAATCTACACCTGTTAATCCAACTAGATACAAATCTATGATAGGAGGTTTACTATATTTGACACAAACCAAACCTAATATTATGAATGCAATATGTATAGTTTCTAGATTTCAGAGTAATCCTAGGGAAAATCATGAATTAGGAGTAAAAAAGATTTTCCGGTACTTACAAGGCACAACAAATCTTGGATTATTGTATCCTAAAGATGAAAATTTTGATCTATATGCATACATAGATGCAAATTGGGCAGGAGATTTGGATGATAGAAAAAGCACCACTGGAGGAGCATTCTTTCTTGGAAAGAGATTAGTTTCTTGGTTAAGTAAGAAACAGAGTTGTACATCTTTATCAACAACAGAATCAGAATATGTTGCAGCAGCAACAAACTGTACACAGGTACTTTGGCTTAAGCAAATGTTGAAAGACATAAAGGTAAAATGCAAGGAACCTATTACTATATATTGTGATAACACTACAGCAATTGATATATCTAAGAATCTAGTATTACATTCTAAAACAAAACATGTTTCTATCAAACTGAATTTTTTAAGGGAAAAAGTTGAAGAAAAGGAGATAAAACTGGTTTATGTGAATACTAAAGAATAGCTTGCAGATATTTTCACAAAACCTTTGCCTAAGGAAACTTTTGAGTATCTCAAAGATTAGCTCAGAGTCATACCTCCACCGGTAGAGACTTAGACAGTTGATGATTGTCATCAACCAGCAGAATTAAATGGACAAATCTTTTATTCCGGTATTTGATGAGGAAGCTACTTCTTAGGGGGAGTAGTTGGTATTTTTGTATGGACTTAAATATTGTAGCTTTGGAATTTGATGCCAAAGGGGGAGAGATATATGGAAAAACACATTATCAATTGAGGAGAGAAATCTATGGTGAAAATTGGTACAGGGTAACATCAAATAACTCATGTTGCTTCCAGGGGGAGATATTGTCACCTTGAGGAGATTGTTGGTTTTACACTTTGCATTTTTGTTTTGGCACTTTGATGGTTTTTCCATCTTGTGTTGCCATCAATGCCAAAGGGGGAGATTGTTGGTATTTTGGTATGGTTTTCTCATTGATGTCAACACCTACTAAATACACCTACTTTGGAGATCTAGCAACATTCACCAGCAAATAGTAAACTGTGCAACAGTTACTGGTATGTGATTAACCGGTAGGATATAATGTTCATCGATACCTAGAATGACATGGAAGACACTTGGTAATGTTGAAGACATCATGTGGACACTTTATTTTGAAGTAATAATCATTGGTATATTATTATTTGCATATTTGCTTTTACTGGCAAATAGGTCAAGGTTATCTAGGGTTACACCGGTAGGTTTATCTTTTCCAGATCAGCATGGCACACTATGGAGATGATTTATTATTATTGAAAATGCATTAAGCTGACATATTCAATCAGTTATTGCATCAGATATTGTATTGTTTGTAAAATGTTTTTATTGTAATATCTTGTAGAGCTGACCTACTAAAATTGGTCTTAGGGTATGGTATAAATGTAAGATCTTATTTGTAAGATCAAGTGTGGAATGCAAAAAAGATTTAAGTAAAGGTATATGCGAGATAAAGTAGAGGCATACACAAAGACATCATTTGAAGGTGAAGTTAGGTTTTTGTAGAAGCATATCAGCATTACACCGGTACTAAATTCAGCATATGTAGATGCAATTTTGTGCAGTACATTCTTATTGGATTTAACCATCCAACTGTAGTCAGTGTGACTCCCATTTGTGATTGAGCAGTGAGATCTAGGCTATTGGCCTTTCTACATGTGCAAACCCCTCTTGTACACTTACTATCTACAGTAATATCATTTGATTATGGGTAAGGTTTCCCACCGTGGTTTTTCCCTTATAGGGTTTCCACGTACAAATATTGGTGTCATGTGTTGTGGATGACTTTGTGTTTATGTTTCATGAATTAATTCTTACCAGTATAGCAATTTACTGTTAACACTATCTACCGACAAACCTAACTGATTTACCAGTATTAAGCATTAAGCTGGTTAATAAGTTTTTGGTTTGAATTTATTAGACAACTGATTCACCCCCCCCCTCTCAATTGTCTCTGGGACCTACAGTATGAAGATTGGAAGTTGTTATGGTCGACCGAGATGGAGTGGATTGGTGTTGGGGTTCACTAAGTGTGACTACTAGTTGGTAGTCCTTGTTCAGCTCTAAGGTTTCCGATTTGGCCTATGCGGTGCAACTGATAACATTCTGTGATGAGTTAGTTAAGAGATAAGGATGAGATCATGGTGCCACATCAGCTATGTACTTGTGAGCATGAAGATCGAATGCATTTGAATGTCTACCTCAGGAATGCATGATGTTCTGAGTGGTGTATGAAGTGTGCGTGATGGGTTACTAATTTCTAGATGTGGTGAACAATGGACGATGTAGAATGACTTAAGATCTATTTTAGATCGCTTCATTCTATGCAATGGATCTAATGGTCAGGAGTGGACTGCTTGTAATTGTAAACCTAAAAATTTTCAGGGTTTATGTTACCGACATAATTATTGTCTATAAGGTTGATGATGTTTGTTATTGTTTGGGTTGGAAAATTATGTGTTTGTGTCCACATGTTGAGATACCTTCCAAACCAGAGTGTGGAATCTGTAGAGTGTGATTTGAGAGGAGAGGAGTTGAAAAGGATCTACCTTAGCAAGTAGTGCTATTATCAGATCAAAGCTTTACCTGTTGACTTCTAACCATTTCAACAAAAGGAAAATCCCTTGATTGGGTAGCTTTAATAGGCTTGTTGCAAATCCTCTAACCAGGTGACTCAAGTTCATTGAGTTCTTTAAATCCTCTAGCGAGGTAACCTTTAACAAGGTTTATAGCCATCCCTTAACCAGGTGATCTCTAACAGGATCGGTTCCTAATAGAACCTTATTGTAAAGTTTTTAACCAGACTAGACTCCTAACAAAGGAGACTTCAAAAGAGTTCAAAACAAGCTTGTGGGTATTCATCCCCACCGTGGTTTTTCCCATTTGGGTTTCCATATGAAAAATTTGTGTGTTATGGGTTGTTAGTTTTCATGTGATGATTGAGTAGTTGTTGATTAAGTTACTTATGCATGTAGTGCTAAATGATTGTGGTATTGTTGATACAACTCATGCTTGATTATATCAGGAAGTAGTCATCAAGATTTAAGGTCTATCAAATGCTATCTGAAGTATTTATGTTTAACCAGTATACCCATGGTTAAGTTCAATGGTGAAGACAACCGGTCAGCATTGTTTTAATATGATAAAGTGTTGAGAAATTTTTTGTTTGTACTGATTCACCCCCCCCTCTCAGTACCAGTTAGGGTATTATTTGTTCATCATTATTCATGAATTGGTATCAGAGCAACTCCAGGTCCTCGGTGATATAAGCTTAACCACTTGAGGCAAAAGATCCTTCTTTAATGATGAGAAGGGAAGGTCCTAAGTTCAATAGGGATAATTTCAAAATATGGAAGGACAAATTGAAGATTTATATCAAGAGTTTAGGTACTCAACACTGGAGCTAAGTTGAGAATGCCTATGTAATCCCCACTGGCACTCTAACTGATGATCAAAAAAGAGAGATCCAAGAAAATGGGAAAGTCATGGAAGCCCTTATTAGCAGCCTATCTGATATTGAGTTCATTGATGTACAAGATAAGGACACTCATAAGGATGTATGGGACACACTACAAACCATTTATGGTGGTGATGAGCATATCAAGTAGGCTAAGGAAGAAATCCTTAGAGGAAAATTTGAAGACATGAGGATGGTTGAAGGTGAGACCATTTACCAATATGGCATAAGGATCAAGACTATGGTTGGATATATTAAGAGCACTAGTGGAACAATTGATGATGCCACCATTATCAATAAAGTTCTAAGATCATTGTTACCGGTCTATGCAATCAGGGTTGCCGCTATTCAGGAGTTAAGGTCTATTGAGAAGGTAAAGGTATCTCTAGACTATCATTGCAAATTTGACTGCATATGAATTGAATAGCTATGATGGTAGTGTTTAGAAGAAAGTGTCAGCCTTTAGAGCATCTGTTTCCTCCACACCAACCAGAAAAGGAAAAGAAGTCAGCACCAGTTATGAATATAGGCCAAACAAAGACATGGATGATGAGGAGTTTCTGATGGAGTTTGAAACTCTTCTTGCCAAGATACTTCCAAAAAGCACTGGAAAATACAGAGGTAAGCTTCCTCTTAAATTTTTCCTGCAATAAAATAGGACGTATAGTTGTTAACTATCCTAACAATGACAATAAGGATAAACCGGAAAGGTTTAGAAAGTATAAAGGAAGAGGTAGGAGAAATTATCTTGTTGTAGTGGATGAAGGTGTTACCGATGAAGAATTTGAGGATGAAGAGAATGAGGACATAGTGTTTGTAGCTGTAAAGGAAGAGATGTCTAATCAGGAAGCCCTTGTCTCTTGCATTGAAAACTCTAATGAGTGGATCATTGATAGCGGGTGTTCTCACCACATGACTGGTGACCAGAGAAAGCTTATGTCTCTGGATGAATATGATGGAGGTGTTGTCCAATTTGGCAATGATGCACCTTGCATGGTGAAAGGAAAATGATCCATCTCCCTGAATGGAAAAAGTACTATGGATGATGTTTACTGGGTGGAAGGCCTTAAGCATAGCCTTTTGAGTGTTGCTTAGTTGAACGACAAAGGGCTCATTCTAGAGTTCAAAGGTGGAGTCTACAAAATAATTGGAAAGAGTGGTGAACTTATTGCCACTGGTAAGTAGACCAGAGGAAACTTGTTCCAGCTGAATGCCAAGATTAGTCAGTGCTTGATGGAAAAGTTTGATGACAGTTGGATATGGCATAGGAGACTTTGTCATATGAATTTTGATAATATTGTAAAGGCTAGTAAGATCAAGGCAGTAAGAAAACCAGAGAATGCTTTATGTAGAGAATGTCAACTTGGGAAGATGTCTTCCTCAACATTCAAAGGTGAGTCTTTTTCACAAGAGAACTTACTTGATCTTGTACACATCGATCTGTGTGGTCCGATGAAACCTAGAAGTACTCAGGGAGATTGATATTAATGATTCTTATTGATGACTGCTCAAAAATGATGTGGGTCACATTCTTGAAAGACAAGTCTGAGGCATTTGGAAAGTTCAAAGCCTTCAGAGCATTGGTGGAAAAGGAGAGCAGCAGAAGAATAAAATGCCTAAGAACTGATCAGGGAGGTGAATTCACTTCTAATGAATTCAACAAGTACTGTAAAGAGAATGACATCAAGAGGAAGTTGTCTACCCGAAGGACACCACAATAGAATGGAATAGCAGAAAGGAATAACTGGACTATAGTTGAAGCAGCTAGAACTATGTTGATCCAAAGAAAGCTTGCCCACACTTTTTGGAGAGAAGTGGTGAGCACTGTAGTCAATACCATGAACTAGGTACTCATCAAGAAAGGTAAAGAAGAAAACCCTTATGAGTATTGAAATGGGATTGTTGGTCACCAAGTTTGGTTAACCCAAGTACACCTGTAATTGATCTATGAAGTAGCCAATTCAATCTATGAAGAAAATTAGGGTTTGGACATCATGACAAGGATATGAATCCTTCTACTCTTCAGGCTCTGCAAAACCTAGGTAGGTATATCTCTGATGCTTAAAAATCAACCTATTACACACCTATGAGAGCATCAATAGAAGTAGATAGATCTCACCAGGGCTCAATAACAAGTGGGTTACTATAGATGGGCTAGATCTACACATAAAACTCAGCTATGCTTGAGCATGAGATAGATGAAACATTTCAAAACATAACATAAAATAAAGATATTCTAATTGGATTTTGATTGGTTTGAGAATCCCCTTAATTGTAGGATCAATGCCTTATCCAAGGGCAACAGAGTCACAAATCAAACTATAGATGAAAACTTATACTTGTTAGTTGTGTTTAGAGTCGCCATATTAATTCAAGGGTTCCCCCTTAAATACCCCGCCTATCTTATTCGAGGCCTCCCCTTCATCATCTAAGTGTCTATCATCCTTTGAAGAAGTTGGTCAAGGTCGCAAGCTTCCACGGTCATTCCTCCCCTCCCTTTTGAATCGCTTCGAATCATTTTGAACCTCGGTTCGAAGTAGTTCAAAGTGGTTCGACCAAATTTTTCACACTAACACTCTTTCTTTGGCAGGAAGTATCTTTTATCTCGGTGGTCTTCTTTGAAATACTTTGAACCATTTTGAAGATCGGTTCAAGCTTATTCAAAGTGGTTTTTGACAAGTGTTGACGGCGGGAGTTTATTTTTGGAGTACGATGCACCGCCTTTCTCTCAAGCAATCAATGGTCTCGTCAGCATGTCAAATCAAAAGATTTTATTTCTTTTTCAAGGGAAAGGGCATCATTATTATGAGTGTGAGTAGACCTTCATTTTAGGAATGACTAGATACTGCATGAAATCAATTATTATTAACTCATGCGAAAGGGTAAATCATTAATCGAGGCATTTATGCATCGACGCCTTAAGCATGTCAATCCTGATGTGAGGTGATGAACTATCATTATCCGATCTTCCCATGTATAAGGTTTCCCTGTGATAAATTTTCATTCAGTTGCCTGGTAAGTTATCCAAAAAAAAAAAAAAAAAAGGAAAAAGGAAAGGAGGTATGATTTCGGAGAGAAGGAGCAGTTAGGGAAGCTAGAGAAGATTATTTGCTTTTCAACGGAAAACAGGTGAGAGTTTAGTAATCTTTGTTCTTTTCTACAAAATTGTTATTTTCAAAGGTTTGTCTGAAAGAGGTCTTGCTTGTTTAAGTTGAGAATGAAGTCGGTTATGCATTTTCTCGGTAATGTTTCTAGCCTTGAATGTAAAAGACCAGTGATTTGTGATATCAATTTAGAAGGGGTAAATGTGGAAAGTCTTCAAGCAAATTTTCTTGTGAATACGGAAGAAGTTAAGGGATGTATAGAAATATTAACGAGTGGGTTAATTGAAGCTGCTGCGTTTCCCCCCGCCTTCGTAAACCCTGAACTCCTACAACTTTGCATTGACCATTATGATGTAAGAAGAAAGAGCATAGTAAGCAAAAATGGTAATACCATACTTCCTGTCTCCAGGGAAACCATTTCTTCTATTTTGAAATTAACAGCAAGTACCTTTGCCACTTTCTCACCCATTCAAGCTGAAGCTAAGTATCAGGAAAACCCTAGTGTGTACTGAAACACCCTTGCCAGGAAATGGACCAAGGTTAACTATGGAGGTGGGTCTAGACTCCCCAAGGTCATTACTAGAAGCCACATGAAACCCCACATACACGACCTGGTGGTATTATTACACAGGGTGAAAGGTTCAGCTGATGTATGTTTGTTCAAAGAATGGATGTATAGGTACATTGAAATTATCTTAAAGGGTGAACAATGGATGGATTGGGCGGAGATTATTGCCACTTCCCTGAGAAGCCAGCTCAAACACACCAAAGAGTCTGGAGAAGATTTTCGTATGGCCTCATATTTGACTTACTGTATTGCCTGCACGTGTGATCTCACCGCTTTTCCACATGAGGTATGGAATGAGGAAATGACCATCTTCCAATATTATCCGTTGTTGCAAAAAGATAGAGTTCTGGAGGATTTTCATAAGGTGCATGATGTATTGTTTGAAAACATTTATTCGGCTCTAGAAGGTGTTCAGATGCCACGACTCTCTCCTGAATCGTTGAGGCTGGTTCAACATTATGGGAGTTCTTTTATTCAGTTTCCTAGGTTCACATATTTGAGAGTCAGAGGGTTTGAGGAAGAACCTGTGAGGTTGCCTTGATATGCCCTTGATTGTTTCATTTTAGCCGAATTGTGCAGGCAGCTTTCTACTGTTATTAAGGATAATCTCCCTCAAGAGAAATGGGAGACGATTTTCCCTATTAAGCTGCGCTCTTTGGTCTGTAATAACATGAATAATGCTTCCATCATCGGAAGCAATTTGCTGGGATTCAATCTTGGGTTCTACTGCAGCAGGAGAAACTTTGATAGTAAGGGATATGCAGCTCTAACCCTCGGCCTTGAAATCAACTCATCAGTTGCTCCGTAGCTAGAAGATCTATGGGAAGACTGTGAAAATGAAGAAGAAGTCTTGAAAAAGGATCATTCTAGACTCACCTTGCAACAAATTAGCTCTTTCAAATTGAAGTTCAAAACACAAGGAATCGTCGAAGATGGTTCATTTTTAGTTGAACTCGGATGGGAAGGACCAAACGAAGCAAAATCCTTGATAGTTGATTGGAGCAAGGAGGAAGATGATGATATTAATTTGAGAGCCAGATCCATATTAACTTATACAGATGATTGGCTGCAAAGGAAAAGAAATGTAAACATCAATGAGTCTTCTCCTAAGGTGATTTCTCTCTCGGAACCGCTTCAATCTAACATTCCACTTTCTCGTGTTGCAGGTGATGCACTGGCTTCAGATAAGAAAATAAAGTCTCCTTCCCGATCACAAGTCACGGCTCCTAGGACGAGATCCCATTCCAGGAACAAAGCTTTGAAGTAGCCTAGTTCCCAGAAGCAGAAAATGACATCACCAGAGCGGGATTCAAGTGACAAGTTCGCTTTCCCAGATGGAGCAGATGATGAAGTCCAATTCATTGAAACACCAAAGACAGATCAACCCAATTTCTTGACTCCGACTAAAGATACTCAGATGATATCAACTACTCCCACTATTCCTTTATGGTTGTCAAATTCAATCAATAAGAAGCGGAGTTTGCAACCAGTGGCCACGCCAGTAAAAGATATTGTCACTAGGTATGCGGCTAGAGGGTCTAAAACAAAGAAAATGAAAACGGATGCTTGTCTCACTAAAGATCTAGTGACGGGGAAAATCATAGCGGATGTGGCTACTTATAAACAGAAAAGGGAGTCAGGGGAAATTGATGAGGAAGGATTCAAAGTCACTTCTATTGAACTGGGTGTCCTTAATAGGAATACTGGTAATAATTTCTTTAAATTTTCTGCTGACCACATGCTCACACAATCAGAAAAAGATTCCAGAGAGAAGAAAGAATTGAAAGCAATGGTGGTGAGGATGGCCGCATACATCAATTCACTGATTAATTTGGGACCTGACCCAATAATCCAGATGCCTCAGCCATTCGATCCAAATTCTGCCGAAAGCTAGCAATTGATGAAATAGATGCAGAGGGGAAAATTGCTATCTGACGCTGTGGTTAGTTGGGTAAATAGCATATTAGATCAAGGGAATAAATTTATTTTCGAAGTTACTAGTATCTATTCCGAGGGTGAGGCATTGCTCAGGGAAATTCAAACTTTGATACCAGTATGGGAGACAGAATTGTCACGGTTTCAAACCATAGTTTCCCGAGTAACAGAGGTTGAAAAGTTTGGAGTTCTCAAATTCTTAGGTGAAAACCCCATGAAAGCCGTGGACCCGTGCCTATTATTTATCCTGAAAAGTAATATGAGCTAGAAGGAGTCCATCTACAAAGAGGCCATCAAAGAGGTCCAAGGCGTGGAGAATCAAATCACAGACATGCATAAGGAACTGGTTAAAGACATGAAGATTGTTAACCCCACAGGCATCTTACAATTGGATGAAGGCAGCATGGACATTGAAGTGTTAACCAAAAGTTTCGTCGAAGCAATTGAACGGATTAGGGACAAAGAAATGCCAAAGGTCGATGATTTCACTTCGTTGGCAGGTATAGAATCCATGTTGCGCCTCAATGAGAAACTGATGCCATGTCAGAGCCTAAAGATGAAGGAGTATAGGTGGTAGAAGGACGCATGTAGAGCCCGGCTGATGAGTTTAAAGAACCTGCACTCACATGCCACGTAGGAATTCATGTCTACTTTCCGGAGCTGGAAGCTGGTACGTCAAACCGTCGGAGATGAGGAGGAAGCTGACGAATATAGCGGAAACTGAATCGCCACCCGCTGGCGTTCTATCTTTTTGATAACTGCTTTCTAGTTTCATAATGGTTTCTTGTATTAACCCGATAGGGCTGGGTTTTAAAGGAGGCCCTTCGGGATTTAAAAAAAAATATATAAAGGCTGGGGCATGGAACGTTTTTGAGATTCAGCAATAGGGGAGAAAAGAATAGCAGATTAGTTATAGCTTTAAGATAGATTTTTCTGAATAACAGTGATCAAGGATAATACATACATGTTTTAGCTTTCAAAGACTTTGTGCATTGAATTTGGACATACATATATGAAGAATTTCAAATTATGCTTTGAAACTTTGTGTTCTGGGTGTTGAATTATTATCACTTTGTGGAGGTGATTCAGCGATTCGAAAGTTCCTGATTGCTGTTGGTTAGTTGTAAGCTCATCTATTTTCTGTTTTGAAATATGTTGAAAATCTAGCAAAAAAAATTTATTCTTTGAAATAGATTTTGTTGATTATATGTGTGTGGATCTTTTCATTTTTGAGCGTTTATTTTGTAATTACCTCACTACCCATGAGTAGTTGAGAGACCCTTATGCACTTTCAGGAAAAAGTGTAATTGTAAATAAAAGCTGAATTCATTGCAAATCTGATGAGGGAGCTGTACCTGTAGAAAATTTAGAGAGGAAGTTAAAATAAAATTAATACTTTCTCAACTGTAGTGAACGATTCTGTTCTCTTCATAATATTGGGCATAGAGTAAATTAAGAAAAATTAAGTGAGAGGACAATCTGTTCACCAACAGATTTTTGGCGACTCTGCTGGGGAAATTGAGTCCTTTTGAAGGAACCTTAATCTTTAAATGTAATGTATAACCATGGTTCTTCAACATAATGAGGTCTTCCCTGTATTACAATCAAATCTTTGATTTGAAGATACTCAAGAAGACATAATTTCAGACCTAGCGGCAACTGCTTGGCAAGAACATAGAAGTGGTCAACACTATCAGCAAATATTAGTGGTTCTGGAAATAGAGGAAGAAAGAGCCGAGTTCTTGAGAGGAGTGCCGGAAGTTCAAGAGGCTGCTGTTGTGAATAGACTAGCCCAGACACCTGAAAGACCTTGAATGCATCAGTAGTTTAGAACTGGCTACTCGTAGATACACAAGAGGGGAACGAAAAAAGGGAATTCTTGATGAGAACTTTGAGTCATTGAAAAACTTAAAAATCTTGCCAGATTTTAACGACCCTAAAAAGAAGCAGATCAAATCCCAAAGCAAGCCTAGCTCACCACCTAAGCCTTCTTCCCTCTCACCTTTGGTTCAATCCTTGCTTCCATTGAGTGCCCTTGTTCCAACCTATATATCAATTCAACCCTTGCAAGTTGTATCACCCAACATGGCTGCTAATCAATCATGGGGGCAGAACATAGGTCCACTGAATTTAGGTGTGAACCCTGTAGCACTTCCTAAAGGAGCTACTAAAGTTTTACCCAAGTTTAGTGGAGATGGCAAAGTCTCAACAAATGACCACTTAAGCGCTTTTCATTCTGCCTGTGCTGTTATAAGCGTCCCTACATAGGAGGTCGCTGTAAGATTGTTTGTGCGAACCTTGATTGATGCTGCTGCTGATTGGTTCAATCATTTGCCCCATCATTCTATTACTAGTTGGGATGATATGAAAAATGCCTTTGAAAATAGATTTAAAACCCCTGAAAATGAATGTTCTCTATTTTCCCAACTCAGTCAAATGAAAAAAGATATGCATGAACCCATGAGAGAGTTTGTGGCCAAATTCAATAGATTGGTTCAAAGAATTCCCACCGCGTCAAGACCTAGTGAAGAAAATCAGAAATCATTTTTTATTAATGCCGTTCCAGCAGATATAAGTTTTCATCTTATTAAAGATGCTTGTGCTGATTTAGGCACTGCTCAGAGGTTGGCTATTCAACTGGAGGATGCATTCATTAATGCCGGTAAGTGGAAAAGAGAGGTACATACTCCCGGGACCGTTTCATCTGCTACACCCACAGACCCAGTCTTACAAAAACTGATGAATGACATAGCAATGATGAAGAGGCAGCAGAATAAAACACATAATCAGTATCCTTCCCCTTATCAAGACATTCACAGACGGCAGTAGTCTCAAAATTTTGGGAGAATTCCCCTATTAACTGCTCCTCAGCCAAGACTACAAATTGAAGAAGCCCCTAAAGAAATAATGTGTTCTTTCCACATGACTTCGGACCATGATGAATGAGAATGTCCTGACTGGCTAAATTGTATTCAGCTAGCAAAGAATGCTCTTATGGCAGAAGCGATGATTGAAAAAAAAGATGTAGAAAAAGGTGAGTCTGGTAGTTACTTCCTTGAATATGAATCTGATTCAGAGAGAGGAGGTGATGTTTTTACAACACTTCAAGAACCTGCCTGCACAGTCATGACTAGAGGCCAGTGAAATCAGAAATTCTATCCTGGAAACACCCCAAATGTATCAAATTCTAAAGGTAAGGAGCATGTTCAGGCTGATACTATGGAACCTAAGATTTTGTTCAGGGCTGAAATGAAAGCTAGTGCCTCAGCTTTTGACATTGTGGAATTTTGTAAAACTTCTTCTATATCCATTTCACCAGCGGAATATTTAAAGCTTAATCCTAAGGAGTTGGACAAGTTGGTTCAATACATGAAGGGAAGTTCAGTCACTAGTGCACATGTTACAGATAATGTTTCCGAGGATGTAAAAGCTGCTGATGAACCCACCTTTGTATCCGAGAGATGCTCAAAGAGCATTGAGGCTACTGCTAATTCTGTTCAAAAGGAAATGGAGGAGAAAAAGCCCAACCCATTTTATATATCTTTGTTATTAAACGGTCAAAGGCTTAGTAATTGTATTATTGATTCCGGAGCATCAGATAATATTATGCCTCAGCCAGTTGCAAAAGCCCTTGGTTTGGAGCTCACAAAAACTTTTGGGTGTTGCTATGCTATGGATGGGAAGCAGGTACCCCTGGTTGGCCAAGTGAAAGATGTACAAACTGTCCTTTACACTTGCCCTGAAAAGAGAGTGAAGCTTACTATTCTGGTAGCTGATATTCCAGCTAGCTATGGGATGCTACTTAGCAGAACTTTCTGCAAGGATATAGGTGGAGAAATTAAAATGGACTGGTCCGAAGCATATATTCTTGTGGGAAAGAAGAAAATAAAGTTAGAACCTGAGCCGAAAAACAAATATACTGTGGTACCTTCTGACAATCCCAAAGCACAGATATTATATGAAGAGTGTCAATTCGGGAATTACATCATCTTACCCGAGAAGTCATGTGAAGAAAACACGATAAGTGCTGAAGAAACCTTGTGGACTTTAGAATTTGATGGAAGTTGCTCGAACTCAGGCTCAAGTGCTAGTGTAGTACTCATTTCACCTTCCGGGGAAATTTTCCCTTTCTCTTTTAAGCTGGACTTCCATAATACAAATAATACAACAAAATACGAGGCGTTACTTCTAGGTTTACAAGAAGCAAAGGAAAAAGGGATAAGGCAGCTAAAAGCAAATGGGGATGGTGAACTCATTGTTAAGCAGGTGAGAAAACAATTCTCTGTAAAAAAATGATCGATTGAGGCATTATAGAAATCTGGTTTGGGATGAAATTGAGTCATTTGAAGCTTTTTCTATTGAATTCGTCCCTCGTGCTCAAAATACCAAAACTGATTCTTTAGCTGTCTCTGCATCTTTATTATTGCCCCATCCCGAATTCAAAAACAATATTTACAAGATTGAGGTGTTATACAGACCAAGAGTCCCAGATAATATTAATCATTGGTAGGTCTTTAACAATGATGAACAATTAAAAGAATTCATGGCATGCGCGGGAAATTTCGCTGAAATCCTTTTCGAAGGATCTAAACATTGGGGCAAGCCAATCAGTGAAGAATCAACAGAAACAGGGGAAGTGATCCAACTTCAAGGAAACAGAATTCCCAAAGACCTGGTTTCTTTGGAACATCTTTTTGGTAGAAAGGATGATAGTACTTTAAAGAAAGATGTTGATTCTAATAAAAAGAAAGAGGAACATGACAAGATCAACATTGGAAGTGAAGAGGACCTTAAGTTGATTTCTATAGGCAAAACCTATTCTGCAAGGGAAAAGAGAAACTTATCTGAGCTTTTAATCCAATATCAAGATGTTTTTGCATGGGGTTATGGTGACTTAAAAAATTTCAGAAATGGTGAATTCGTGCATCACATACCATTGAAACCAGGGGCCACCACCTTCAGACAAAAGCTTAGAAATTACAACCCCAAAGTTTCAGAAGCCATTTTTAGAGAGGTAGAAAAGATGTTGAAGGCTCGTATAATTTACCCAATACATCATTCAACATGGGTGGCAAATATCATTCCGGTAAGGAAAAAGAATGGCGAAATAAAGATTTGTGTAGACTTTAGGAATTTGAATCAAGCAAGCCTTAAAGATAACTATGCGCTTCCTACTATGGATCATGTCTTGCAGTCAGTAGCTAGATCCGAAGTAATGTTGATGCTGGATGGTTACTCAGGATATAATCAGATTAGTGTCGCCCCAGAAGATCAACACAAAATAGCCTTCATCACTCCCTGGGGTACTTTTACTTACAACCGAATGCCTTTTTGTCTAATTAATGTTGGAGCTACTTTTCAGCGAGCGATGAATTCCTCTTTCAAAGACTTGCGAGATAAGATAATTGTTATATATCTTGATGATTTAAATGTCTATACTAAAAAAAGGAAACATCATTTGAGGGACTTAGAGAAGGTGCTGGAGAGATGTAGACAACATGGTATATCTTTGAATCCGAAGAAGTCTATTTTCTTCGTTGAAGAAGGTAAATTGCTCGGGCATATTGTTTCTAAAGAGGGTGTAAAAATCGATCCAGAGAGGGTGAAAGCAATACAGAGGCTGGTTCTACCTACAAATAGAAGCGATTTGAAATCTTTCTTTGGTCAGATCAATTTCTTGAGAAGTTTTGTACCCGAATTTTCTGAAAAGGTGAGATACATGCTGGACATGATGAGCGAGAAACGTCCTTTTAGATGGAAAGAAGAAGGGAAGAAAGCTTTTGAAGATATCAAAACAGCTATCGCAAGTGCTCCAATGCTGGTAAGCCCTAATTTTGAGAAAGACTTCATTATTTATTGTTACGCTTCTGAGCACTCTCTATCTAGTATTTTAACCCAACTCAATGATGAAGGAAAGGAAGCTCCAATCGCCTTCATGAGTGTTCCATTGAAGAAGCGTGAATTAAATTATAGTCCAACAGAAAAACATGCCTTTGCTATAGTAAGGGCATTGAAACAATTCAGGTATTACATACTGCATTCTCATTCTGTTGTATATGTACCTGAGACCGCAGTCAAAAGTATCTTAACCCAGCAAGAAGTAGGAATGAATAAGCGAGCGACTTGGATAGCTAAAGTACAAGAATATGATTTAACTATCAAACCTACTTCTTTGGTAAGGGGGCGTGGTTTGTGCAAAATGATAGCTGAGAATAGAGATGTGTCTCTTGGTAAAACCGATGAAGCCCATGCAGTTTTACTGGTCAGCCTAACGGATTCTTGGTTCTCGGATATTGCATATTTTCTTTCATATGGTGAATGACCATCAAATATGAATTATAAAGATAGACGGAATCTCAGGCTGAAAGCTGCCAAATATGTAATTTCAGATGGTGTTCTATATAAGAGGGGAATCGATGGAACATTTTTAAGATGCGTGGATGCAGAGCAACAAGAAAAATTGTTAAAAGCGTACCATTCTGAGGCTTGCGGAGGGCACTTTTCATCCACTGTTACTGCCTTTAAAATTCTCAGGAATTGTTTTTACTAGCCAGGTATGTTCAAAGATGCTTATAAATTTGTGAAAAACTGTGAGAAATGTCAACTTTTTACTGGACGTCCTCAATTAGCAGCATTACCTCTCAGACCTGTAGTAATTGATGAACCGTTTCAACAATGGGGCATCAACTTTATTGGACCTATAAACCCTCCATCAAGCGCTAGACATATCTACATTCTAACAGTGACAGATTATTTCACTAAATGGGTGGAGGCGATTCCAACGAAGAAATCTAACTCTCAAGTGGTATGCAAATTTCTGATGGAGCAAATTTTTGTTAGATTTGGTGTACCTCAGAAAGTGGTTTCAGATAATGCCACTTATTTCTCATCGGAGGAAATATCACTTTTCTGTTACGAGCATGGTGTATCATTGGCACATTCATCAGATTATTTCCCACAGGGAAATGGGCAGGCAGAGTCCAGTAACAAGAATCTAGTGGCCATCATAAAAAAATTGGTATCTAACAATTCTCGAGATTGGCACAAAAGGCTCTATGAAGCATTGTGGGCAGACCGGATCACACCAAAAAGAGCTATTGGGATGGCTCCATTTGAATTAGTATATGGGATTGGAGCTCAGGTATCTTTACCCTTGGAGTTATCAGTTGCTAAATTGCAATCGGTCATCGAAGATCAATTCTTCAAAAATTCATTAGAGAAGAGAGTCATGTATCTGCACAAGTTGGAAAATGAGAGGAACAAATTAGTTGATCACATCACAGAACACCAGATGAATGTGAAGCGCATCTTTGACAGGAAAGCTCGACCAAGAAATTTCCTTAAGAATGATGAAGTACTCCTGTGGGATAAGAGGAAAGAACCAAAAGGAGCACACAGAAAATTTGAATCTCTTTGGAAAGGTCCGTTCTTTATTTCAGAAGTTGTTGGTCCTAACACTTTCCGTTTGAGATACCCAGATGGAACAATTCTGCCTTTTACATATAATGGGCAGGATTTGAAGCTGGTCAAATTCTAAGTTTTGATGTCCCCTATTGTGTACATAGTATTTTATTGTGTCTAGTTTTCTCGTTCTTGTTGTTTTCTTTCCTGTCTGCTGTGTTGAGTTTTATCTCCTGTTTCTGAGTTCTTTGTGTATTCCACATACACAGTCCCCAGTCAGAGCCCCTGTTAGTTGTGTTTAGAGTCGCCATATTAATTCAAGGGTTCCCCCTTAAATACCCCGCCTATCTTATTCGAGGCCTCCCCTTCATCATCTAAGTGTCTATCATCCTTTGAAGAAGTTGGTCAAGGTCGCAAGCTTCCACGGTCATTCCTCCCCTCCCTTTTGAATCGCTTCGAATCATTTTGAACCTCGGTTCGAAGTAGTTCAAAGTGGTTCGATCAAATTTTTCACACTAACACTCTTTTTTTGGCAGGAAGTATCTTTTATCTCGGCGGACTTCTTTGAAATACTTTGAACCATTTTGAAGCTCGGTTCAAGCTTATTCAAAGTGGTTTTTGACAAGTGTTGACGGTGGGAGTTTATTTTTGGAGTACGATGCGCCGCCTTTCTCTCAAGCAATCAATGGTCCCGTTAGCATGTCAAATCAAAAGATTTTATTTCTTTTTCAAGGGAAAGGGCATCATTATTATGAGTGTGAGTAGACCTTCATTTTAGGAATGACTGGATACTGCATGAAATCAATTATTATTAACTCATGCGAAAGGGTAAATCATTAATCGAGGCATTTATGCATCGACGCCTCGAGCATGTCAATCCTGATGTGAGGTGATGAACTATCATTATCCGATCTTCCCATGTATAAGGTTTCCCTTTGATAAATTTTCATTCAGTTGCCTGGTAAGTTATCCAAAAAAAAAAAGAAAAAGGAAAAAGGAAAGAAGGTCTGATTTCGGAGAGAAGGAGCTGTTAGGGAAGCTAGAGAAGATTATTTGCTTTTCAACGGAAAACAGGTGAGAGTTTAGTAATCTTTGTTCTGTTCTACAAAATTGTTATTTTCAAAGGTTTGTCTGAAAGAGGTCTTGCTTGTTTAAGTTGAGAATGAAGTCGGTTATGCATTTTCTTGGTAATGTTTCTAGCCTTGAATGTAAAAGACCAGTGATTTGTGATATCAATTTAGAAGGGGTAAATGTGGAAAGTCTTCAAGCAAATTTTCTTGCGAATACGGAAGAAGTTAAGGGATGTATGGAAATATTAACGAGCAGGTTAATTGAAGCTACTGCGTTTCCCCCCGCCTTCGTAAACCCTGAACTCCTACAACTTTGCATTGACCATTATGATGTAAGAAGCAAGAGCATAGTAAGCAAAAATGGTAATACCATACTTCCTGTCTCCAGGGAAACCATTTCTTCTATTTTGAAATTAACAGCAAGTACCTTTGCTGCTTTCTCACCCATTCAAGCTAAAGCTGAGTATCGGGAAAACCCTAGTGTGTACCGAAACACCCTTGCCAGGAAATGGACCAAGGTTAACTATGGAGGTGGGTCTAGACTCCCCAAGGTCATTACTAGAAGCCATATGAAACCCCACATACACAACCTGGTGGTATTATTACATAGGGTGAAAGGTTCAGCTGATGTATGTTTGTTCGAAGAATGGATGTATAGGTACATTGAAATTATCTTAAAGGGTGAACAATGGATGGATTGGGTGGAGATTATTGCCACTTCCCTGAGAAGCCAGCTCAAACGCACCAAAGAGTCTGGAGAAGATTTTCATATGGCCTCATATTTGACTTACTGTATTGCCTGCACGTGTGATCTCATCGCTTTTCCGCATGAGGTATGGAATGAGGAAATGACCGTCTTCCAATATTGTCCATTGTTGCAAAAAGACAGAGTTCTGGAGGATTTCCGTAAGGTGCATGATGTATTGTTTGAAAACATTTATTCGACTCTAGAAGGTGTTCAGATGCCACGACTCTCTCATGAATCGCTGAGGCTCGTTCAACATTATGGGAGTTCTTTTATTCAGTTTCCTAGGTTCACATATTTGAGAGTCAGAGGGTTTGAGGAAGAACCTGTGAGGTTGCCTCGATCTTCCCTTGATTATTTCATTGTAGCCGAATTGTGCAGGCAACTTTCTACTGTTATTAAGGATAATCTCCCTCAGGAGAAATGGGAGACGGTTTTCCCTATTAAGCTGCGCTTTTTGGTCTGTAATAACATGAATAACGCTTCCATCATCGGAAGCAATTTGTTGGGATTCAATCTTGGGTTCTACTGCAGCAGGAGAAACTTCTATAGTAAGGGATATGCAGCTCTAACCCTCGGCCATGAAATCAACTCATTAGTTGCTCCGTAGCTAGAAGATCTATGGGAAGACTGTGAAAATGAAGAAGAAGTCTTGAAAAAGGATCATTCTAGACTCACCTTGCAGCAAATTAGCTCTTTCAAATTGAAGTTCAAAACACAAGGAATCGTCGAAGATGGTTCATTTTTAGTTGAACCCGGATGGGAAGGACCAAATGAAGCAAAATCCTTGATAGTTGATTGGAGCAAGGAGGAAGATGATGATATTAATTTGAGAGCCAGATCCATATTAACTTATACGGATGATTGGCTGTAAAGGAAAAGAAATGGAAACATCAATGAGTCTTCTCCTAAGGTGATTTCTCTCTCGGAACCGCTTCAATCTGACATTCCACTTTCTCATGTTGCAGGTGATGCACTGGCTTCAGATAAGACAATAAAGTCTCCTTCCCGATCACAAGTCACGGCTCCTAGGACGAGATCCCATTCCAGGAACAAAGCTTTGAAGCAGCCTAGTTCCCAGAAGCAGAAAATGACATCACCAGAGCAGGATTCAAGTGACAAGTTCGCTTTCCCAGATGGAGCAGACGATGAAGTCCAATTCATTGAAACACCAAAGAAAGATCAACCCAATTTCTTGACTCCGACTAAAGATACTCAGATGATATCAACTACTCCCACTATTCCTTTATGGTTGTCAAATTCAATCAATAAGAAGCGGAGTTTGCAACCAGTGGCCACGCCAGTAAAAGATATTGTCACTAGGTATGCGACTAGAGGGTCTAAAACAAAGAAAATGAAAATGGATGTTTGTCTCACTAAAGATCCAGTGACGGGGAAAATCATAGCGGGGGTGGCTACTTATAAACAGAAAAGGGAGTCAGGGGAAATTGATGAGGAAGGATTCAAAGTCACTTCTATTGAACTGGGTGTCCTTAATAGGAATACTGGTAATAATTTCTTTAAATTTTCTGCTGACCACATGCTCACGCAATCAAAAAAAGATTCCAGAGAGAAGAAAGAATTAAAAGCAATGGTGGTGACGATGGCCGCATACATCAATTCGCTGATTAATTTGGGACCTGACCCAATAATCCAGATGCCTCAGCCATTCGATCCAAATTTTGCCGAAAGCCAGCAATTGATGAAACAGATGCAGAGGGGAAAATTGCTGTCTGACATTGTGGTTAGTTGGGTAAATAGCATATTAGATCAAGGGAATAAATTTATTTCCGAAGTTACTAGTATCTATTTCGAGGGTGAGGCATTGCTCGGGGAAATTCAAACTTTGATACCAGTATGGGAGACAGAATTGTCACGGTGCTAAACCATAGTTTCCCGAGTAACAGAGGTTGAAAAGTTTGGAGTTCTCAAATTCTTAGGTGAAAACCCCATGAAAGCCGTGGACCTGTGCCTATTATTTATCCTAAAAAGTAATATGAGCTGGAAGGAGTCCATCTACAAAGAGGCCATCAAAGAGGTCCAAGGCATCGAGAATCAAATCACAGACATGCATAAGGAACTGGTTAAAGACATGAAGATTGTTAACCCCATAGGCATCTTACAATTAGATGAAGGCAGCATGGACATTGAAGTGTTAACTGAAAGTTTCGTCGAAGCAGTTGAACGGATTAGGGACAAAGAAACGCCAAAGGTCGATGAATTCACTTCGGTGGCAGGTATAGAATCCATGTTGCGCTTCAATGAGAAACTGATGCCACGTCAGAGTCTAAAGATGAAGGATTATAGGTGCCAGAAGGACGCATGTAGAGCCCGGCTGAGGAGTTTAAAGAACCTGCACTCACATGCCACGCAGGAATTCATGTCTACTTTCTGGAGCTGGAAGCTGGTACGTCAAACCGTCGGAGATGAGGAGGAAGCCAGTGAATATAGTGGAAACTGAATCGTCACCCGCTGGCATTCTATCTTTTTGATAACTGCTTTCTAGTTTCATAACGGTTTCTTGTATTAACCCGATAGGGCTGGGTTTTAAAGGAGGCCCTTCGGGATTTTAAAAAATATATATAAAGGCTGGGGCATGGAACGTTTTTGAGATTCAGCAATAGGGGAGAAAAGAATAGCAAATTAGTTATAGCTTTAAGATAGATTTTTCTGAATAACACTGATCAAGGATAAGACATACATGTTTTAGCTTTCAAAGACTTTGTGCATTGAATTTGGACATACATATATGAAGAATTTTGAATTATGCTTTGAAACTTTGTGTTCTGGGTGTTGAATTATTATCACTTTGTGGAGGTGATTCAGCGATTCGAAAGTTCCTGATTGCTGTTGGTTAGTTGTAAGCTCATCTATTTTCTGTTTTGAAATATGTTGAAAATCTAGCAAAAAAAATTTATTCTTTGAAATAGATTTTGTTGATTATATGTGTGTGGATCTTTTCATTTTTGAGCGTTTATTTTGTAATTACCTCACTACCCATGAGTAGTTGAGAGACCCTTATGCACTTTCAGGAAAAAGTGTAATTGTAAATAAAAGCTGAATTCATTGCAAATCTGATGAGGGAGCTGTACCTATAGAAAATTCAGAGAGGAAGTTAAAATAAAATTAATACTTTCTCAACTATAGTGAACGATTATGTTCTCTTCATAATATTGGGCATAGAGTAAATTAAGAGAAATTAAGTGAGAGGATAATCTGTTCACCAACAATACTACAGATCCATCTTAATTCTTAAGTATTCCTAAATTTAATTCCTTGCATAAATGCATTACTCAGCTCATCCACAGAAAATATCAGATCCAAAAACATAAACCCTATTTTATTAATGTTTTCTCATAGAGTTTAAAATCTTCCTTGAAGATTACCTACAAACCAACATTACACTCATAGACACAGCTGCTCATGACCAACTTGATCCTCCTTAAGAATCATATTTCAATAAAATGAGATTACATTTTAGAGACAAATTTTATGTGAATTTGTGCATGCCTTACATACACAAGAACCTGCAACTAAGAACACCTACAGCCATAATTGAACTCCATTACTGAAAGAAAAGCCCTACCCTATACAATCTTGAAGAAAACTCAGAATTGGAAACCATGAAAATATGGAACCATTCTCCAAATTTCTAGAACCCTTACAATGAGAAGAAAATGAGAATAAGAAGAGGAGGGAAAGATTAGATCTGCATAACACACTGCCAAGTGTCCCTTCTTTCCTAACTAAAAAATATTTTCATTCTTTCCCATGGAAACTTCTCTCGATATATCCCATATTTTTTGCAATTAACTCCATAACTATATTCCTCATCCCGCGAGCTTTCCGACAATATATAATACATGCCTATTTGACCAAAAATGGACCTCTGGGCGAATTAAACTTGGATATGTGCACATCATTTAAATTTTTAGATTTTCTATATAGTTGAAACTATATCATTTAATTTTAATTTCTCAATTTTTGGCTCCTGATGCCCTACCATGTGGCAACCTCTAATTTTCTAATAGGGTCCACTGGGTGCCACCTTAGATGACACCTCATCGATCCGCCATGAGTCTACCTCATCAATGCGATTGGACTGGCATGTGTATGCCACCTCATCACCATGTCATCGCCATGTCAGGGCCACTGGACGAGACCTAGGAGTTGGACTTCCACCTGGACTTACCACCTATCTTTTTCCATTTCGTGATGGCTAATAGTCGTGCACCTTCAAGCTCCAAAATCATGCACGCCTTTGGATCATCTTGAACCTATAGGGTCTTTAACCTTCATTTTTCGCATGTGCTTTTTGCTATTTCACAATGCTTAACTGGTGATCATCTTTCCTTCACAAATCCATGTGCACCATCTGATCTCCTCAACTTGCTCACTTTTTAATCCACTCTTTCTCTACAAAACTCATCTGCCTTGAGATTCATGCCTGTGTGAGGTCCACCTGGTCATCACTTGTCAGCATCTTTAGTCACCTGAGGAAGTTCGCCCACACACATGGGGTCCATTTGGGTGCCCAACAGGCACCATTCATCAAAAGCCTTGAGGCTTTCACACTATGAATGAGTGGAGCTTTACTTATAAATATTAAAAATATCCACTCCCTAGCCAATGTGGGATATTTCCTTAAGCCTGGGATTGTACTTTTTTTTGAGTTTTAATGGCACCTTTGTCTGCAGATTTGCATTTGTTTAAAGTTTTTCAGATGTCCATTTACATGCCATGCCAATTGGGGTCTTTGGTACATTTCACACTTTACACTTGGTACTTGCATTTTTTGGAGTTTACTCCTTTTCATCGCCCTCACTGTTTTCCTACTTCCACCACGCAGAGGGAAGAATTTGGCATACACCTGGCAATTGCATTGCTTTGAACTTTCTAAAACTCTTCAATGCCATTTGCATAAAGGTTTCTAATACCTTTTCCAACCAAAACATCGTAGGAAGGAGGATGTTGGCTGGGCTCTATGCCTACCAAATGAATTTGTTTAAAAAAAAATTCAATAGCCTTCTCACCATAGCTGGCACCTGCGAATTGCATTGCTAATAGTTTCAAAAGCCACGTGAGGGAGGAGGGAAGTCATTTGTTTGAAAACTTCTACATTTCATTGACTCCACTCCACGTAGGGAGGTTTCTGACAAGGGACCTCCACACCGCACTCACCACACAGAGGACAACACTGGAGGAGAAATTTTTTATGGCACATGGAGTTTGGGATGCTGGTGAGGGAGCTCTAGAATGTCTCCTCCACCATACGACATGAAGGATGCTATTGTTAGAGAATTTGCTTGAAAGATTCAATGGACCCTCTCCAAATCTATAGCAGAGGGAGAAGAATGGCCATTTTCATAGTTGAAAGCCTCTGCATTCTTCAAATAGGCTCATGCGGAGGGAGGGGGCACAAGCTGATGTATTCCCTTCCACACCATCCTCACACATAGGCATATCCACTTGCAGAAGTATGTACATACTTTATCAAAGCCATGTAGGAGGATAATATGCTGGCAAGCGTTAGATTTTGGCTGAAGGTTTAATGCTTGTCAATTGCATTGTTTGGAGGATAAAACCCACGTTGGCTGCTACATAGGATGGGGAGGCAAGTGAGTAAGTTTGACTGGGGTTGTGAAGTTTCATTTACACCTGCCAATATGCATTTACTAATAGTTTCATTTGCCCATTTCATTAACCACGCTGGAGAATACGATGCACTATGGCACATGGAGTTTTGGATGCTGGCAATAGAGCTCCACACCACATTCCACTTACTAAGATCTGCTTGCAACTTACTCATATATGCATTCCTTCTGAGCAATTTCAATAAACTCCTGTTCTTTCTAAAATTGCAACCTTGCATTTGCTGAATCAATTTTCTCTTTTTCCCATTCTTGTAACTTCTTGATTCTCTTTTCCATTTTCTTTTGTCACTCTTCTAACTCTGGTGGTGATGAATTTCCATTACTTGCCACATCCCATTTCAAAATTGCACCAATATTTGTGTGTTTACCATGGACTCATAAAATGCCTTGGTTGTTTTGAATACAAGAGGCATTCCCATTTTGTATTATCCTCTGGTGGGAAACATACAAGTATTCTATGCCAACAATGGATGTCAATATTATTGTCGAAATGCTCATAGGGCCAAGTCGCTAATAAAATAATACTGCACAGGCATGAGCAAGGTCGGGCCCCAAAGTGGGTCCGACTAAAAAAAACTTTCATTTTCATGCAACTGACCTCTAAAAAACTTCAGGAACCTTGAAATTACCTTTGGAATCAATTGGCACCATTTTCAAATCATCAAACTGAGTTTTACAACTTTCAGGCACTTGCGCCACATTTTCTCTTTTAATCGTGAAGACGTAATTTTCAAGCTGGTCAAAACACCTTTCTTGACCACGCCATCTGACAGGCATGTACTCTGATATACAAGAATGAAGTCTACCAAATGGTTTCTCTAGACAAATCCCACATGAAGAGATATTACTTGTCAAAAATGACCAATTGGCTTTGTCAACACTGTGGAACTGATGAAGTCAATGCTCAGGCAACTCATGATGCCTTTCTTAAAAATATCAAATGACCTCCATAGACCCTCAAATCTGAGACATATGTACCTTGAATTAAATATTAAAACTTCAAATACTCAATTTGACCAAAAGGATGACTTGGTGCAAACATCACGCTCATGAAAATAGCAACTTTAGCTGATGCGGCAATGAAAGTACGGATCACTGAAAAAGATGACTCAAGAAACCCATTTGAAAACCAATCAAATGGATTGGTAAAGGCTTGAAATTTGAAACATAGCTTGTAATTTATATAAACAATATCCTAGAGCAAACATTCTAACACAACACTTACTGAGGCAACTTTTACACTTATGGAAAACAGGGCTCCGACTAGGTCCTGAAACAGGGACTTGTCAAAATATACAAACTACAAACAAATCAAGCCTGGTAAACTGAGAAAATGGATTCACGAAGACTTTAAATTTTGCATGCCGACTCAAATTTATGCATAGAATTCATTCCATTTTAAAATTATTCATGACGATCAACAAGGCAAAAGATATAAACACTCAAAGTAGGCTACTTAGTAAAATCTGTGTATGTGCCTAAAATGCACTTTCAGCTCACGCCTTGAAATGGGTGCCTGGTAAACTTATCCAAACTGAAATATAAAAGTGGCAACACACTGCATAGGCCAAATGAGAGGTGTAGGACACATTTCCCGAGCCTTACCCTTCAAAAATCAACTAGCTCCATTTTGCCCTCTCTCTAGCTAGGCCACCTGAATGAGATTAGGTGCCTTTCTGAAAATGCAATATCAAAATTTTGAAATGGGGCTCAAAACTTGACTCAAATTTAATGAGTCCCAATAGTGGCTCTGACTGGGGATGGTTGGTTGCAACAAGAATTCAGAATCTATGGTTAAGTAGACCACCCAAAAATGGATCATTCTGTTCTCTTCTCAAAACAAAGGGTTCCTTATTCTACCCAAATAGTAGGGCACCTTATTGAAAACCACACAACTAAAGCAAAGCAACTATACAAGATATACAAACATACTTATGACTGATTATAACTACCCCACTTCCTCATTATTTACCTCTGTCAAAAATCTGATTCTCATCACTTGATGTCATGATCCAAACAAAGGCACCTTTCAATAACAACTGAGCATAATCCTTATAATCAACCTCTTTCATCTCATTACTATAGTAGCTAGTGTACATACATTTTGTCTGATTTTGAACTTTGCAAACACGCACTATTTCAACAAAGGTAAAATCATGAGACAAATCACTATAGAGGCCTTCCCACAAACTACAATACATTTCACTATCCCAATCAATTTTATCATTTGCAAAGGCATCATCATGCTGAATTTCAAAAATAAAACATTCATTTTCAAAATTGTAATTTTCATCAGCACATGCCTTGTTATCATTTACATTCATAGAACGAGGAACATTAACAACCAATTGATGCAAACAAGGAACATAAATATCACAATCCAGATGTGATATTTCACTATGCTGGTCACACTCTATATTGTCCTTGTTTATCAAACTCAATACATCCGCATCCTCAACATCCCAATCATGGAAAAGAATGCATACCTCTAGCTGAAGCAAATCCTCAACTAAGCCTTTCTCATTTAGACTTACATCCATCTGAAAAACTTCCATCTGTGGTCTGAAGTAGTCATCACACAACCCATGCCTCTTGTCTTCATCATCAAGTAAATTTTTACAACCCATGCTATTGCTGTTTGGAATTACATCAGCATTACAAACTTGTTCAACACAAGGGGAAACTTCAACATTTTCCATAATGAAATCAGCACCATGAACACTAATATCAAAGGCAAAGAACTCCATATCTGGTTCAAGCATACTATCAACATTCACATCCTCTTCATGGTACTTCAAATTTTGAAAGCATTCAAATATGGGTTCATTTAAATTTGAAAATAAAACATTATTTGAACTTACACACACATTTTTATCTTCAAAAAAAATTTTGTTTTCAGATTCATGACTGAAGTATATAACTTGGTCTCCTCTTATATCATCTTCACAAGATGAATAATAAGAATTCTCAAAACCATCCTCAGCTGCATGACTGGCATTCATTTGCTGATCATAAGAAAGTGGATAACTCGTGCCAAGATCACTCTCATTCTGAAATCAATCTTCACTATTCATTTGCATACCTTCAAGGTACTGAAAATTGAACTCAATGTCCTCATAATCAGCAGCACCACTCCATTTTGAAACACATTCATCACTGGGTATACTTGCACTGAAAACACTATCAACATCATCCACAATTTCATTTTTTCAGTTTTATCAAACTTAATCAAAATCTGATTTACATCATATTGCGCATTTCCACTTACATAATCAGCAACATTTGGTGATCCTTCAGTATTTGGTATTCCAACATTAAACACATCAGCAACATGTAAAGACCAATGGTCATCACCATCATTGTTTTCATTTTCATTATCCTTGAGAGATGCATGATTAACTTCATAGTTTGCAGTCACATAATCAACATAACTAGCATACAAATCAAATGGTATATATCCCTTATATATGTCTATCTATGTATCAGCATTATCACAACAATTCCCACTAATCATTCCATCATTACTGTGCGAGACAACCGACATTAACAACAAAGATTCTTGTCTCTCATTTAAATTTGAATCACATAAAACAACAAAACTACTAGGAACAACAGAGCTTGATGCACCTAGACAAGGAATGATTTGTTCAGCTTCACCTGATATTTCACCATTGAAGGTACTTTGACAAGAAACAACAATAGACACGAATCTCTTGGATATCCCAAATTTCAAATTATTTTCAATGTCCCTAGCTGTGTTAAAAGCTTCATACAAGGTTTTGGGTTCTTTGTTTCTCAATAGGAAACCCATCTTCTTACCAAAAGCACTCATATAAATATTCAGACATACTTTATCATCAAACTTATACTTTCTAGAAATTTTAGACAATGTTTGTGAAAACCTAATATTAAATGTTGGTACCAATTCATCTTCCCTGATTTGTATGTACGTGAACTCTTTCAGCAAATCACAATCACTCACTTTTTCATCAAATTAGTCTATGAAATCTGAAATCAATTCCTCCCATAAGGGAATACAATCTGTTGGCAAAAAGGAAAACCAATCCCTTGCATCCTTTTTCAATGACTGTACGAATAACTTCATGCATGCATCTTCTTGACAAATTTCAAACTCTCCCATCAAATCTAAAAATCTTTTCAAATGTTGACATGCTGATTCTGATTTCTTCCCACTGAATAATGGCAAATACTTTCTAATTTCCATGGGTATGGGATTTGGGTAACCCAGAACATCTTTGAAATTTAGAGAAACATAGTACCTCATACTAAAAATTTTCTTATTAAATGGTTGTGACACTTCACTAGGCATGGTCATATGTGAATAAGATTGGGGCTCAACTAATTGACTGCACATTGTGACTTCTCAAACTTCATACACAACCCCACCAAAATTTCAACAACTTCTAAATATGTCAAGCTATAGATTTATCTTCTTCCCCCTTTTGACATAAAACTCATGGATACTTGCATATCATAGGAAAACATATAAGATCTTGAAACTTAATAACACTTTGAATTTGATCTTCTTCCCTTTCAACAAAGTGCAAAACACTAGATAGGGAAACTATTTTGCTCTTTCAACTTTTTCGAAGAGATGTCTTGCATTGAAACTTCTGAAAATACTTGGGTGTTTGTAGTTATAGGACTTGTAGATCTGAAGATTAACTTCCACTTTCAGCATGGTCTTTTAACTCAGAGTCGCCACCTCTTGTGTAGAGGACATTTTGAATTGCAGGATACCATTCAACACAAATTCAATTCTCTACTTACTCCTTTAATCTCACTACAACCAATTCACTCCAAGCTATTTAACACAAATCTGGAAAATAAATCAGACTTATGTATGAACTGAAATCTTTTACTACACTTCTCTATAAAACTTTTATGATGAAGAACTTATCTGTAAATCTGCATTAGTAGTGATAACCCATATCTCTGCACTATACATTGAGCCGTAAAAACCTTATGCAATACTAATTGCAAGGACATTCAACACTAGTATGAACCACTGAGTCACCACCCAATAAGGAATTGGGGAAAAGTTTGCATACAGTTGCAAGGACTTGCTCACAACTCAACAATATAAATTTACAGTTACTCCTTCATACAATATATGACATGACAAACATATCATTATATAGATCTAGAATAAGGGACATTTTCTCCACCATAAAATCACTTTCATCTCTATGCATATACAATGGACAGGCTGGCTGGATATGAAATTGACAAGACAAGGACTGCATTCAACTTTTAACCTTATCAATCAAACATTTATATCCATTTAATCCCCAATAGAGTCGCCATTTTTGTTGGTCACCAAATTTGGTTAACCCAAGTACACCTGCAATTGATCTATGAAGTAGCAAATTCAATCTATGAAGAACCTTAGGGCTTGGACAACATGACAAGGATATGAATCCTTCTACTCTTTAGGCTCTGCAAAACCTAGGTGGGTATACCTCTAATGCTTAAAATTCAACCTATTACACACCTATGACAGCATCAATAGAAGCAAATAGATCTCACCAGGGCTCAATAACAAGTGGGTTACTGCAGATGGGCTAGATCTACACATAAAACTCAGCTATGCTTGAGCATGAGATAGATGAAACATTTCAAAACATAACATAAAATAAAGATATTCTAACTGGATTTTGATTGGTTTGAGAATCCCCTTAATTGCAGGATCAATGCCTTATCCAAGGGCAACAGAGTCACAAATCAAACTATAGATGACAACTTATACTACAAATCCATCTTAATTCTTAAGTATTCCTACATTTAATGCCTTGCATAAATGCATTACTTAGCTCATCCACAGAAAATATCAGATCCAGAAACATAAACCCTATTTTATTAATGTTTGGTCATAGAGTTTAAAATCTTCCTTGAAGATTACCTACAAACCAACATTACACTCATAGACATAGCTGCTCATGACCAACTTAATCCTCCTTAAGAATCAGATTTGAATAAAATGAGATTACATTTCAGCGACAAATTCTGTGTGAATTTGTGCATGCCTTACATACACAAGAACCTACAACTAAGAACACCTATAGCCAGAATTGAACTCCATTAGTAAAAGAAAAGCCCTGCCCTGTACAATCTTGAAGAAAACTCAGAATTGGAGACCATGAAAATATGGAGCCATTCTCCAAATTTCTATAACCCTTACAATGAGAAGAAAATGAGAATAAGAAGAGGAGGGAAAGATCAGATCTACATAACACACTGCCAAGTGTCCCTTCTTTCCTAACTGAAAAATATTTTCATTCTTTCCCATGGAAACTGTTCTTGAGATATCCCATATTTTTTGAAATTAACTCCATAATTATATTCCTCATCGCAAGAGCTTTTCTATGATATATAATACTTGCCTATTTGACCAAAAATGGACCTCTGTGTGAATTAAACTTGGATATGTGCACATCATTTAAATTTTTAGATTTTCTATATAGTTGAAACTATATCATTTAATTTTAATTTTTCAATTTTTGGCTCCTGACGCCCTGCCACGTGGCAACCTCTAATTCACTGATAGGGTCCACTGGGCACCACCTCGGATGACACCTTATCGATCTGCCATGTGTTCGCCTCGTCAGTGTGACTGGACTGCCACATGTACGCCACTTCATCGCCATGTCAGTGCCACTGGACAGGACCCATGAGTTGGACTTCCACCTAGACTTGCCACCTGTATTTAGTTATTTCATGATGGCTAATGGTCATGCACCTTCAGGCTCCAAAATCATATGCGTCGTTGGATCATCTTGAACCTATAGGGTCTTTAACCTTCATTTTTTGTATGAGCCTTTCGCTATGTTGCAATGCTTAACTGGTGATCATCTTTCCTTTGCAAATCCACATGCACAATCTGATATCCTCAACTTTCTCACTTGTTAATTTTCTCTTTCTTTGCAAAATTAGCATGCCTCAAGATTCGTGCTTGCGTGGGGTCCATGTGGTCCCCACTTGTCAACCTCTTTAGTCACCTCAAGAAGTGCGCCCACACATGTGGGGTCCATTTGGGTGCCCAACCGACACCATTCATCAAAAGCCTTGACGCTTTCACACTATGAATGAGTGGAGCTTTACTTATAAATATTAAAAATATCCGTTCCCCAACCAATGTGGGATATTTCGTTAAGCCTAGGACTGTACTTTTTTTTTGAGTTTTAATGGTTCCTTTGTCTGCAGATTTGCATTTGTTTAAAGTTTTTCAGATGTCCATTTACATGGCATGCCAATTGGGGTCTTTGGTGCCTTTCACACTTTACACTTGCTACTTTCATTTGTTGTAGTTTATTCCTTTTCATTGCCCTCACTATTTTCCTACTTCCACCATGCAAAGGGAAGAATTTGGCATACACCTGACAATTGCATTGCTTTGAACTTTCTAAAACTCTTCAACGCCATCTGGATAAAGGATTCTAATACCTTTTCCAACCAAAACATGGTAGGAAGGAGGATGTTGGTTGGGCTTTATGCCTGTCAAAGGAATTTGTTTTAAAAAAAATTTGATAGCCTTCTCACCATAACTGGCACCTGCCAATTGCATTGCTAATAGTTTCAAAAGCCACGTGAGGGAGGAGGGAAGTCATTTGTTTGAAAACTTCTACATTTCATTGACTCCACTCCACATAGGGAGGTTGCTAACAAGGGACCTCCACAATACACTCAGCATGTAGAGGACAAAACTGGAGGAGGAATTTGCTATGGCATGTGGAGTTTGGGATGCTGGAGAGGGAGCTCTGCAATGTCTCCTCCACCATACCTCATGAAGGATGTTGTTGTTAAAGCATTTGCTTGAAAGATTCAATGGACCCTCTCCAATCTGCAGTAGAGGGAGAAGAATGGCCATTTTCATAGTTGAAATCCTCTGCATTCTTCATATAGGCTCATGCAGAGGGAGGGGGCACAAGCTACTATATTCTCTTCCACACCATCCTCACATAGAGGCATATCCACTTGCAGAAGTATATACATAGTTTATCAAAGCCACGCTGGAGGATAAGATGCTAGCAAGCATTAGATTTTGGTTGAAGGTTTAATGCTTGTCAATTGTATTGTTTGGAAGATAAAACCCACATTAGTTGCTACCTAGGATGGGGAGGCAAGTGAGTAAGTTTGACTGGGGTTGTGAAGTTTCATTTACACCTGCCAATATGCATTTACTAATAGTTTCATTTGCCCATTTCATTAACCACGCTAGAGACTACAATGCACTATGGCACATGGAGTTTTGGATGCTAGCAATAGAGCTCCACACCACATTCCACTTACTAAGATCTGCTTGCAACTTACTCATATCTGCACTCCTTCTGAGCAATTTCAATCAACTCCTATTCCTTCTGAAATTGTAACCTTGCATTTGCTGAATCAATTAGCTCTTTTTCCCATTCTTGTAATTTCTTATTTCTCTTTTCCATTTTCTTTTGTTGCCCTTCTAACTCTGGTGGTGATGAATTTACATTACTTGCCACATCCCATTTCAAAATTGCACCAGTATTTGCTTGTTTACCAAGAACTCGTAAAATGCCTTTGTTGTTTTAACTACAAGAGGCATTCCCATTTTGCATTATCCTTTGGTGGGAAACATACAAGTATTCTGCTCCAACAATGGATGTCAATATTATTCAGGAAATGCTCATAGGGCCAAGTCGCTAATAAAATAATACTGCATAGGCATGAGGCAGGTCGGGGCCCAAAGTGGGTCTAACTAAAAACAATTTTTGTTTTCATGCAACTAACCTCTGAAAAACCTCAGGAACCTTGAACTTACCTTTGGAATTGATTGGCACCATTTTCAAATCATCAAACTAAGTTTTACAACTTTCAGACACTTGCACCACATTTTCGCATTTAATCGTGAAGACGTAATTTTCAAGCTGGTCAAAACACCTTTTTGGACCATGCCATCTAACAGGCATGTACTCTGATATACAAGCATGAAGTCTACCAAACGGTTTCTCTAGATGAATCCCGAGCGAAGAGATATTAATTGTCAAAAATGACCAACTGGCTTTGTCGACACTACGGACCTGATGAAGTCAATGCTCAGGCAACTCATGATGCCTTTCCTAAAAATATCAAACGACCTCAATAGACCCTCAAATCTGAGAAATAGGTACCTTGAAGTACATATTAAAACTTAGAATACTCATTTCAACCAAAAGGATGACTGGGTGCAAACGACACACATGAAAATAGCAACTTTAACTGATGCTGCAATGAAAGTATGGATCACTGAAAAAGATGACTCAAGAAACCCTTTTGAAAACTGATCAAACGGATTGGTAGAGGCTTGAAATTTGAAGCATAGCTTTTCATTTATATCAAAAACATCCCAAAACAAACGTTCTAACACAATACTTACTGAGGCAACTTTTACACTTATGCAAAACAGGGCTCCGACTAGGTCCTGAAACAGGGACTTGTCAAAAGATACAAACTGCAAACAGATTGAGCTTGGTAAACTAAGCAAATGGATCCATGAAGACTTGAAATTTTGCACGCTAACTCAAATTTATGCATAGAATTCATTTCATTTTAAATTTATTCATGATGATCAACATGGCAAAATATATAAACACTCAAAGTAGGCTACTTAGTAAAATATGCATATGTGCCTAAAATTCACTTTCAGCTCACCCCTTGAAATGGATAACTGGTAAACTTATCCAAACTGAAATTTGAAAGTTGCAACACACTGCATAGGCCAAATGAAATGTGTAGGACACATTTCCTGAGCCTTACCCTTCGAAAATCAACTGGCTCCATTTTGCCCTCTCTCTAGCTAGGCCACCTGAATGAGATTAGGTGCCTTTCTGAAAATGCAATATCAAAATTTTGAAATGGGGCTCAAAACTTGACTCAAATTTAATGATTCCAAATAGGGAGAACTCCTAATGTGAGTTATTTCAAAGTTTTTGGCAGTAAGTGCTATATCAGGAGAGGTGAGCATTTGAGTAAGTTTGATGCTAAATGTGATGAAGGAATATTTTTGGGATATTACACTAAAATAAAATCTCTCAAATGCTACAACAACAAGACTCAAAAAAATTTTGAGAGTATCAATGTCAGGGTTGATGTATCCCCTGAGGAGCCTAAGGAAACCTGCAACAAGAAAGCAAAAGATGAACTAGGTGTAGCCTTCTTGGAACCGGTTAAGAAGGAAACAAGTTGCAAACACTAGAAAGACCTCAATGTTCCTACAATGATAGAAGCTATAGTAGGTGAAGAAGAAGATGAAGTGGAAAAAGAAGAGGAAAAGCAAGCAGAACCAGCTAGGGTCATTCCTAGGTATGTGAAACTACATCATGATCCGAAGAAGATCATAGGAGATAAAGATGCATGGATACTCACACGGAGAAAGGTGAAAGAAAACTCCTGTATGATTTCATAATTTGAGCCTAAGACCACTAGAGTGGAACTTACCGATGAAGACTGGAGAAAGGCAATGGAAGAGGAGCTAGGCCAGATTGAAAAGAATGCAACATGGTCCTTGGCACCCAAACCAGAACACAAGAATGTAATAGGTACCAAAAGGGTCTTTAGGAATAAGCTAAATGAAGAAGGCATTGTGGTAAGGAACAAGGCAAGACTTATATGCAAGGGATATGCTCAGGAAGAGGGATAAGACTATGGAGAAACCTTTGCCCCAATGGCTAGACTAGAAGGTGTCTGAATGCGACTTACATTTGCATCTTTAAAGGGATTTAAGGTATACCATATGGATGTAAAGTTTACATTCCTAAATGGAATCCTAGAAGCAAAAGTGTATATTGAGCAACCAGATGGATTTGTTAGGACCGGGAGGTAACTGAGATGGGGGGTGAATCAGTTATCTAATAATTTCAACCCAAATATAATTTAATCAAACTTGATACTTAATACTGGTAAACACAACTTAATGCCGGTAAATAGACTAATAGTTAATAACAGTACCAACAAAACTTAATGCATGAAATAGAAAGAGAAACAACATCCACAACACTTAACACATAGATCTGTACGTGGAAACCCTGTAAGGGGAAAAACCATAGTGGGAAACCTTACTCACAATCAGATGATACTATTACAGATAGTATGTGTATACAAATGGGGTCTGCACATGCAGAAAGGCCAACTACCTAGAGCTCACTGCTCAATCACAAGAATGGGAGTCTCAGTGACTACAATTGGATGATTAAATCCAATGATAGTGTACTATTCAAAGTAGCATCTCCAATGTTGGATTCAGTACCAGTTAATCTCTGATTATCTCCTTCAAGCCTTCCTTGAATCTTTAAATAATTTCTGTGTGATTAGCTCTACCTATATTTGCATATATTTAATATCACAACCTTACCATACCATATTACATTCCATTACCTTAATCTCAAAATTGAGATCTTACATATATACCAAAACCTAAGACCAAATGTGTAGGTTGGCTCACTAAGAATATTACTATAAAATCAATTAGAACAAGTCAAGATGTGATGCATCATGTCGTCTCAACAATAATACCAATTTATTAAACCATCTCCATAACATGTCATGTAAATCTGGAATAGATAGCGCATGGCGGTCCATAACCTAGATGAATTTGCTGGTAACAACAAATATGTCAATCCGATTAGACCAATAACCAAGTCATCAAAACCAAGTGACCAAACCATGTCTTTGACATGACCAAGTGATCTTTAGATGATAACAGGTCATCCTCAGTGCCAGTGAATGATATAACCTACCGGTTAACCAAATACTGGTGACTATGCATAAGTCACTGAACTTGCCAATGAACATAACCAAAGATCTCCAGAAGGATGATTGTTGACATCAATGAGAAAACCAATGCAACATATCCATAATACCAACAATCTCCCCTTTGGCATTGATGGCAACACAAGATGGAAAAACCATCTAAGTGCCAAAGCAGAAATGGAAGAAACCATAAACCAACAATCTCCATAATAGATCAATACCAGAAATAAAAATACAAATGCAGAGAGTATGAATGTCTCCTCCAATGAATAATCTCTCCCCAAAGTATAATGTTTTTATGTTTTTCCATAGATATCTCTCCCCCTTTGACATCAAATGGAAAAGCAATATAGATACTAGATACAAATAGTTCATAAATACCAACTACTACCCCTGAGAAGTAGCTCTCCTCCATCAAAACTGGAAAAAGGTCTCTTTGTAAATTTTGTTGGTTTGATGCCAAGAATCAACTATCTAAGTCTCTACTAGTGAGGGTATAACCCCAAGTTGTTCTCTGAGATATTCAAAAGTTTCCTTAGGCAAAGGCTTAGTAAAGATGTCTGAAATCTGCTCTTTAGTATTCACATAAACCAATCTCACTTCTTTTGCTTCAACATTCTCTTTCAGAAAATTGTATTTGATAGAAACATGTTTAGTTTTAGAGTGAAATACTGGATTCTTGGATATATCAATTTCTACTGAATTATCACAATAGATGATTATAGGTTCTTTGCATTTTACCTTTATGTCCTTCAACATTTGTTTAATCCATAATACTTGAGTACAATTAGTTGTTGTTGCAACATATTGTGATTCTATTGTTGATAATGATGTACAACTCTATTTCTTTCTCAACCATGAAATCAATCTACTACCAAGAAAGAATGCCCCATCGGTGGTGCTCTTTCTATCATCTACATCTCCTACCCAATTAGCATCGGTGTATGCACATAACTCAAAATTTTCATCTTTAGGATACCATAAACCAAGATTTGTTGTACCTTGTAAATACCGGAAAATCCTTTTCACTGTTGATTCATGATTTTCTCTAGGATTACTCTAAAATATTGAAACAATACATACTACATTCCTTATATCAGGTCTTGTTTGTGTCAAATATAGTAAACCTCCAATCATAGATTTGTATCTTATTGGATTAACAGGAGCTGAATCATCCTTCAATGATAGTTTATCAGTTGTAGTCATAGGAGTACTTACCGGTTTAGAGTTTTCCATACCAAATTTATTTAGTAATTCCTTCAAGTACTTTGATTGACATAAGAATATACCTTTATTAGTCTATGAAATCTGCAATCCTAAAAATAATTTTATCTCCCCAATCATAGACATTTAAAATTCTTGCTGTATCTTGTTATAAAAGTCTTTACACAATCCATCTTCTCCTCCAAAAATGATGTCATCAACAAAAACTTCAATAACCAAAATGTCTTCATTAGTCACTTTGAAATATAGGTTGCTATCAACTTTACCTTTAGTGTAACCAATTTTCATAAGATATTTGTCCAATCTAGCATACCAGGCTCTATGATCTTGCTTCAATCCATATAAGGCTTTCCTTAATCTGCAAACCATATCTTTATCATTTGTAAATGAAAATCCATCAGGTAGTTCAATGTAAACTTCCTCTTCAAAATCACCATTCAAAAATGCACATTTAACATCCATTTGATATACTTTATAGTTCTTGTGTACTGCAAATGCAAGAAATAATATGTCTACCTCAATTCTAGCTACCGGTGCAAAGGTTTCATTGTAATCAAATCCCTCTTTCTATGAATATCCCTTACAGACCAATCTTGCTTTGTTTTTAATTACCTTACCATCTTCATTAAGTTTGATTCTGAATTCCCATTTAGTTCCAATTACATTTTTATTTTTAGGTCGGGGAAGCAATGTTCAAGTATTGTTATTTTTAGATTGTTCCAATTCATCTTCTATAGCCTTAATCCAATGTTTATCTTCACATGCCTCAATAATAGATGCTGGTTGAATTTGAGAAATTAAACATACCTCTTCATTTGCCAGTCTTCCTCTAGTCATAACTCCTTGATATTTATTCTCAATTATCTGACTTTCAGAGTGACTCAATCTTACATACCTGGGTGTGTTTACTTGATGTTCTTCTTTAGTCATTGTGGAATCACTAATGATGCCGATGTGACTGGATCAACATTTTGTACAGGTGCACTCTCTATAGGTTTATTTGTGATTATCTCAACTGTCACTTCAGAATCCATAGACCTTGAATTTCTTCTAAAGTGTTCATCTATCTTCACATTTGCACTCTCAATGATTTTCTGCAATCTTTTATTAAAAAGTCTATATGCTTTGCTCTTAGATTAATAACCAAGAAATATTCCTTCATCACTTCTAGGATCAAATTTACCAATATACTCATCTCTCCTAATGTAACATTTGCTTCCAAATATTCTGAAGTACTTAAGGGTAGGAACATTACCAAACCATAATTCATAGGGTGTCTTACCGGTTTCACCTTTGATGTGAACTCTGTTGAAAATGTAAACCATTGTATTCACTACTTCTCTCCAATACACATGAGGTAGATTTGCTTCTGATATCATGCTTCTAGCTGCATCCAAAATAGTTCTATTCTTCCTTTCCACAACTCCATTTTTGTGATGTGTTTGGGGTGCTGATAGTTGTCTTCTAATTCCATTCACTTCACAAAATGTATTTAACTCCTTAGATGTAAATCCACCTCCTCTATCTGATCTTAAACATTTGATTTTCTTTCTAGTTTCATTCTCTACAAGTGCCTTGATTAATTTGAATTTCCCAAAAGCTTTAGATTTCTCCCTGAGAAATGTAACCCAACACATTCTAGAATAATCATCTATGATTAGCATATAGTATCTATCTCGCAATAAACTTCTTGTTCTTTCCGGACCACATAATTCAGTATGAATTAAATCAAGAACATCATTGGTTTTCTCAGAAATACTCTTGAAATTTGTTCTAACTTTCTTTCCCATTTGACATTCCTTACATACCGGATTATGAGTTTTTACAATCTTCGGTAAATACCTTACTGCCTTGGATGAACTAATCTTCACAATGCAATCAAAAGCAACATGACAAAGTCTTTTATGCCATAACCAACTTTCATCAATATGTGCAATCAAGCATGTCTTTTCATTGTTATTCAAATGAAAGATATTACCTCTAGTATCATTACCGGTTGCAATTTCCAAACCAATTCTATTCATGATTTTGCATTTACCATTCTTGAATTGTAACTGAAATCCTTTTTCAACTAATTGACCAACACTCAATAGATTATTATTCAAACCTTTAACATAATAAACATTGTCAGTATTGTGCTTACCATCAAAAGATATAGTGCCTTTTCCTCTGATCAAACAAGCTTTGTCATCTCCAAATCTCACTAGACCTCCATTCTATTCCTGAAAATATAAGAATTTATTTTTATCACCAGTCATATGATTTGAACATCTGGAATCTATAATCCATTCATCATTTTCTTCAATTTTTGCTACCAAGGCCTACTCTACCGGTGTAATAGTAGGTGTTGGTTGATCTTCTGTTATTGCAGCAAAAGCCCATCCATTGTCTCCTGGTTCTTCATCAGAATCATCGGTAACTCCATCAGCATAGTAACATGATTTGTCTCTATTCTTCTTAAATCTGTATCTCTGATATTCAAGGTTAGGCTTGTATGATCTCTTAGCTTCTTCTCTCAATCTTGTATGTCTGTCAGGACATCTAGATGCCATATGACCAATTTTATTGCAGTTAAAACATTTAAAAGGTGCTTTACCTTCATACTTACTTCCAATAGGACCTTTAGGCATTTTCCTTGCAAATAGTGCTTCAAGTTCTTCATTTTCCTTTCTGATGTCTTTAAGTTCTCTTGCATAAAGTGCTTTGAAAGCTAAATCAATCTTAATTGCAACACCATGACCAAATTCCTCAAGCTCAAATGCTGAAAGTTTTCCAACCAAGGTAACTCTAGATACTGATGTATTAAGCATAGTTCTTAACTCATTAATAGCAGTTACTTTCATTTTGTATGCCGGTAGCAATGCTCTTAAAACTTTAGAAACAATTTCATCTTCAGTTAATGAACCTCCACAACATTGTATTCCCAAAACAATTTCATTAACCTTTTCAATAAAAGAAAAAATTCTTTCATCTTCTTCCATTTTCAAAATTTCATACCTTACCCAGAAGCATTCCTGTTTTGCAATTTTGACAGTGGAATCACCTTCATTCAATGTCGCCAATTTATCCCAAGTAGATTTAGCAGTAGATTAGTTTGATAATCCCATGATTTGTTGATTTGACAAGGTGCTCAAAAGTACTTCTCTTGCTTTGCAGTCATTCTCTTGATCCTTAGGAAATTTAGGTGGATTAGGTTGACTTTGTGTAGGACCAACATAACCATTATCTATAACATCCCATATGTCTTTTCCAATGCAATTTATATGTGTCTCCATTATGATATTCCATATACCATAGTTAGTTCCATCAAGTTTCATACTATCCTTCCTGAAATAGTTAGATGCCATAGAATCTCCTCAAGTTGTTAAACTTCTACAAAAATAGGACTTAGCTCTGATACCAATTGTTAGGACCCAGAGGCAACTGAGAGGGGGGGGGGGTGAATCAGCTATCTAATAATTTCAACCCAAATATGACTTAATCAAAATTGATACTTAATACCAGTAAGCCAAACTTAATGTTGGTAAATAGATTAATAGTTAATAACAGTATTGGTGAAACTTAATGCATGAAACATAAAGAGAAACAACATCCACAACACATAACAGAGATGTACGTGGAAACCTTGTAAGGGAAAAAACCATGGTGGTAAACCTTACCCAAATCAGATGATACTACTACAGATTGTGTGTGTATATAAATGGCATTTGCACATGCAGAAAGGCTAGCTGCCTAGAGCTCACTACTCAATCACAAGAATGGGAGTCTCACTGACTATAATTGGATGATTAAATCCAATGATAATGTACTGCTCAAAGTAGCATCTCCAATGCTCGATTCAGTACTAGTTAAGCTCTAATTATCTCCTTCAAGCCTTCCTTGAATCTTCAAATGATGTCTATGTGAGTAGTTCTACTTATATTCGCATATACCAAATATAACAACCTTACCATACCATATTACATTACATTACCTTAATCTAAAAATTGAGATCTTACATATATACCAAAACCTAAGACCAAATGTGTAGGTTGGCTCACTAAGAATATTACAATAAAATCAATTACAAGAAGTCAAGATGTGATGTATCATGTTGGCTCAACAATAATATGAATTGATTAAACCATCTCCATAATGTGTCGTGCTAATCTGGAATAGATAGCGCATGCCGGTTCATAATCTAGACCAATTTGCTGGTAATAGCAAATATGTTAACCTGATTAGACCAATAACCAAGTCATCAAAACCAAGTGTCCAAACCATGTCTTTGACATGACCAAGTGATCTCCAGATGATAACAAGTCATCCTCAGTGCCGATGAACCAAATATCGATGACTGTGCATAAGTCACTGAACTTGCCGGTGAACATAACCAAAGATCTATAGAAGGATAAGTGTTGATAAGTATTGATGTCAATGACAAAACTAGTGCAAGAGCACCCTTCCAATCTCTCCCTCCTTGTTTTTTTGGTATTATGCTTCTTATGAAGCCATTGTATATAAAAAAATGAGCCAAGTGCTCATAGGTCCTAGTTAGGTTCCTACTGGAGATCTTAGGGTCATGAATCAAATTTGAGAATTTCTTGAAAATTGAGAGTATGTGTGCCTTGGAGGTGTTTAGGGGTCCTTCCTAGCATGGTGGTGTCCTTAGGTTGACCCAATGTGGGTCTAGGAGTCAAGAAAAGCAACATTGGGAAAGTTGCTCAAAAGTTGTAAAAGTTGCATGACAACTTTTAAAAGTTGTCAAGCAACTTTTCCACCATGAGGTCCAAATCTTGAATGTGGAGAGGACAACCCTAATATGGGCACACAAACTAAGGTAAAGGTGGGATAAGTATTTTCAAACCCTAAGTTAATGGGTTGGATGTCAGACATTGTACGGCTCTAGCAAACTGAATTGACTGTGACTGTTTTGTTGGTTACCAATCAGTTTGAATGAAGCTACCAAGAAAGTTAATGGATTGATTTGCATACAAAGCTATGCGGAGTGTCTTTTATGGTGTAAATACTTTCATTTTGACCAATTAGATTCAGTTTTTATTTGCTGGTTGAGTGTGTTTGTAAATAGTTTGTAAATTGCATTGTCACTGTCTAGTTTTGGACTAGTTTTGTGCAAATGGAGTCATAACTCCATTCCCCATTATGGAATCACCATGAAACCATGGGGAATGGAAGTGAAGACCTTGTACCATAGTTCCATGCAAGTAGGGCCCTTGAAAAAGAAGGGAGGCCATACAAAGACCCACTCCTATGCGAGACTGGATAGTGCCCGGCTAGGAGAGGTCAAGTTGCAGAGGTCTTGGAGTGTAAGGTTGGTCATAGGAGAGTGCACCCTTTAGAGGAGGTGCAGAGGAGTGTGTGAAGTATTAATGGTGTGAAGGAGGAGGCTCCACTAATCCAAACAAGGTGGCTAAAACACAAAACCTTCACTGTGACCCAAGCAGACCCTATAAACCCTCACAAAACCCTTAAAAACCCCAAAAATTCGCCCAAGGCACTGTACAGCCACTTGGAGGCCAAAAACTAGAGAAATCCTTGAGCCCTTTCCAAATGAATGGTATTTAATTTTGGGATTTTGGGTTGTTTGTGCATTGTTTGTGTGAGAGAGCCCTAAAAATTTGGGTAGGAGGCCTAATTGGTCCTAATCATTGTAGCCATATTTTGTAGGCAAAACACAAAATAGTGAAATTGGTAAGGGGTTGAAAGATTGAAACCTCTTGGGAGCACATGAATGGGTGGAAAAACCATGAATTTCACCTGATATAACCTTTCTAAGACATTGGAATGTGTCAAACAAGCATAGCCCTTATTAGCCATAGTAAGGGGTTTTGAGTCTCATGAGTGGGTGAGACCTTAAGAGTAGCACTGCAACTCATTGGTGGGTGGATTGCACAAGGTTAGGGGAGTCCTCAAGCAAAGGAAGTTCTAGAGACCCTAGGGTGTGAAGAGAACACTAGGTGATCCAAGGGAAGGATCCAAGAGCATAGACTAGGCTAGTCTATCCCAAACCCCATCCCATCAGATTGGTATCAGAGCAAGTAAAAGATTTGTTGGACTGTGTATGTCTCTATATACTTGTGAATCAGTAGGGGAGAGCACAATGGTCACTAATACAGAGCTGGCTAGGGAAGTAGAAGAGAAAAAGGAAGTGGTGGATCAGAGGAACCATGAATCTTGGGGTGAAGACACCAAAGGTAAAGGAAAGAAAACTATAGACATAGATGATATAATATCTGAACCAGATCCCTTGTTCAATGAAGAACCATTTGTAAAAGCTATTAAGGCTTTGAACACAAAAGCTTTTGAAGGATTGCCACATTTTAGTGGAAGGATGGACATTAATACTGTTATTGAATGGATTGAGGGCATGCAAAACCACTTTGAGTGTGAGGGAGTGACAGAGGCTCAAAAGGTTAAGGTTGCCAAATCAAGATTAAGGGGAGCAACTTTGACATGGTGGAAGTACCTGCAAGAAGAAAGAGTTAGTATGGGGAAGCTACCTATTGCCAATTGGAAAGCCATGGTGAGTAAGATTAAGGAGAACTACCTACCAGAGGATTATGAAGTCCAACTTCATAAGAAGAGATGGGGTTTGAAGCAAAAAGACCTTGATGTGACCTCCTACACCAAATAATTTCAAAAGCTATGTCTTAGATCCAAAGTCCAAGAAGATGAATCTATTAAAGTGGCTAGGTATCTAAGTGACCTAAAGTGGAACATTCAAGAGGAGATAAGCCTATGGACTCCTACTACTATTCAAAAATGTCATCAACTTGCTGTCAAGGTGGAAGAGAGGAACAAAAGGAAAGGAGACTCTAATAACAGGGGTAGGGGCAGAGGTAGAGACCAAGTGAATCACCGAGGTGGTTACCAAAGCAAGACAAATGAGCAAAGGAACCAAGGAGAAGCCAAGTTGAATGAACATGGTAGTGAAACCAATCTCAGAGGAGGCTATTCTAGAGGAAGAGGTGCACAAGGTGGTTCAAGTAGGGGTAGAGGTACTTGTAGAGGTAGTTCCTACTTTGCAACCATGAAATGCTACAACTATGGACAATTAGGACACTCGGCTTATAGATGTCCTGACAAGCCTACCTCATCAAACAATGGAAAGAGGGTTGCTTATGCTCATTAAGACTCATCAAGCAACAAAACACTAGATGTGGATTAGATTGAATCAAAAATTGGTGAGAATCTGATGTTCAATAGGATTTTGATTAGACAGCTGGTTAAGGAGGAACCCAAACATAGAAGAGCATTGTTTAGGGTGAGATGCAAAGTTCTTGGTAAAGTGTGCAAGGTGATAGTTGATTCAGACTCAACTGACAACATCATATCAGAAGAGGCAGTTAGGAAGTTGAAACTCACAAGAATATCCCACACTAGCCCTTACAAGGTGACTTGGTTGAACAAAGGACAAAGTGTGCTTGTCAATGAACAAACTTGGGTAGAGTTTTCTATTGGAGGACATAAGGATAAGATCCTTTGTGATGTGTTGCCTATGGATGCTTGTCATCTGCTACTAGGAAGACCATGACAATTTTATAGGAAGATGATCTATGAGGGAGGAGAGAACTCCATTTCTTTCAAGAAGGATGACAAAACCTTCAAGATTCAGTCTGTGACAGAGGATGATGAAGGAAGCTCAAGAACACATAGTGTCTTGTTGAACACTCGTAAGGATTTCTTACACTTGCTACATGAGGAGGAGATAGTGGGATGTGCCATTTTTGTGAAACCTAAAGGAGAGGAGAGTAAGTTGCAGATAGAAGTACCTAAGGAGGTCAAACAAATGTTGCAAGAGTATGAGGACATAGTAAGTGATGGAGCACCTACAACTCTCCCACCAAGAAGGTCTATAAGTCATCAAATAGACTTTGTTCCCAATGCATCCTTACCTAACAAGGCTGCATATAAGCTTACCTTGATCAGAATAAGGAGGTAGGAAGGCAAGTGCAAGAGTTATTGGAACAAGGACTGATTAAGAAGAGCATCAGCCCATGTGCAATCCTGATAGTGCTAGCATCCAAAAAAGGAGGTAAGTGGAGACTATGCACCGAATCAAGGGAAATCAATAGGATTACCATAAGGTATAGGTTTCCTATTCCTAGAATAGATGATCTAATGGACTATTTAGGGGGTGCTATGTACCTCACCAAATTGGACCTTAAGAGTGGTTATCATCAGATTAGGATTAAGGAAGGAGATGAGTGGAAAACTGCTTTTAAGACCATAGAGGGGTTGTGTGAGTGGCTCGTGATGCCATTTGGGCTTACTAATGCTCCAAGCACCTTCATGAGGTTGATGAATGAAGTGTTGAAGGACTTCATAGGAAGATTTGTGGTGGTGTACCTAGATGACATTCTCATCTATAGTAGAACCAAAGAGGAGCACCTTGAGCATTTGAGGTTAGTCTTAGAAAGGTTGCATGAGGAGAAGTTATCCATCAACCTAGAGAAGTGTGACTTCTTGAAGGAAGAGATGGTCTACTTAGGATTTGTGGTGTCTAAGGGAACCTTGAAGATGGATCCAAGCAAAGTGGAGGCAATCTTGAATTGGCTTGCACCTAAAACAAGGACTGAATTTAGAAGTTTCCATGGATTAGCTCAATTCTATAGGAAATTTGTGAGGAACTTCAGTGGCATATGTGCACCAGCCCTTGACACCATTAAGGGAGGCCTTAAAAATAAGTTTAAATGGACTCAACAGGCTGACAAAGCATTTCAATTATTGAAGCAAGAAGTAGCCACAAAACCTATCCTTCTCCTACCTACGTTTGATAAGCTATTCACTTTGGAGTGTGATGCAAGTGGAATTGCAGTAGGTGGTGTATTGAGTCAAGAGGGAAGACCTGTGGCATTTTTCAGTAAGAAGCTTAATGAAGCAAAGAAGAAGTACTCAGCCTATGACCTTGAGCTATATGCATTGGTTTAGTCTCTAAAAAAATGGAGGCATTACCTACTCCCAAAGGAATTTGTGGTGTTCACTGACAACCAAGCATCGAGTTACATTAACACTCAAGAGAAGCTTAGCAATAGACATCTGAAATGGATGGAATACCTCCAATCCTTCACCTTCACCATCAAGCATAAGAAGGGGCAACTTAATAAGGTGGTAGATGCCTTAAGCATGAAATTGTTGATAGTTCAAGAACTTCAGTTGCAGAGCATAGGAATAGAAGGTTTCAAAGACCTCTATGAAGGAGATGAAGACTTCTCATCAGCTTACAAGGTTTGCAAGGAGTTTGAGAACCATTTCCATGGTGAGTATGTAGATTACACTCTCCAAAATGGTCTCTTATTCAAAGGTAATCAATTATGTGTACCAAGAGGATCCATGAGGGAGAACCTCATCAAAGAAAAACATAATGGGAGTTTAAGTGGACACTTTGGAGTCAACAAAACCTTGGATTTAGTACAGAGGTACTACTGTTGGCCAAAGTTGCCAAGATATGTAGAGCAATGTGGTGTGTGCCAAAGGGCAAAAGGAGGATCAAGCAATGCTGGTCTTTACCAACCATTACCGGTCCCTAATAGACCTTGGGAATGTATAAGCATGGACTTTGTAGTAGGACTTCCCAAGACAAAAATAGGTATGGATAGCATCTATGTGGTAGTAGATAGATTTTCCAAGATGAGTCATTCATTCCATGTAAGAATGCACATGATGCTAGCTATGTTGCACATCTCTTCTTTAAGGAGATTGTTAGGATTGATGGACTCCCATTAAGCATTGATTCAGATAGGGACAACAAGTTCATGGGTCATTTTTGGCAAACATTATGGAGGAGACTAGGAACTAAACTCTCATTTAGCTCAGCTTACCATCCACAAATAGATGGTCAAACTGAAGTCATCAATAGGGTGTTAGGAAATTTGTTGAGATGTCTAACTAAGGAGTATGGATAGACATGGGATCTAATCATTCCATAAGCAGAGTATGCATATAATGATAGTGTGAATAGAACCACTGGTAGAAGTCCCTTTGAGATTTTGTATGACAGACATCCAAGGGGAGTATGTGAGTTGAGAGACCTTAGTACTTTGGAGATGAAGAGTGGGCAAGCAGAGGACTTCACTCAAACCATCAAGGAAGTTCAAGAGAAAGTTAAAAGAAGGCCATCCTTGAATCCACTCAAAAACTGAAAGCCAAAGTGGATGAAAAAAGGAGAGAAGTTCAGTTCAAGGTGGGTGACTATGTGATGGTCCATTTGAGCAAAGCTAGGATGCAAAGTGGTAAGCCTACCAAACTGTAGATGAAGAGAGTAGGACATTGTAAAATTCTGGCAAAATATGGTGAGAATGCCTATAAGGTTGGTTTACCTTTAGACTTAGCCATTTCACCAATCTTTAATGTTTCTCATCTGGTAATGTACAAGAGGGAGACAGCAGGGCAGACTGAGAACCAAGCTAAGGTATTACAAGACTTGGATGTTAATACCTTACCTCAAGTAAAGAAGCCTATAGCAGAGGAGATCTTGGAGTCAACGGTGCAAAAGACTACTAGACACCAGGTCTATATGGAGTACTTAGTGAAATGGGCAGATCAACCAGTATCTGAAGCTACTTGGGTGGAGGAGAGCAAGTTCAAGACACTCGGAATAGACCCAGCTCTCATTTCTTCTTCTTTTTCTTAGTTGTGTGTAGAGGGGGAGTATGGTGCAGGAGCACCCTTCCAAGCTCTCCCTCCTTCTTGTTTTGTTGGTATTATGCTTCTTATGAAGCCATTGTATATAAAATAATGAGCCAAGTGCTCATAGGTCCTAATTAGGGTCCTATTGGAGATCTTAGGGTCATGAATCAAATTTGAGAATTTCTTGAAAATTGAGGGTATGTGTGCCTTGGAGGTGTTTAGGGGTCCTTCCTAGCATGGTGGTCTCCTTAGGTTGGCCCAATGTGGGTCTATGAGTCAAGAAAAGCAACATTGGGAAAGTTGCTCAAAAGTTGTAAAAGTTGTCAAGCAACTTTTCCACCATTAGGTCCAAAACTTGAATGTAGCAAGGAAAAACATAATATGGGCACACAAATTGAGGTAAAGGTGGGATAATTATTTTCAAACCCTAAGTTAATGGGTTGGATGTCAGACATTATACGGCTCTAGCAAACTGAATTGACTGTGACTGTTTTGTTGGTTACCAGTCAGTTTGAATGAAGCTACCGAGCAAGTTAATGGATTGATTTGCATGCAAAGATATCTAGAGTGTCATTTATGGTTTAAATAATTTCATTGTGACCAATTAGATGAGGTTTTTATTTTCCAGTTGATTGTGATTGTACATAGTTTGTAAATTGCATTGTCACTGTCCAGTTTTGGACTGGTTTGTGCAAATGGAGTCATAACTCCACTCCCCATTGTGGAATCACCATGAAACCATGGGAAATGGAAATGAAGACCTTGTACCATAGTTCCATCCAAGCAGGGCCCTCAAAAATGTAGGGAGGCCATACAAAGACCCACTCCTAGGTGAGACTTGATAGTGCCCGGCTAGGAGAGGTCAAGTTGCAGAGGTCTTGGAGAGAAAGGTTGGATAGAGGAGAGTGCACCCTTTGGAGGAGGTGTAAAGGAGTGTGTGAAGCATCACTGGTGTGAAGGAGGAGCCTCCAGTAAGCCAATCAAGGTGGCTAAAACACAAAACCTTCACTGTGACCTAGGCAGACCCTATAAACCCTCACAAAACCCTTAAAAACTTCAAAAATTCACCCAAGGCACTGTACGACCACTTGGAGGCCTAAAACTAGAGAAATCCTTGAGCACTTGCCAAATGAATGGTAGTCCATTTTGGGAGTTTGGGTTGTTTGTGCATCATTTGTGTGAGAGAGCCCTAAAAATATGGGTAGGAGGCCTAATTGGTCCTAATCCTTGTAGCCCTATTCTTTAGGCAAAACACAAAATAGTGAAATCGGTAAGGGGTTGGAAGCTTGAAACCTCTTGGGGGCACATGAATGGGTGGAAAAAACATGAAGTTGACCAGATATAACCTTGCTAAGACCTTGGAAGGTGTGGAACAAGCCTAGCCCTTATTATCCATAGTAAGGGGTTTTGAGTCTCATGAGTGGGTGAGACCTTAAGAGCAGCACTGCAACTCATTGGTGGGTGGATTGGGCAAGGTCGGGGGATTCCTCAAGAAAAGGAAGTCCTAGAGACCCTAGGGTCTGAAGAGAACACCGGGTGATCCAAGGGAAGGATCCAAGAGCATAGACTAGGCTAGTCTATCCCAAACCCCATCCCATCAAACATGTGCCTTGGGTGAATTTTTGGGGTTTTTAAGGGTTTTGTGAGGATTTATAGGGTCTTCCTGGGTCACAATGAAGGTTTTGTGTTTTAGCTACCTTGTTTAGATTGGTGGAGGCTCCTCCTTCACACCAGTGATGCTTCACACACTCCTTTGCACCTCCTCCAAAGGGTACACTCTCCTCTAACCAACCTAACTCTCCAAGACCTCTACAACTTGACCTCTCCTAGTCGAGCATTGTCTAGTCTCACCTAGGAGTGGGTCTTTGTATGGCCTCCCTACATTTTCAAGGGCCCTGCTTGCATGGAACTATGTTACAAGGTCTTCACTTCCATTCCCCATGGTTTCATGGTGATTCCACATTGGGGAATGGAGTTATGATTCCATTTGCACAAACCAGTCCAAAACTAGATAGTGATAATGCAATTTACAAACTATTTACAAACACACTCAACCAGAAAATAAAAAACTAATCTAATTGCTCAGAATGAAAGTATTTACACCATAAAAGACACTCCACATAGATTTGTACACAAATCAATCCATTAACTTGCTCGGTAGCTTCATTCAAACTGACTAGTAACCAACAAAATAGTCACAGTCAATTTAGTTTGCTAGAGCCATACAATGTCTGACATCCAACCAAATATTGGTGACTATGGATAAGTCACTGAACTTGCCGATGAACATAACCAAAGATCTCCAGAAGGATAAGTGTTGATAAGTGTTGACATCAGTGACAAAAGCAATGCAACATATCCATAATACCAACAAGATTTTCTTTGTTAGAAGATACTAACATGATGTGTAGATTACACAAGGCCCTGTATGGATTGAAACAAGCACAAAGGGCATGGTATGAATGGTTACACTCTCATCTTGTGAAGATAGGATTTCACAGAATGAGTGAGGACAACAAAATCTACCTAAAATTTGAAGGTGATCAAATTCTGATCTGTGAAGTATTTGTAGATAACATAATCTTCAGAGGAGATGATGAAATGAGCCCTGCATTCATAGATGAAATGAAGAAAGAGTTTGAGATGTCTCTAATTGGAGAGATAAAGTTCTTCATTGGTCTAAAGATTCAGTAGATGAAGGAGTGTATCTTTATTACCCAGTCCAAGTATATCAAAGAGGTATTGAAGACCTTTGGCATGGAGGAGAGAAAACCAGTTGGAAAACCAATGGTGACCAGCTGCAAACTGACAAAGTAGGATGATACATGTTGGTGGATGAAAAGGAGTACCGGTTGATGATCAGTAAGCTGCACTATAAGGTGCATAACAAATTGGATATTTCTCATGCAGTGGACATAGTAGCCCATTTTTAGAAGAGTCCAAGAAAATCCCACTTGGTAGCAGTAAAGAGGATTCTTAGATACTTGAAAGGGATGATTGATTATGGATTGTGATATCCATATAATGGTGACTTTGGTTTGAAAGTGTTTACCAATGCAGATTAGGGAGGTAATGTGGACGTCCAGAAGAGCACAACTGGTGGAGTGTTCTTCCTTGGTGGAAGACTACTCTCATGGATGAGCAAGAAGTAGAGCTATATTTCCTAGTTTATAGTTAAAGTAGAGTATGTGGCAGCTTTTATGAATTCCACTTAGGCAATCCGGGCGCAACATGTACTGACTGGCTTCAAAGTGCCTATATCTGAACCGGTGAGTATTTTCTATGATAATACTAGTGCAATCAATATTTCCAAAAATCCAGTATTGCATACTAGGACAAATCACATTGAACTCAAGTATCATTTCTTGAGAGAAAAGGTTCAGAATAAAGAGGTTGTATTAGAACATGTTTCTAGTAAGGAGCAACTAGCAAACATATTCACTAAGCCCTTACTGAAGACTACATTTACCTATTTGAGAGGTGAATTAGGGGTTTTTCCCCTTCATGGTGTAAACTAAAGTTGTGTGCTCTACATCAGTCAGGTACTATAGTGAAAAATCTTACAGGATTGATGTGTTGAAGGATGCTACTCCATAGGGGGAGCAACATAGTGGAGATTGGAAGTTTGTGCCTCCACTTTGGCATTGTTGTCAAAGGGGGAGAAGATATCTAATGATGAAGATATATGGAAGAATGCACACTGACCAATCCAGATGGTGGTGGTTGTGATCTTTGAACCGATATATGTCAACCGGTATATGTTATTAAGCATGGTGTAGTTACTGAGCAATGATACACTAAGTATTGTCATCAATGCCAAAGGTGGAGATTGTTGGCATATAATGAAGCAGTGATAATGTATGTTGTCATTGATGTTAATAGGTGAACCAGTATGAACTAGTATGAATATTGGAAGTGGTTATGGTTAATTGGGTTGGAGTGGATTGGTGTCGGGGTTCACTAAGTGTAACTACCGGTTGGTAGTCCCTGTTCAGCTCTAAAGTTTCTAGTTTAGCCTATACGTTGCAACCGTTCACATTCTATGATGAGTTAGTTAAGAGATAAGGATGAGATCATGGTGCCATGTCAGCTATGTGCTTGTGAGAATTAACATCGAATGCATTTTAATGTCTACCTTGGGAATGTGCGATGTTTTGAGCGGTGTATGAAGTGCGCATAATGGGTTACTGATTTCCAGATATGGTGAAGAATGGACGATGCAGAATGACTTAAGATCTATTTTAGATCACTTTATTCTATGCAATGGATCTAATGGTTAGGATTGGACCGCTTTTAATTGTAAACCTAAAATGTTTAGGGTTTAGGGTTTATGCTACCGACCTAATTCTTTTCTATAAGGTCTATGATGTTTGTTATTGTTTGGGTTGGAAAATGATGTGTTTGTGTCTGCATGTTGAGATACTTGCCAAACTGGAGTGTGGAATCTGCACAGTGTGATTGCAGAGGAGAGGAGTTGAAAAGGATATGCCTTAGCAAGTAGTGTTGCTATTAGATCAAAGCTTTACCTATTGACTTCTAACCATTTCAATAGAAGGAAAATCCCTTGACCGAGTAGCTTTAACAGGATTGTTGCAAATCGTCTAACCAGGTGACTCAAGTTCATTGAGTTCTTTAAATCCTTTAGCGAGGTAACCTTTAATAGGGTTTATAGCCATCCCTTAATTGGGTGATATCTAATAGGATCGGTTCCTAACAAAACCTTATTGTAAAGTCTTTCACTAGACTAGGCTCCTAACAGAGTGGACTGCAAAAGAGTTCAAAACAAGCTTGTGGGTATTCATCCCTGTCGTGGTTTTTCCCATTTGGGTTTCCATGTAAAAAATTTGTGTGTTATGGGTTGTGAGTTTTCATGTGATGATTGAGTAGTTGTTGATTAAGCTAGTTATGCATGCAGTGCTAAATGATTGTGTTATTGTTGATGCAACTCATGCTTGATTATATCAGCAAGTAGTCATCAAGATTTAAGGTTTGTCAAATGTTGTCTGAAGTATCTATGTTTAACCGGTATACCCATGGTTAAGTTTCATGGTGAAGACAACTGGTCAGCATTGTTTTAATGTGATAAAGTGTTGAGAAATTTTTTGTTTGTACTGATTCATCCCCCCTCTTAGTACCAGTTAGGGTATTATTTGTTCATCATTATTAATCAATGATTACTTGGTCTTAGTTATTGATTTCGATTCATTTAATTTTTATTAGATAAATAGGATTTTGAAAGGGTATAGAATGTCTAAAAAGATAAGGATAAATATTGAAACACAACCAAATGCCAACAAATAGCAAGAGGAACCACAAAAATACGACAAAGGACAAAGACATAAAAACTAATCAACCCACCCTATGTCAAGGTTGTTTAAAAATATGTTCCAATGATTTTTTCTTAATCTCAAAACAAGGATAATTATCCCTTAATCTAACTTATTAAGATGGGGAGGAATCATTAAATCATTGATAGAAACATGTATCAGCCCTAAATGATTAATTGAGGAATCCATCATCAAACAATCCATATGATTTTTACTTTTAATATCAACTTCTTGAAACTCTTAAGGGAGAGTAAGGGAATCCATATTAGAATCTGGTAAGTACTTCTTCCAAACACACTATTGTTTTTATACTTCAAGCAAGTAGTGGAGGCATGACTCACTTTAGCACAATAATGACATATCATGGGGAGTATTCATAGTCTATTTGTTGCACCCAAGTAACAAATTTTGAAGAAAAGAAGATTTGAGTGGGGAGCTTTTGGTTTTTGTTGATGAACACACTAAATATAGAAAACAACATCATCCTCATATTTTTAGCTATCTTATTAGTTGGAAAATATTTCTAAAATGAGTAAGCAATAATCATGAAAACCTTTTTATTTCAAAATTCTAATTGTAACCTTGGTAAACAAACAAAAATAGGAAACTGTTGACCTTTTTGTGTCAACCATCCCCTGAAGATAACTGATCTGAGAAATCTAATTTTTTGCATAACTTGCGTGTTATGTTCATTATGTTAGCAAAGTGTAGAGGGGCCTTTTTGCCTTTACATCCTTTTTGGTCTCTTAGTTCTATTTTTGAGTTGACTAGTCAGGGTGGTCAATTTCACTTAATTTTACTGGCTCGAGGCTAGTAGAGTTGTTGGCAAATAGTTTCCTTTTGTTTCCACTAGTTTGTGGTTGTTCTTTCTAGTGCCCACACCTCCCCATGGCTCTTCAGCTCTGTTATTCTTTCTTCACGGGTGTGCAAGAACTGTTTCCCTTTCTCCCACCTCCCTGCATGGTTTTTAATCTTTTGGCTTCCTATGTTGTGGGTAAGCGGGGAGGTTTATTTCCTTTCACCCACTTCCCTACATGATTCTTATTTTCTACTAGCGTTGTTTTGTGAGTGTGTAGAGGGTAGGTTTTGGCTTCACCTGCTTCCTTGCATGGTTTTTTGGTTGGTCCAGTTCTATGTTGCAGGTGTGTCAGAGGATTGTTAGTTATCCTCCTTATTTTCTCACATGGTCTCTTTGGAAATTCCTTTCTTCTTAGCACGTTAGTGAGAAATGATGGTTTTATAGGTGGTGAAGATGTGGTGGGACCAACCCTTCCTCCAGTGCAATCTCCACCATCGACGATCACTTAGAATTCGATCAGATAGTGATGACTTAATATTTCATTGGGACCTTTGGGTGTGCATATGGTGAGATCTTGTGTGTCCATATGTGTGTGAGATCTCTTGATCAACAACTAGAATATGAACTTACAGTGACTGTTAGAATTTAATTCTCCAACAGAGTGGTAGTTGTCAACCTAAGGATCTAGGCCATTATTATATCTGAGTTGGTGCCCAATCTCTGATCCATTTTTTGCATCCACCCATCAGATTCTTTCAGCATTACTCTAGACATGACTCCTAGAGTCAATTTCAAATGCCATCCTAGTGCATTCATTGTAGAGATTTCCTCCTTTTGTAGGGATTTTTCTTTTTCAGAGCAGAGGACACTCTCAAAGACAAATTCAACAATGCATCAGATCATCCTTGATCTGATCCTTCCTCTTGCATATATTTTGTAACCTAACCTTAGAAGGGTTAGGATTCTTTTAACTATAGCTTTATTTGAGTTATGCCTGAGCTTTAAAATCAATTTTGAGCCCTATTGAGGGATTATCTTTTTCATTTATTCTATAGAAAACTTATGTTTCTCTACACTTGTAAATATTTCCCTACCCTTTGCATGAATTAAATTCACCTGTCTTGCCTTTATTTAGTTCTTTCAACTTGTGTAGTGTTTTACCTTTTTGTTTGAATGCATTTAAGTTTTTTTCCTTAGAATAGGTGAGTCCGTTGATCCCTTGTGGATGTCTTCTATGAACTAAATCAGTTCCTCTTACTATCTTATAAATTCTAACCTTCACTCTACATTTTGAAAGCTAATTAGTGTTGTATATTGTTGTTTCTAGGAATATGTTGTTGTAATTGATGTTAATATATTCCTGTGTTCTCGGTGATCTGGTGATTGCAGATTGGTTTCTTGTTTTGGTGATTATGTATTGGATTATTTCTGGTAGTCTTGTATCATTGTTGATTGGTTTCAATGATCCAAAACTTTGGTTGATCATATTTTATGAACTGGTTGGTGGTTTGTTATTTTGATCACTTCTTTGCAGAGTTTGGTACTTCCTCTGGTATATTTTGGTATGATAATATTATGCTATGTAGTTTTGGGATATTATTTTGGATGTTCATAAGTATCTTCACTTCAAATGGTTCATGATTTGGAGTCGTGCAAGCTATATTTTCTTTGTTGCAGTTGTTGTTGTTTGTGAGTTCTTATGTTTCAGATGTTGATTGATGAAGATTTCATAAGTGGTGTTGGTGTAGCTATTGTGGTTGATTCTAATTTGTTTGTTAGGTTTCCTAATCATGTCCCATTTGGTTTGGTGATCTACATTTGTTAATTTTGGTGTTCATCTTAACCAATGATGTTGTTCATGTTAGGTGAGACCTATTTGATGGTGTAACATGTTGCAGTTGATCTTGGAGATATTTTTGGTCATGTAGCATTGTGGATCATTTAATTTGGGTCCATATTATGCCATTTATGTCATAATATTGATCCGGTGGTTGTTATTTGTATCAGGTGTTGAGGTTCTTCTTATTTGGTCTTTCAGTTGAGATGACCTTATCCAAAGGTTGATGATTTGGTGAATGGTATATATAAATGTATTATTCATGTATCAGTGGTGTGTCTACATTATCAGAGAATTTGTTTGTGCGAGCTACAATGATTCTATAATTCGATGTTGAGTCTGAATAGATATTGAAGTATTGAAGACTATTGTGCTTAACCAGAACTATAATCAAGCATTTGGAGATGCTATCCCTTTAGTTCATGTAATCTAGATTGTTGTCCAATTATCTTTGTAAGTCAGTGAGACTTCCCTGAAGCTTGTATCCTTCTAGGTCTTTGTATTTTGAGTAGTGAGATCTAGGTAGTGACCCTAGATGCATGTGCATTCCGCATTGTAACTATTTCACATACTACAAGGTATCATTTCATTGTGGTTAGGGTCCCATAATGGTTTTTCCCTTAACCGGGTTTTCCACATTAAAATCTTGGTGTTATGTGTTGTGTTGTTATCATCCCGATTAAGCTCAATACCAAAGGAATTTGACCTCTTACATAAACCCAATTCAATCACCTATGATCGACCAAATCTCCTTCACATATGATATTTCATTCCATGACCATTTCCCATACCATGATCTACAAAAAGATCTTACATCAATTTATACAACCCTAAGGCCTAAACCAATTAGGTTGGCCACCTAAAAAAATATTAAAATAAGATCATTATATACATACATATTACAATGATATACCATGTTGTCTTTAGACAAAAACAACATTAACCAATCCATAAATCATCCTAGCAACGTGTAGAGAACACGTAACATGATACCAATCCATAACTTAGATAAGTACCAGACCCAAATAGATTCACCATGGCAAAGTGATATCTTCGATCAGTTGATGCACAAACAAAGTTCACCTTCTACATTCTGAATTCCATCTAGAAGCCGCACCATCACCACTTATGCATCCTGCCAAAGATTCTCAGTAAAAGCTCTATCGGTAAAACCTTAAACCCTTATTGGTAAAGGCTTAATAGAGTGTATGATAGCATCCGATAATCAATTCAATACCAACTGACTAAAACATACTCCAGAAACATCAAACCAAACATATTCCATTGATCCAAACATGTCGGTAGCATCCAGCTGATAGTCCCTTCTGCCGGTAACACTAGCTCTTCTACTAGTAACCAAAATCTGTCTATCGATAACCAATCATAACAGCTAGTGTTGACATCAATGAAAAAACATCAATGCAACACATAATCAATTCCTTCATATTGCCAACACATTTCCATAAGGCAAGATGGACCGGTACCTACTGATTCTACAAGCCCTGCTACTGAGGAGAAAGCCCTTGTTACAAAAGTTGAAAAAGAAAATGAATGGGTCATTAATAGTGGTTGTTCACATCATATGACCAGGGATAAAATAAAGTTTATAAGCATGGAAAAGTATGATGGTGGGATTGTGAGATTTGGTGATAACAAAGCTTGTGTAATCTATGGTAGAGGTTCTATTTCTTTCAGTGGTAAGAATAATACTGATGATGTCTTGTATGTTGAAGGTTTGAAGCATAATATTTTGAGTGTAGGACAAATGGTTGACAAGGGATATAATCTACAATTAAAGGATGGAAAGTGCAAGATTCTTAATGGCTCAGGTATAGAGATTTCAACCATAAATCAGACAAAAGGTAATATCTTTCATTTGAATGTTGATGGAAAAAGTTTCTTGATTGCTTAGATTGATGAGAATTGGTTATTGGATAGGAGGATGTGTCATATTAAATTTGATTTGTTGATTAATATCAGTAATAGTCAAGTTGCTAGAGATTTTCCTAAGATTATAAAGCCTACTAATCTAGTATGTAAAGAATGTCAAATAGGAAAGAAAACTAAAGTATCCTTTAAGACTAAGAAATATTCATCTAATGGATTGTTGGATCTTGTGCATACTGACTTATGTGGACCTACTAGAGTAAGAAGTGTACAAAGAGATAGATATTTCATGTTGTTGATTGATGATTATTTCAGGATGGTATGGGTTGTCTTTTTGAGAGAAAAATCAAAAGCACTGGATAAATTTAAGATATTCAAAGCAAAAGTAGAGACTGAATCTGGATTGAAGCTGAATTGTTTGAGATCTGATAGACAAGGAGAATTTTGCTCCGATGAGTTTGATGCATTTTGTGAGAAGCATGAAATTAAAAGACAATTGTTTGCCCTTAGAACCCCTCAGCAAAATGGAGTTGTTGAAAAGAAGAACAAAACTATATTGGTTGTTGCAAGAACAATGTTGATTGAAGGAAATGTGGTGAAAATCTATTGGAGAGAAGTAGTTCTAACTACTATATACACATTCAACCAAGTGCATATAAAATGTGATACCGGTAAGACTCCTTATGAGCTCTGATTTGGTCATGTGCCTACTATTAAATATTTCAAAATTTTTGGAAGCAAGTGTTATATAAAAAGAGATGAAGATATAGGAAAGTTTGATGCAAGATGTGATGAAGGTATCTTCGTGGGTTATTCTACTAAGAGAAAATCCTACTGGTTTTACAATAATAGATTGAGAAAGATAATGGAAAGTGCAAATGAAAAGGTGGATAAGAACATTGGAAAGGATAGTAATGATCAGGAAGTAATTGTAAAGATTGATCAGACTAATCCCTCAAAGCAGACTGATTTGGTTGAGAGAGTCAACCTTGTTGGACCCTTACAAATTAATTTTTTTAAGATTCTAGATTCATACTAGGAAGCAAATCTCTCTCTGCAATTATTTAGATCAAGTATCTATTCCACTCTAAGTTCCCTGCAACTTACTTTGATGCATGAACAAGGTGGTTGATTTCCAGGTATGTATATTGTTGTAAATACGGATCAAGCCAGGTATGCCTTTTTGAACCATAACTTCTTCTTATCTGAACTTTGTTATGTCGAATTAATTATTCCTTTGTATTTTATGTATATATGAGGACCTATGTTTCAAATTTCGAATTCATACGATATCATTTGATATGTTTTATGAGGCTAATCTAAATACAATTTCTTCAAATTTGCAATATACAATTTCAAAATTTTGTCAAAATGATTATAGTAGAATACTAATAAATTTCCTTTTGTAGGAGTATCACGCTGAATGAATTGTGATAGCCATTTTATTTATATTTTATAATTATTTTTCTTGAGTATAATATTAATTAGGAAGTGTTTAATTTTGAATATTATATTTTTCCTCCAATTAATATTATAGTATTTAAATTATTTGTGTTACATGAAATTATATGATGCTTTTAAAACTAACACAATTTTTGAGATTGCATAATGTGTAGGATTATTACAAAAAAGAAATAAAAGATTTTACGGTTGAGCAAATTAATGATCAAATACTTTATAGTTGGTAGAAGGAAGTAAAAAGTTTTTATCTCAAAAGGTGAAATATTAAATCATTTTTTTAAAATAAATGATTGGGATACATTAGGGCCCGACGAGTAAAAGCCATCGAGTATCGGCATAGACATTTGAGAGCCCTCCCGATCCCCGATAGGGGGGCCATTGTTGTACAACGGGTTGACAATGAACAATATATTCATTAATAAACAACATATACATGTTTCCTTAATAACCTATTGAGTGCTCAAGCTGAAGTATTATATATACATAATGTTGTGAGCTTTTACAACACCTCAACAAGAAAATGATTGGGGTGATGACAAGCAGCAGTGAATTGTTAAGTATATGCAATCTTCATACATAATCAAGTAAGCTCAGCAAAAATATTAGAGAAGCCTAGAGGCTATGATGAGAAGTATCACCAACAGCAGCAAAAGTTCATTCACGTTTTTGCAATTCAGGCCATTTTTTGGGCTTAAATATGAGTTTTAAATGGTGATTTTTGTCTCTCAATAGAGGCCCAAACCATCCACCCTACCTTGAAGGCCATTTTTACAAGATTTTTGATATTTTTCGAGTGCTAGTAAGCTCAAAAATGGCCCAGATTTGAAAGTGACGGCCTGCAACATTTCAGTAAAAAATATATATTGTTTTATCCTTAACAAAATGATTTCTGATTTGTTACTATATCTTACTATATTTTTGTTTTTGTGTAGGATGTTACACATGGGAAAAATTAAATTTCTAGGCACATTAAGGAGCATGGAGTATATCTTAAGCAAGTATATTTTGAGTTGAACACTTAACCTCTCAACCCAACCTTCCTAACTACCCATACCTACCCTCCCCTTTTACCAATTGCTCTATTGTATTATTTGAAAATGTTTGTTAGAGTAAATTAGTATGGATAATAATTTGCAAATATTTCCACAATTCCCAAGGTAATGTATTTTTATCAAGCGGAGGTAGGTATGTTTTAATCATTTGCTTTTTATTATTTTAAAGGTAAAAATGATTTTAAAAGATTATTAATTAATATTTTGCCTTTGAATTTATTTTTTCCTAAAAATAAATGATCGCAAATGTTATTTACGCAATATTTTACATTCTGAGATTTTTCAATCACTTAATTATTCATTTTTTCAATCACTTAATTATTCATTTGGGGAACATTTTTTGCCCTTATTTTATTATATCCTTATGAAGGTTAATTGAACATATTTTCTTAGAGCAAAATATTCTAACATTTTTTGCATAGGGAATAGTTTTTTAAAGATGAATACTTTGAAATTTCCCTAGCTAATGAGGATATTATTTTTATTATTCAAATTCCTTATTATGTGCCTTATGTGTGCAGGATAGGATGAAAAATTATTTCTACTAAGTGCATATTAAGGAAATATTTTTTACCTATAGGCTTTAAATAATTTTTCATTTTAATTATTATAATGGGTAAAAATACTTTGATAAAGAATAGCCTTTTTTATAATGTTTGATGGTGAAAATCTAATGTTTTTATCTTGAATCATCTTTAAAGTATTATTAATGAAAAAGATTATTATATCAAGGATAAGTGATTATTAGCATTCAATAGTTAATTTTTTACTTTTTTGGAAAAGAGGTAATTAGAATAATATTCTTGCTTTTGGAAATGGTTAAAGTGAGAGTAAAAAAATTTCAAAACATTATTGATCTAATATCTTCATTGGGATGTTTTATTCTAAAAAAGTTATCCAAAGGAAATTTCATTTATTTCTGGAGCTTTATATTAATTATTATGATATCATATTTTTTAGGAACACTTTACCCTAATAATGTGCAAAGGTTATATATCTCTTTAGGGGAAAGTATTCTTATTTGACTAGGGAAGATTTTATCAATGATTTTAAATATATCCCTAGAAAGTAAAAAATATGAGTTATCAAGTTATTTGATTTTCTTATGTTTTGTGCAGGATATTTTATTCTTTAGCTTACATGGACACATGAAGTATCCTTTACTTAAAATTTTTTAATTTAAATATATTGATATTGCCATTCATCATTTGCAAAAGCATTTTGGTAAATAAAGACTTGTTTACAACATTTGACATGATAGTATTTTGACATTATCCTTTTGAGAAATTATAAAGGGATATATTTTATCATAAGGAAAATTACATTTTGCAAGTGCTCTTACCATGAATAATGTTTTTAACTCATGATGACCTAATATATTTTAACATTATGTTATTATTAATTGCTTGTAAATATTTTCACCCTAAGTGAATAAATGATACATGTATGTATTAGGGTTGATTTTATGCAAAATCAAAGTATGAATTTTTGCAAAAGTATTTTCCCTGAGGGTTAAATATTTGGATCAAAGTGAATTACGATCAAATTTTATGTATCTGAAAAGATATAGTTTTTAATGTAAAACTTAATCAAAGGTAAGTCATGATCTATTTTCTATTTAAGGAACTTGATTGGTTCAATTTATATGTAGGAACTTTAATCAAAGTTTGTAAATGAGGAGCTTAAGCAAGAGCCGAAGTGGAATTTTATCAAAGTGAAAGATTATAAAGAATATTAATAAAGCTTTATTTAGTGTGTATTTTAGGGATTCAAATGTAATTATCTCTGTAAACCAAAGGGTGTGTCCTTTGGAAAAACAACTGTCTGTAACTCCCTCCTATATGCGAAAGGGTGTGTCCTTTCACATATGTCTTTTGGATTAGGTATTTATAGGGAGTCTTTTTCAATTAAAAAAAGGACAAATTCACAATCTGTCAGGCTGCTAGTAGGGGCTATGGGATGTCTATATTGGAGAAGTCTATAGGAATGGAAGTATCATTTTGAGCAATCACTATGTAATGGAGTATCTGTAAGTGTAGCTATTGTATGCATTCACTCTCCAAAAATTAATATACAAGATTCATTGTTTCAATTCCAAAATTCGTGTATACTTTTGTGTTGATGAATTTTATTTTGTCCTCTTGATAAATTTGATAAAGGGTTTAATACAGTGTGCCACCACAAGTTGTTATAATTGAATATAAGATTTGCTTCTTCATGTTCTTATAGCACTTAATGGAACCTCTATACTGATAGTCTTGTGTTACAAGTTGCCTAAAAACTATCTCAAGAGTTTAATTGAATTATTTGTCCACAAAGTATCATGCGTATTCCTGGATAGAGGCACTGGTTTGTTATTTATTTTTGAGATTTTGATTTGTATGCATAAGGTCCTTATAGAGAAACATTCTTCCATATCCTATTTGAACTAATCCTTGCAGATTTCATTCAAGTCATGAAAGAATTTCATTTTCAATATACAATAACTTTAACATACACTTTTATTCATATTTAGTTTTCAGTTTTCAAAGTATTTAGCTAAAGCACATGATATAGCATAGTTGTAGAACACTATTTTGCCAGTTGTGTAAACTTGCTTAGAGGCTTAAATCCACATTTAAATAACTCTTTTGTGCTTGAGAGGGAAAGGTACACCCACCTAGGTCTTGTGGAGCTTGAAGTGCAGAGGGATTTGGTCTTCGACCATCCCTGTTCGTTGGCCAAGGCTAATTGGATTTCCTAAGGAGTTGGCAAGTCTTTGGATTTTTCAATCTGCAGTTTTGGGCACCAAGAAACCTGGATGCTACTTCTACTAGTGAAGGAGTGCGAGAACCTAAAAATTAGATTAATCAGAAGACTCTAAAGTATGTAAGATTGAATCATTCTGAAAAATCAAATTATTGGTGACAAGAGAAAAGGCATAATGACTAGAAGAGGACATGCTACTAAAGAGGTATGTTTGATTTTTGACATTGAGCCTAAAAATGTTCAAGAATCTTGTAAAGATGAGAATTGGATAAGAGCAATGGAAGAAGAGTTAAATCTAATTAAGAAGAACAATACATGGGAGCTTGTATTGTGACCTAAGAACAAGAATGTTATTGGTACTATGTGGGTATTTCGAAACAAACTAAATGAATTTAGTGAAGTGGTAAGAAATAAAGCTAGAATGGTTTGTAAAGGTTATTCACAACAAGAAGGTATTGATTATGAGGAGACTTTTTTACTAGTAGCCAGACTTGAAGCTCTTAGATTATTGCTTGCATATGCCACTTATAAATATTTTAAAGTATATCAGATGGATGTCAAATCAACTTTTTCGAATGGTGATCTTGAGGAAGAGGTTTATTAGAAAATGCACACTCTAATGAGAAATTGTAGGTGATTGAAGGTATTATCATTGATGGAAACCTTACAATCATATGATATCAGCAGGCACTAAACTCTACATCGACATATGTTCATCGACACCGAAAAGATTGATTACTGGCACCCTGGCTGACAGGATTTTATTTATTGCAAAATGTAATTAACTATAGTATGTTTTTTGAAAACTGACAAGGCATATTGTAATTATGCTCATATATAAGTATGAGATCTTGTAGAACATTTGTAATAGGATATGTGATGTATATTATGTGTGAATATTCAGGCAGACTATAAATTAAGGTTTATGATTATTGCAGAGGTTAAACTGGTAGTGGATCTGGCATAGTACATTCCCTTTTGTAGCAGTACATCATCTTGGTTTTGTATAATCCATTTTTGTAAGTCAGTGTGACTTCTTATGTAATTGTGCAGTGAGCTCTAGGCACTTGGTCTTCCTACATGTGCAGGCTCCCATTTTGTAAGTACTATTCACTTATTGGCCAGTAAGCGAATATTGTGGGTCACAAATCCCATCGAGGTTTTTCCCACACAGGGTTTCGTCATTAAAAATATTGCATTATGGTGTGCTCTCTGTGTTGTGTTTATTTCTCTTATTTACCACATTAATTTTGGTTTATTGGTACACAGTTTTGGAATTCTTTTCATTTAATAAGTTCAAAAAATCCATTAACTAGTTAGATACTGATTCACCCCCCGCTCTCAGTATCTTTGGGAATCCTAACAATTGGTATCAGAGCCTGGTCCTCTATTTTCAAAAGCCTAATAGTTTGAGGAAGATTCTGACACTGGTAGAGATGGAAAACTTGAGGAAGCAATTGGAAACAACTCTTTCAGACTATGATGCAGAAAAGTTGAAGAATATGAAACTTGAAGATGATCTAAAGGCTGCACAAGAAATTATTCAAGGACTTCAAGAAAATCTCACTATTGCAAGGAACAAGAGAAGAGAAGAGAAGAGAAGAGAAGTTTCTAAAAAGATGCAGAGTAATGATGATGAGAAAGAAACCCTTAATGACCTTGTGAACAAACTGAGACAAGAAAATAGTATAATGAAGAATGAGATTCAAGATATGACTATGAGATTTTGTAAAGACATTTAAGATAGAAAGAAGAATGAAGATGACTTGGTTAGAAGACTAAATGATGCTAGAAATGAAAACACAAGACTCAGTCATGAAAATGATATGTTGAAGACATATTTGATGCATACACAAAATGACACAAATGAACTCATGAGACAGAAAGGAATCTTGGAGAATGAACTGGCTACTGAAAATTAACACAAAGAGAAATTTAAGAAAAGCTCAGAAGAACTTTATGAGATGTTGAAGAATCAAAAACCTAATGGAGATACAAATGGCCTTGGCTTTGAAGTTGGTGAGAGCTCCGATACTGCAAACACCCATGATAATAGTAAACTGGTAAGACAACCTATTGCTTACAAATTCAATGGGAAATGCTTTAACTATAACAAGTATGGTCATAGAGAAAATCAATGTAGATCTAGAAACTATCAGAATAATAATGCACCCACCGATCAATGTTCTAAATGCAATAAAATCGGACACAACTCAAAAAATTGCAGAATGAATGTAAGCTGTTATATTTGTGGAATATTTTGACACCTATCTAATCAATGCAGAACACATACCAACATAGGATATGGAAAAACAATTCAGAAAAGAAATGTGACTTGTTATGCTTGTAACAAGACTAGACATATTGCAAAATTTTGTAGAAGTAAGGCATCATCGGCAAATAACAAAGGACCCATCTTGAAAGGAAAAGAGGAGGTTGATGAAGTAAAGCAATAATTCTCAAAACAATGGATTAGAAAGTCAAATCAGAATGTTAGTGAAGCTATTCCTTCACCAGTAGAATAGAGTATTACTCCACCGGTAGGAGATTCTTCATCTAAATAAAGAAAAACCTTTTGGGGGTATGGCAATAAACTGTAAAAAATGCTAATTTACCCTTGGTTGATGCTGAGAAGTTGGATTACTTCTTTACCTGCAGATGGGTTAAGTTTTGACTTAACCAACAGGCATCAAATGTGGTAGTTGAAGAAAATAACATTATAAAGCAAGTGTTTTGGCTCTTTTTCATTCACCGAGAATTCAAATCTCCAAAGAGCGTGAAAATCCCGAGCGAAGGCATCCACAACGAAAATTGAAGCAAATCATCCAAGCAAATCATTATAAAGGCATATTAAGGTATTTATAACAATGGCTTGTTCCTATGCACCTGAATTTATTGCAAACCCTACTGCGATTGAAGTTATTAAGCACCCTAGGCCCGTGTTCAAACTTATTCCTAAAATTGCGAAGAAAGATGATACCCTAGGAGCATTTTACAAAATACCTAAAGGAGTAGTTTATGCAGAAGATCCTAGAATGTATATACATTGTCATATTGAGGAACTAGGAGATAATGAAATCAAGAACATGTATAGGACTATAATTTGTGATGAAAATGGAAATGCTAAACTGGAACACAAGATAGTGGAAACCCAAGGTTTTGTAGACATTCTCAATATCCCTGATTTTCCTAAGGATGTGATAAGGATTGTGCTAATCAGAGTACATGGGGAGTTCTTTTGGTTGGATTCCATTCTTAAGATTACCAAAGAGGGAGTTAGGGCAGTGACAGGCTTACCTTCCACTGGTAGCAGGCCTAATAAAACTAAAAAGATTCCAAATGACACTGTGATGACCCTAACTAGTGCAACATTTGATAAAAGATCCCTAAGAGTCAATGATGTGAAGGACATCAATGTTAGATTTGTCAACATGATTTGTGGTTATAAGGCTACACATGCAAACAGACTAAAATTTGTTTCCAACTTATGTATCAAAAGTGCATATGACATGGTGAATAACAATACAAGAATTGATGTATGTGAGTGGCTAAAAGATGAACTGATAGACAATTTGAAGAAAATTAAAGGTGACAAGAAAGGAACTTTCAGATTTGGCAACCTGCTTGTGTGTTTAATTATGTACATTATCAAGGAAGTACCCAGTATTGGTAGGAAAGACTTTGGTTTTGATATACCGGTAGGAAAAAACATGTTAGACATACTGAACAACATGGGAGATGATAGGGAGAAAAACATAAATGAAAATTTTCAAACTTTGAAAAGAAAGATGAAGACAAGAATAAGGCTATCTCAAGCAATTATTGATGAGTATCAAAAAGAGATATGCTTTGTGATCAAGAAAGATGAAATTTGGATGGAGGCAGTTGTCCCTAAGACTGTTTGGGTCACAAAGATGGGATATGAGGCAGATGACAACATAGTTGAAACCTATGCAAAAGCCCTCTTAGAAGCACCTAAGAAACCAAAACAAAAATTATTTGGCAATGCGGAGACAATAGAAAGAAAAATCCAATCTGAGAAAAAAATCAAAAAAACTAAACAAATAGTGAGGAAGGGAAGAAGATAGGGAAAAGCAATAAAAGAAGATGTATTAAACAAAACTGGTATTAAGGAGAGTGAGTTGGAAGGACTACAACCAGAAGCACATCTTTCACTGGTTGCAACTTCTTCTGATAGTGATATACTGACTGAGTTCAAAAGGGTAGAAAGAAAAAGAAAACCCTCACTAGTACCCTCACCTACACCCAGAAGGACAAGATAAAAGCAATAGGAAGTTAGGCCTCTGGTTAAGAAGTTAACACCAAAGAAAAGGAAAGAAAAATAGGTTATTCCACCTGAAAAATATTAGCAAGTTGTATAACACTCTTTCAAATGATGAAAAGGAGAGCATAGAAAATAGTGTAATCTTACACCTAGACATCTATAAGAAATTTTTGATGGAGATTGTAGATGACATACCCAATGACTTGTACAAAAGATTAGAAGCTAGAAGGGTAGCTATTGTGGAGTTAGATAAAAGGTGTTGGCAAATGCACACTCCAATGAGAAATTGTAGGTGATTGAAGGTTTTGTCATTGATTGCAACCTTGCAATCATATGATACCAGCAACACAAATATATCGGCACCAGCAACGAAAGACTCCACACCGGCATAAAGAACACCAACAAAGAAAGAAAGGATACCGGCACCCTAGCCGATAGAAATTTTGTTTATAATGTATTTTGTAATTAATTGTAAAATAATTGTAGGCCGACATGGTGAGTTGTAATATGACTCATATATGTATGAGATCATTGTAGAACATTTTATAATAAGGTGATAGGTGAAATAATGCAAACCTAATATGTGAATTATAGGTTAAGGGTTTATGTATACAGCAGAGCTAAAACGGGTACTGGATCTGGCATAGCATATGCTAATTTGAAGTAGTACAAGACATTGGATTTGCATAATCCATTTTGTAAGTCAGTGAGACTTCCCATTTTGTAATTGAGTAGTGAGCTCTAGGCACTTGGCATCCCTACATGTGCAGGCCCCTATTGTAAGAGTAATATTCACTTATTGGGGAGTAAGCGAATATTGTGGGTCACAAATCCCACCGAGGTTTTTCCCACACCGGGTTTCCTCATTAAACTACTATGTTATGGTGTGATTTTCATGTGGTTGTTGTTATTCTTGTTTACACCACTATTTCTGATTACCAGTACATAGTATTGATATGCTTTTCATGTTTTAAATCAAGTAAATTTATAAACCGGTAAGATACTAATTCACCCACCCCCCCTCTCAGTATCTTTGGGAATCCTAACAATTGGTATCAGAGCTTGGTCCTCTATTTTCAAAAGCCTAATAGTGTGAGGAAGATCTTGACACTGGTAGAGATGGAAAACTTGAAAAAACAATTGGAAACATCTTTTTTAGACTATGATGCAGAAAAGTTGAAAAATATCAAACTTGAAGATGATCTAAAGGCTGCACAGGATATTATTCAAGCACTTCAATAAAATATTACTATTGCAAGAAACAAGAGAAGAGAAATGAGAATGATGAAAAGGAAACTCTTAGTGATCTGGTGAACAAGCTAAAACAAGAGAACACTACAACAAAGAATGAGATGCAAGATATGACTATGAGATTTTGTAAAGAAATTGAAGATAGGAAGAAAAATGAAGAAGACTTGACTAGAAGACTGAATGATGCTGCAAATGAAAACACAAGACTTAGTTATGAAAATGATATGTTGAAGACAGATCTGATGCATACACAAAATGACACAAATGAAATCATGAGATAGAAAGGAATCTTGGAAAGAGAACTGGCTACTGCAAATCAACACAAGAAGAAATTCAAGAAAAGATCAGAAGAACTTGGTGACATGCTGAAGAATTAGAAACCAAATGGTGACACTAATGGCCCTGGCTTTGAAGTTTCTAGCCTAAGCATTAAGAGTCCCTATGACATGGTAAATGACAATGCAAGGATAGACATATGTGAATGGCTCAAAGATGAGTTGATAGATAATCTAGGAAAGATAAAAAAGGATATGAAAGGTACATTCATATTTGGAAACTTACTTGTTTGTCTAATGCTATACATAACCAAACAAGTACCCGGTATTGGTGCTAGAGATTTTGGATTTGATATACTGATAGGAAAACAACTATCATAATTGCTGAACAATATGGGAGAAAACAGAGAGAAAAACATAAATGAGCACTTTCAAGCACTAAAGGCTTGAATGAAAACCAGAGTAAGGTTATCACAAGCTATTGTGGATAAGTACCAAAAGGAAATCTGTTTTGTAATAAAGAAAGATGAAATTTGGATGAAGGTAGTTATCCCTAGAACAATCTGGGTAACTGAAATGGGGTATGAGACTGATCACAACATAATTGAAACCTATGCAAAAGCCCTCCTACAAGCTCCTAAGGAACCGAAAGAAAAAGTATTTGGTAGTGCTAAAACTATAGAAAGCTAAATAAAATCAAGGAAAAGAGTTAAGATGGTTGAGGCAACTGTTAGAAAAGAAACTCGACAGGAAAAAGCTATTAAAGAAGATGTGCTAAAACAAACTGGCATAATTGAGAGTGAGTTGGAATCACTTCAACCAGAAACTGACCTTTCACCGGTTGGAACTTCTTCAAAAAGTGGCATACCTATTGTTTTTAAGAGAGTTGAAAGGAAAAGAAAACCTTCACCAGCACCTTCTCCTACACCAAAAAGATAGAAGCAATAGGCAGTGAGGCCCCCAACAAAG